>NC_044926.1:13651407-13805190 GCF_003576645.1 Ipomoea triloba | reverse complement strand
TGCTTTGGCCTGTGAGCCATTTGAGACTTTATTATACTCTTGACCAATGATTCGAATAGTGTTGTTTATGGATTGAGGATTTATCTTACTTATATGACAGCTTAGTTTATCTTTATGTTTAGCCTGTGCATCTAGGCTGTGTTTATACCTAGATGTGGCATGACGCCCCTTAGGTTTTAAATTCGCTTCCGCTATGTTCTGTTGGGTTGAGTAAGGCAGCTGTTGTGTTGAGATTTTAGCTATCTCAGCTCGTGTAAGGTTGGGGTGTCACACATGGGTACAAGATGAAGGTTGCCGGGCAGTGATTGAGACTTCTTAGCAGCAGACCTTGGGTTTGGGCTTCCCGCAGCGTATTGCTCATTGTGGGGACTCCCTTTGGCTTTGGGGTGGCGAGATATATAACAAATTCGGTAAGAGGATTCGACAGTTACGTGACAAGCTTAAGTTTCTAAAGGAGAGCAGAATTCCTATTGTAATCACTCAATTCTTGGAGGCAGAGAAGGAACTAGATGGGCTCCTAAAACAGGAAGAAGTGTTCTGGAAACAAAGGTCAAAGCAATTGTGGCTCAAACATGG
The DNA here is from genome assembly GCF_003576645.1 of Ipomoea triloba. NCBI lineage: Eukaryota > Viridiplantae > Streptophyta > Magnoliopsida > Solanales > Convolvulaceae > Ipomoea > Ipomoea triloba. The sequence goes on along the minus strand of NC_044926.1, from coordinate 13,804,614 downwards.
CGACCTGAACACAAAGTATTTTCACACTTTTGCCTCCACTCGCCGCCGTAACAATCACCTGCAACGCCTTTTGAACCCTGATAATATTTGGACCGAGGGTAATGCTTTAAATCTTGAGGTTCTCAGGTATTTCAACCAAATTTTTCAATCAGCTGGTACTAGTTCAAATATTTTCCCCCATGTTCGATCCCGGATTTCTGAGGAGATGAATGCCGATCTTTTGCAGCCGTTCACTATTGAGGAGATCAAAGCTGCTCTTTTTTCAATGGCCCCCGAAAAATCTCCCGGTCCTGATGGTATGTGCCCTTCTTTTTATCAAACTTTTTGGCCAATTGCTGGGCATGATTTATATATATTTATTATGCATTGCTTCAATACTTGTGCCTTCCCCGAGGGGCTAAATGACACCAACATAGTGCTTATTCCGAAGAAAAAGGTGCCGGAAAGGGTTTCTGGTCTTCGGCCGATTGCCTTGTGTAATGTGGCATATAAGGTTCTGGCAAAGGCTCTTGCGAATCGTATGAAGGTCACTTTGGAAAGTATCATCTCCCCTTCTCAAAGTGCCTTTGTTCCGGACAGGCTACTGACTGATAATGTTATTATTGCGAGCGAGATTGGGCATTACCTACGCTGGAAAAGCACTGGTTTGACTAGTTGGGCTGCGTTGAAGCTTGACATGGCCAAAGCCTACGATCGCATGGAATGGGACTTTTTGAAAGGCATGCTCACTGCTTTGGGTTTCAACAGGTGGTGGATTGATGTCTTAATGTTATGTGTGACATCTGTGCGGTATTCTATGTTGGTTAATAGGCAGGCTGTTGGCACGATCACTCCTACCAGAGGGATTCGGCAAGGAGATCCATTATCTCCTTACTTATTTATTCTCTGTGCTGAAGGATTATCTATTTTGCTTCAAAGGGCCGGAGGCCCGGGGTGACATTCATGGTGTTAGAATTGCTAGAGGTGCACCCGCTATATCTCATCTTTTTTTCGCCGACGACAGCCTCCTTTTCTTTAAAGCCACTAGTGCTCAAGCCCAGAAAATTAAGGATTACCTAGAAGAGTATAGTGCAGCTTCAGGGCAAGCAATTAACTATACTAAGTCGAGCCTGATGTTCAGTACGAATACACCGGAGGAGTTACGTTTATCTGTAGCGACTTGTGTTGGGGTTCCTGAGTCGACGGATTTTGGGCGTTATCTTGGTTTACCTTCGGTGTTGGGAAAAAATAAGACCGCCATTTTTCGTTATCTTGAGCAGAGAATTCAAGAGAGGATTGGTAGTTGGCAACATAAATTTATTTCAAGGGCTGGCAGGGAAGTTTTAATCAAAAGCATTGCTCAAGCACTTCCTATTTTTACAATGTTTGTTTTCCTCTTGCCAAATCAGTTGTGTGATAGTATTGAGAAACTGCTTAACAGATATTGGTGGAGTAGTGGAGGGGAGCGGCAGAAGGGCATTCATTGGTTGAGCTGGGCACGGTTAAGCAAACCAAAAAAATATGGAGGGATGGGGTTTAAGCGCATTCATGAGTTCAACATCGCTCTACTAGCCAAGCAGGGTTGGCGTCTGCTAATCAAACCAGATTCTTTGGTTGGCAAGTTACTGAAAGCTAGATACTTTCCTCGTTGTGGTTTTTTAGAGGCACAACTCGGCTGTAATCCGAGCTATATTTGGAGGAGCATTTTAGCGGGTCAACAGGTTCTTAAACAAGGGGTTGCTCGCACTATAGGTGATGGAGTTGACACTAATATATGGGGTTGGCCTTGGTTAGCTGATACCAGAGATCCAAACCTTCAAACGCAGTGTGCTGAATATTTAATTGATGCTAAAGTTAGCGGGTTGATGGATGCAAATGGTCAGTGGGATGTGGAGGTTCTTGAGGACTTGTTCACTGATACGGATGTTAAAAAAATATTAGCAACACCGACTTCTTGTAATTATAAAGATTCTTGGCGATGGCAAGGTGATATACGGGGTCTGTACTCTGTTAAACATGGGTATCATCTTCTAACGGCTAATTCCATGGTAGTGGATTCACAACTTGTGTTCACGGCTTGGGATCGCCTTTGGATACTCACGGTTCCTCCCAAAGTTAAGAATTTGTTGTGAAGATGCGCCCAAAACATTCTGCCAGTTAAAGAGATCCTCAAATCTAAAAGAGTATGGATTGGAGGGGGATGCCCATTGTGTGATCACGTCGAGGAAACGCCTGCCCACCTTTTCTGTCACTGCATTGTTGCGCGTCAGTTATGGGAGAATGCTGATGTACTTCAGGGTAGATCTTTGCCAGTTTTTATGGATGATGTTCTTTGTTTGCCCACGGTTGACAGAGCTATTTTCATGGCAGCAGTGTTCTGGACAGTATGGTCAACGCGGAATGATTGTGTGTGGAGAAATGGGGTTTGGATGGTTGAATGCTTGCGGAGGCAAGTGCATGGTTTGGTGGACAGTTAGAAGGAGGCACATGGGGTCTCAAATCCTTTAGCTAGTAATTGCATTTCTCCAGTTTGGACATGTCCTCCTCAAGGCATGCTCAAATGTAATATTGATGCCGCGGTTTTTGATAATGATGCAGGATTTGGTGCGGTGATTCGTGATCACTTGGGAACCTTTGTGGCGGCCAAAAGTGATACCATCGGTTGTGTTCGTGATCCGTTGCTTGCAGAGGCTATGGCGATTAAGGAAGCGTTGGCTTGGGTTAAAGAACTTGGGCATAATAATCTTATTATTGAGACTGATTGTTTAAATTTTTGTTTAGCTTTCCACTCTCGTACTCTGGATTTCTCGTATGTTGGTTCTATTATTAAGCAATGTCGTATTATTGCTAGGGACATTGGCAACCTATCGGTTCGCCATGTCAAGCGGTCAGTGAATCATGTGGCTCATGTTCTTGCAAAGGCAACTGGTTCTTTGTCTGTCCGGGGTTCCTGGGTTCTACACCCACCTGACTGTATTGCTGCTTTATTGTTTTCTTAATGAAGTTTCCTCCTTTGATTTCAAAAAAAGTACTTTATTAATTGAAATTCGTGTGACATTGGTTTATAGTATAAGAATTAAATTAGTCATTCCACAATAGTATAAAAATTAACGAAGTAGTCAAACTCTTTTATAAGTTTAAACCTCAAATAACGAAAATTTTCCATACACACAGCACAAACACTCATACATACATACATTATACATACATGCCAATTTTTTTGTAACCAAATAATTCACTCAACAAAAATATTACTTCTCTAAACTAAAATTATTATGTAATATTCATTTCTTTATGAAATATTAATTAAAAAGAAAAAGTCATTATTTTTATTCACTACATATGAATTGGTTAATTTTACTAAGATTAATTTATTTATTTATTCACATTTTTCACACTAATATTTTAAAATATTATTTACCAAAATATGAAGTTTAAATTTTTTTTTCTCAAAATAAGGTACATTTTACAGTGTCACCATCTTATGTCATGTCATCATCAACATGTCATATGTCACATCATCCTCATGCCCAATAAGGATATTCTTATCCGAAAATTTTATCGTGGACCACGAACCACCGAGCATTGTGATCCAAGTGACAAAATGACGCCGTTTTGATTAATGAAAACAGACGGATGAAACTACCTCCACTTTGCGCAACTGCAGTTTCCTTTCAACACAACTGTAGTATCAGTTCAACACAAATGTAGAATCATTTGAGATTAATTGTAGTATCAACTACAGACACAATTGAATTATCAGTTCAACACAACTGTAGTATCAGTTCAACACAAATTTAGTATTAGTTCAACACAACTACAGTATCAGTTAAACACAATTGTAGTATCATTTGAGATGAACTGCAGTATCAATTATAGATATTTACGAGAACCGTTTCTCCCACCTATTGAAACGACGTCGTTCTGTGACCTTGGTCCATAATGCATTGTGGACCGCGGTCCACGGTATAAGAACTGATTCTTATCCTGCAAATTTCTCTCTTTAAGAAATGGGTTTCACAGATACTACATGTAATAGGGTCAACAGTATTCAAAAAAAAAAAAAAAAAAAAGAAATGGGTTTCACTTCCATATCACCCAATTTGCAAATCATTTACTATTCACACTACATACATCCTTGCAAATCCAATCAACTCTCAAAAATGGGCTCCAATTTCACATCACATTAAAAATTAATATCTTTTTCTCTATAAATATTATTTACTCTTCGACATTATTAATTTATATCAATATATAAATTACATTTAAATACTAAAAATAACAAAAATGAAAATCCAAGAACATGATTTTTTAAATATAAATTACTTTTAAATATTAAAAATAGCAATACTGAAAATCTAAAAATATAATTTTTTAAAAAAATTTAAAAATTATTCATAATTCGTAATATGTATATAACCGAATGCAAATTATATTATATTTTTTTTTTATCTAAAAATGTGTTACATAAGAAATTTTAATATAATAATTTAACAATAAATTAAATAATAATTAACAATTAATTAGTTACATACTTATATAACAAAATAAAAAAATATTAACCAAAACTATATATATATATATATATATATATATATATATATATATATATATATATATATATATATATATATATATATATATATATATATAGAGAGAGAGAGAGAGAGGGGGGGGGGGGGGGGGGGAGGGAGAGTAAACGTATTAACCAAAAAGAAAAAAGTCAAACTTGGGCAGCTTTGCTGCCAACCTGCCATTTGGTAGCTTTGTGGAATAGTCAAAATTGCAACTCATCCAATCAGACATTGAAGAACTGCGAATGCATGGTGATGAAAAAATTGTAAACTTCAATGAGCGAGTCTAAGAACTTGCAAATCATGATGCTGTATTAGGCAAATCATTTTCCCAACAAAATCTAATTAAAAAAATTCTACGATCCTTACCACGACAGTTTAGAATGAAAGTTACTGCAATTCAAGAAAATACAGGTTGGGAAAATCAATCTGTTGCTCAATTGAAGGGGAACTTCAACAACAACAAGCAAAAGAGCTTTGCCTTTACAGCTGGAGGACTAGATACAATAATTGATCCAGACGAAACAGGTGATGATGTAATTGCTTTATTTACTAAACGGTTTTCTGAATTTTTGAAACAGAAAAAAATGAGCTCAAAATGGCAAGTTTCAAAACCAAAGAGGTTCAAACTCAAACACCTCAAAAAATGTGTCAAACACAGGTGGCTCAAACAACAAGTCTTCTGGTTCACGACCATCTCAAGTAAAAGAAAAAGCAAGTAACAAAGGCGTTCGATGTTATGAATGTGAAGGTCATGTACAAGCCGAGTGCCCCACGTATCTAAGGCAAAAGAAATCCATGTCAACCTTAACTTGGAGTGACGATGAACCTAAGTCAAAGGCAGTTGGACCTGATATAGAAGAAATGACAGGAAATTTTGTTCCATTTACTACTGTAACATGTGTTGATCCTGATCCTCAAGAGATTGCTGACTCAAAAGGCGAAGAATACAACCCAGCCGAAGATTTTGATTTGCCTACTCCTTCTTTCGAATTAGCTTAGATTATAAAAAATTTTACTCCAAATGGGAGATTTTAATTAGATCAAATTGCTCATTGTCTAGTGAGGTTGATATATTAGAAAGCGCTAGAAAAGTGTACAAAAAACAAGTTGTTGACCAAGATCTTCTTCTGAAAGCATGTCTTGAACGTGAAGAAAAGCTGAAACATGAATTGGAGACTCTAAAGAATCGGATAAAAATTATGGACACCACATCTAAACTTTATCAGATTCTTGGTGGTGGAAGACAATCTACTACAAATTTTGGTCTCGAATTCACTAGTGGACAGAAATTCTTGAGTCTAGCTCAGCCCAACGTAGTTATGGTAAAGTATTTAAGACTACATATACTTACAAGCGTTATAATCTTGTTTGTCACTATTGCAGGATTCGTGGCCATACTAAATCGGAGAGTCTTTATTTCTATAAGGACCAAAGGGTTGAGAAATACATTCACAAGCGCATTGAACCATTTGTAAAACAAGTTTGGATCAGGAAAGCAGGTTTTATATCCCAATTAATATCAAACGCATCGCAAGGGAAAAATGGTACTCAAGAACTAGTGGAAGATAGAGAAATCGATGTAGAGAATTTGAAAATTCAAGATTGAAGGGTCATCATTGAAAAAAAAAAAAACTAGGTATTTTTAATTAAATAAGTTATATTTTTTTGTAAAAAAATTTTCAATTTGGTTCAGACCCAGAACCTTGTTTAGAGATGGAATCTCAAAATTCAAAACCTTAAATTTCTTTCGAAATCCTTGCATCATTTGAAGCTGCAAATAATTTTTTTTGGGAGTATTGGTACTCTCTAATTCTTATTCTTTAGTTGCTATTTTCTCAATACCTGTATTTTGGATTTTTTTCTGTTAATTTACCTGTTATGTATGCTTTCATTATCGGTTCCTAAATGTGTCTTTTAAATGTGCCTTTTACTGCTTATTCTGATATTTTGAGTATATCTGTTGAATTACCATCTCCATCTTTATCGGTTTCTGATCCAGTAGTACCTGACACTGTTTCTATTCCTATTTCTGCTCTAGTAGTTGCACACTCTATCTTTGCATCTGAATTATCTAGTTTTGTGTCTATATCTGTTCCAAGATCTATTGTTGTATCTGAAGAGTCCCTTTCAATCCATATAATTGTCTCAACTATTGGTACGCCTGGGTTTAATATTCGAAATGTCTCATTATTTGTTGATTTGCCCAGTATACATGTTGTCTCTACATCATATTGTCCTGTTTCGGTCTCTGCTTTGTCTGTTTCTGAGTCTGCCGCTAAGCCAGGACTCTCCGGTTCAGTATCCATGTCTGCTAGTACTACTAATATCTATATATGTTCCTTGTTCTAGAATGTCTATGTCTGTTCCTCTTATCCAGGTTCCTATTGAGCAAGCTTTTCAAAAAGCCAAAAGCAAAGCGCCTACTACTGCTTCAACAAAAAGGAAGTTAGATGAATAAGATGATTTGAAAGAGAGCTATGACTACTCCAATAACTCGCATGACTCGATAAAAGTTTCTATGCATTCCAGCCCTGTTTCTGATCTAGTTTCTCCTCTAAAAAATTTCAAGGTTGAAAAATTCAAGCCTATTTTGAGATATCCCAAGTTGATGGATTTAAGGAAAGTTCATAGTTAAAGAGGGTTGTTGCTTCAGAAGGATATTGATCTGGATGATATTATAAAGCATTGAAACATTATCTCTCTTCTCAAAGACCAGGATCTTCTTCAGACTATCCAGAATATAGGTCCCTATGATGAGCGTTGTATTTTCTGAATAACAAATTACAGGAATGAAAGTACTCCTATACGAGAGTTAGCATAAAACTCTCCTATCTTATTGGAGCTAAATATTGACTAATTATAAAGCATTAAATAATAAACTATATATTATAATGAATGAAATATAGTATGTCTAACACGCCCCCTCAAGCACAAGGTTGATAGGCAACAACATTGAGCTTGGAGCGTAGAGTATGAAAGCGTTGTGCCGGCAACGGTTTGGTGAAGATATCTGCCAACTGATCCTTAGTAGACACAAAATTAACAATCAAATCCCCAGAAGCGACTTTGTCTCGGACGAAGTGGTAATCAACCTCAACATGCTTGGTCCGAGCATGGAATACCGGATTGGCAGCTAAGTAAGTGGCCCCTAAATTGTCACACCAGAGAGTCGTCGGCTGGCCCGAATGCAATCGTAGCTCACGGAGTAAGGAAACCACCCATGTAACCTCAGCTGCAACATCGGCGAGGCCTTTATATTCGGCTTCAGTCGAAGATCGTGCCACTGTGCGCTGTTTTCGCGAGACCCAGGAGATGAGATTAGCACCGAAGAAAACAGCGTAACCACTTGTAGACTTCCTATCAACTAGACATCCGGCCCAATCAGAATCAGAATAAGCATGTAACGCTGAGTGTGACGACGGAGTCAGGTGTAGACCTAGATCCTGTGTGCCCTTAATATATCAACAAACACGCTTGAGGAGGCCCCAATGCTCAGTTGTTGGTGAATGCATAAACTGACACAGACGGTTAACGGAGTATGATAAATCCGGTCGGGTGATAGTCAGATACTGTAACGCACCAACAATGCGTCGATACTACGTGGGATTGTCAAAAAACTCAGGTGATTGGATCGGTGAGTGTGTCACAACAGCTGGTGTAGCTAGAGCCTTGCAGTCAGTCATGCCAGCACGGGTTAAGATATCCTACATATAGCGCTTCTGTGATAGTAAGAAACCTCCTTTGTAGGGCAATGTCTCAATGCCTAGAAAGAAGCCGGGTGTGCCTAGATCTTTGATTTTGAACGCGGTGGACATCTGACTTAGTAGTGACTCAATTAACTTAGAATTGTTCCCCATCATTATTATATCATCCACGTAGACAGGTAAAAAGACGCAGGAATATCCTGCTGTGTAGTGAAACAAGGAAACATTAGTCTTTAACGGTGAGAAGCCTGCCGTTGTTAAGAAGTCATGCAGGCGCTTGAACCAGGCACGGGGCGCTTGTTTTAGCCCATATAAAGAACGCTGAAGATGACAAACATGACCAAGGTGTAGAGGATCCTCATAACCTGGTGGCTGCTTCATATAAACTATTTCTGGAAGATGACCGTTCAGAAAGGCATTGCGAACATCGAGTTGTCGGAGAGTCTAAGAATGCGTGATAGCTAGGGAAAATAACAGTCGAACAGTGGTTGGTTTGACGACCGGACTATACGTGTCAAAGAAATCTTCCCCAGCCACCTGATTGAAACCCTTGGCCACCAGACGGGCCTTATAACGATCAACTGACCCATCCGCTTTGCGTTTGGTGCGAAAAACCCACTTACACCCTATGATATTCATACGTGGGGTTGCCGGTACAAGTGTCCATGTATTGTTGTGCAAAAGTGCATTAAATTCCTGGTCCATTGCATCCCGCTAGTGACTGTGCCCTACTGCCTGAGAATAGCAAGTAGGGTCGGTGGTAGTGTGTAGGGCGTAGAACTGCTCGCCTGTACCTTGGGTTTTCTGTCGTGTGCGCATAACATGGCCACCTTCCTAGACTTGTTCAGTGGTAATGCGTGTATCAGAAGAGGACGTTAGAGCCTGTGTTGAGTTGAGTCCCAGAGGAGGACGTCAGTACTGGAACAGTCAAAGTAGGAGGAGTATTTGACACGGGGGCCGAAGTGGTTGGCGCTGTGTGAGTCGGAGTGTGAACTAGTGCGATCGCCCACGGTGTGTCAGGAGACACATGACCCTGAATATTGTCCTGTAAAGCAAAAGGGAAGATGTTCTCAGCGAATCGCACATGGCGACAGATAAAGATCTTTCCAGTGTGTGGGTCTAAGCAACGGTATCCCCTATAGCCAACTGGGTAACCTAGGAAAACACAAGGGGCCGACCGATACTCTATTTTGTGGTGGTTATAAGGACGGAGATATGGATAACAGCGACACCCAAAGACACGGAAAAAGGTATATGGTGGTGGGGTATTGAACAACCGAAAATAGGGACTTTGGAATTTGAGGGCAGAGGAAGGTAGACAGTTTATTAGAAATGTCGCAGTTTCGAAAGCGTATTCCCAGAATTTTAGTGGAGTTGAGCTTTCGGCTAGTAAGGCGAGGCCTGTTTCAACTACATGACGATTTCGACACTCGACCCTCCCGTTTTGTTCGTGAGTGTAGGCACAAGATTGCCGGTGGTAAATACCGAGTGACTCAAAAATAGAGTGGAGATGACGATATTCTACCATCGCCCGAAATAAATTAAAAATTTTATAAATATCTGATTTCACCCGTAAGGGATAAAACTAGGTGAAACGAGTACAGTCATCCACGAAGAGTACATAATAGCGACTACCAGTACTAGAAATAACGGGTGACGGACCCCAGATGTCCGTATAAATTAAGTCTAATACATTTTGACTACTGCCCGAAACCCTATCTAGTGGAAACCGGGATGATTTCCCAAGTTGACAAGCTGAACAAATTTGAATAGACTTTAAATTATTCACGGTTACAGGGTAATTTTTGAGGACACGTTGCAACACTTGACTATGTGGATGACCGAGACGCTGGTGCCAAACCACGGACGAAGCTCGGGCGGAAAGAAATGCATTATGACCCCTAGGAAGCACGAGCTTGTACAGACCTCCAATAGTGGAACCCTTAAGAAGAATTGCCTGAGTTGTGCAGTCCTTCACAAAAAACAGATTCTTATGAAATTCGAAAAACACGTTATTTTCATTAGTAAATCTGTAGACAGAAAGTAAAGGAATGGATAATTTTGGAACATGGAGAATATTTGACATATGAAATTTGTGTGAATCAGAATGAATAACCGTGCGACCCACACTAGAAACATCCAAACCTGTACCATTTCCAACTTTTAGAACATCATTCCTGGTATAAGTTTCACTGCGATCCAGCATCTGTGCATCGGGTGTGGCATGCGTCAAGGCACCGGTGTCAGGATACCATGCCCTAGAAGCCGTGGAAGCAGTCGGTTCACTAGAATATGCCATGTTCGCATTTGACGCCGGCCGATCGTCATATCTCTTGAAACAGTGTACTACACTGTGACCGGTTGCCCGACAGATCTGACAGCGTGGAACACCGCCGCCCCTACCACGGCTGTTTCCTCTTCCACGCCCCTGGCGGCCTCCTCGGCCATTGGAGAAGTGCCGACCTCCACCCGAAGAACGACCGCGACCTGCAAAAAAAGCGGACTGGGAGCCTTGCACCGGCGTCTGTTCAGCAACGGAAAAATCATCCGATTGGATGAATTCCTGCGCACGCAGGTGATCGGCAAGTTGCGCCAGCGTAACCGGCGTGCCAAGAGTGGTTAACGAACTGGCCATCGCCTGGAATTCAGGTCGGAGACCGCGGAGAACGTATAGCAGCTGTTCATCGGCGGTAAGCGGGCGGCCAGCGAGCGAGAGTGACTCGACCAACATCTGCGCTTGGCCAAGATATTCCGATGGCGTGAGGTTGGCTTGCTGGAGAGTTTGAAATTGGCCTAACAAACTGAGGCACCGGGAGCGGGAGGTGGAGGCGAGGGCTTCCGTGATGGAATCCCAAACTGCTTTCGACGTTTCTTTGCCTACAGCGAGATACATTACCTCGCTCGTTAAGGAGGACACAATCAGCGAGAGGATGGCCTGATCTTGCTGAATCCAAGGCATATACGCCGGATTAGGGGACGAGACTGGTGGCGCGATGGCCGGTGTTGTTACAGCAGTGATGACAGTCGCCGGTGGACATGGCAGCGAACCGTCAACATATCCTATCAACCCTTGGCTGCGAAGAAAGGGTAGGATTTGGGTTCTCCAGTAAATATAGTTTCGTGTAGTTAGTTTTATGGAGAGGGCATGGTGAGCCGATGCCAGAATGGGTGCCGGCGATGAGAGAGGAGCTTTGGACGGGGTGATCGCACCGTCGGTAAAGGAGGTCATCGTCGGTTACGTGAAATTAGGAGAGAGGGTGAGGGAATTCCTAACCTAACCCTGATACCAGATGAGCGTTGTATTTTCTGAATAACAAATTACAGGAATGAAAGTACTCCTATACGAGAGTTAGCATAAAACTCTCCTATCTTATTGGAGCTAAATATTGACTAATTATAAAGCATTAAATAACAAACTATATATTATAATGAATGAAATATAGTATGTCTAACACCTATTCTAATTGGCTGACTACAGAGTTCTATTCGAATCTGTCTTTTGATACAGCTGCTCAAAGTTCTACTCTTTTCACAAGGTGTTTTTTCTTGGTGATGGTTGAATTTATTCTCTCTAGAAGAAGAATGAGAGTTGAGTTTAGATACACTTGCTGCTGCTTTGTCTCACCATTAGCTCATGACCTGGCCTAAGGGTGATGTGTCCTTGCAAGTGGTTAGTACTACTACCTTTTTAACCTTCTATTTTTCTTTTTGCTCTCATGTGCCATTTATGCCTTCATTATCTGCCAAGATGATTTTTCTTGTATCGTGTGCGTATATCCTTTATTTACTGTTTTATAATCTGAACCTGTTTTGTTTGATTCTGTGGTTTCCTCCAAAATTGTTATCTGGTTCAGTGTTAACCATTTCTATTTCTATTCCTTCTTGTCAATCTGTATTGAGATCTGAATTTGAAATTGCTATATCTTCTATATTTGTTGGTCTAGTCATGACCGTATTTGATATTCTTTGTGTGAAATGTTATGAAAATGTGTTTTCAATATGCTTTACCTAAATGTATATGCTTTATTTGCTTATTTTTGCTTTGTCTATTCCAACTTGACAATTTCTGAATTTCGTGTCTGATTGTGTGCTCTCTATGCTAACTGAATCTATGCATGAAGCTGCTATACCAGGATGTTTTTATTTTTTTATGTGCTTATCTTCTTGCTTTATTTGACCCAAATTGACAATTCCTGAATTTGTGTCTATAAGTGCGTTTGTGTTATTTGCTGAGTGGTTTTCAAGTTGTGTGTGCCTAGTTCTAAGTTTCTTGGTTCTATTCTACTTATGCAGGATCCTGTTACAACTTCAATGAATCTTGCTTTAAGAGTTGTTTTATTATGATGATATTGTGATGAAAAAGTCACGATGTACAAATTGAGGGGAGCATGGTTATCTGGATTATCATCATATATTTCGGACTATCATTTGGATTATAATAAATTTGGATCATCATATTATTTGGGGTGTCATATTATTTGGATTATCATTATTCCGATTATATTATTATTCAGATTATCATTATTCATATTATCTTATTATTTTGATTGTCATTATTCGAATTAATCATATTATTTGGATTATCTTGTTGATGGATATGATTGCGTATGTTGTGAAGAATATCTAAGTGGTAAAAACTAATGTGAACATGGGTTGCATATGAAGAGTATGGTGATTTGTATTGGGTAATATGGCGATTTGGTATGGATTAGTTGTTATTATATTGATGATTGACAATAGGGATCATCTCTATTTTCAATGGTTAGTGATATGGATGATAAATAATGCATGACGAGATATGAAGATGATTGGATTATGGTCTGATTAGAGGAATTCTTAATCCTATTATTGATCTCTAAGCTAATTTCCTTCTTACACCTCGCTTACGTTGAAGAGCTTGCAGCTGATACAGATGACTTTGATATGGTTCTCCCTCAAGCTACTAGATGATCACCCTTTGGATCCTTTGGAATTTTTTGACAAAAAAGGGGGAGTAAATTGGTTGGAATTGATTCGGACGTGGTTTGATATTTTTCAGTTGATTGGTTGGAATTGATTTGAAATTGATATGGTATCTACATCTACAATCTTAATAAGAGCCAATAAAGTTAACGCTCTAACAAGAAGAAAAGATGTTGGTGAAAATTATTTACTTAAACGAATGGTTCATATTATTTTGATTTTAGTAAATTTTTATGATTTTCCTTCTTTACCATCTATTATATTATTTTCTTCCCTTAAATAACCCCACATTCCGTTAGTATAAACTTTAGTAACGAAATATTCCATTAACTTTTAGCTTACCCATTAATTTCTATAAGAAAGGTTGTTAGGTTTGAATCACATCCCAATCAGAGTTGGCATAATTGTTAAACATTCAAAAAAAAATTATTCATTATCAAAAAATTAAAAAAGAGATATAATTCCATTAGTTATATTGTCTTTATTTTCTACAATACAAATTATTCATTATCAAAAAATTAAAAAAGAAATATAATTTCATTAGTTATGCGTCTTTATTTTCTACAATAAAAATTATTCATTATCAAAAAATTTAAAAATATATATAATTTCATTAATTACATTGTCTTTATTTTCTACACTGCAAATATTCATTACCTTCAAATTTATTAATTAATTATATTCATTAAATTATTCATTATTTTCTTTTTACATTATCTTGTAACTAAATACTTCGCATCAAAGTATTCTATTAATAATATAGAACATTTTTTTAAATAATTTGAAGCAAATCATATTAACTACTTAGAAAGGATTTGTTGATAAAGAAGACATTCAAATAACTCAATAAATTGAAGCGAGAAACTATCCCGTAATATATTTTAGACTACATCACAGATATTCACTTTAAAGGTAAATCATATTTTTTTTTATTAATATGATTTAAAATGTATAAATTTTTATTACCAAAAATAGTATTTATTTATACTATCATTTTAGACTAAGTATTTAGACTATCATTTTTACAAAATTATAAACATTTATTTTAGTGACAATTATAATCAACCTCTCATATATTATCTTGAATTCATATACTTTGAATTACCAATAATTTAAATAAACAAATTCAAAATTCAATTACATATGCATGAACATCTTATATATAATCTTGTATTGATACACTTTGAAGTTCTTATTTAAAAATAAACATTGGGCATTATCCTAATTGCACAATGCGCGTGAAAGAACTAGTGTTATGTTATTGATATGGATGCTATTATCAGTTGGATTCTCGTGGTATTCTTGGACTTCTTGGATATTCAGTTATAATTTGATAAGTCTACGTCGTATGGTTTTAATTTTTCTCTTGCTATATTTTGGATGATCTTATTTATTGGCTTGCTTGGAACCCTTATGGTATATATTCTCTATCCTTAGTTTTATTGGTCTTTACTTGTTACCAAACTTACTTAAGGCATATTGTTTAATGAAATTTTTGTCTTTATTTTTGAAATGCCTAAAGTTTAGTTTGATGAATATTTTTTGTCAAATAATTGTCAAAGGGGGAGATTGTAAGTGCACTAATGATACACATATTACCCTAATTATAATTGGCTAATTATTTGTCAAAAATATTAATTAGAATTTGTTAGGGTATGTTAGAATGTTATTAGATTTGTCCTCACAGGCTAAGACAGTTAGACTGTTTCAGAGATAGATTTCCAATAATGATTTTGGACCATTCGAATTAATTGTGGTGAATTTGTGGACATCATATTTTGATAGAGTAAATTAAGTCAGTTCGTTAGGCATGAAGTGAGGAGATATATGTGTTAAATTTTAGTTTTTGGAAGTTGCCTACTGGGTATAAATAGGCGTGAAGGCTATGATGTTTTTTGAACACTACAGATTATTAAATTGACATTCTACTTTGTTATAATCCTTTATCAAAATACGTGAGAAGCTGATATGATATTTTCTTTGTGATAAACTTTTATCCAAGTGCTGTGAAGATTGAAGACGCACATGCAACGTTGAAGATCCAATCGAAGATGGTGATGATTTGTGTTGGTTAATGAACTTTGTGTATCTTGGTGGTGTAATTCCAACAATTGTAATCTTGGGTGATCATCTAGTGGATTGAGTAAACGTTGAGTTGCCCTGTAGACGTAGGAGAATTGCTCGAACTGCGTAATCAATTTCTTGCATTGTATCCGGGTTCTTTTATTGTTTATGTTCGTTTCTTTATTTAATTATCTGTTACTGAGACAGTGCGTGGTACAGATGATTAGTAGTTGTGTTTAAAATTAAGTAGGAACCTCTAGGACTAATCTTGCATTATATATATCAGTATCATCTCCCTCAAAATTAAATCTTCTTTCAAAGGCTTATCCTTAATTTCCTCCTTCAAACTTGCCATCATGTACCATTTTCATCCGACTCTTCAGTTTGGTGTCTATAAAGAGTCCATTTGCACAAACATTTGATCATGTGTAATAATATTTTTCACAATCTATCATCCAGGAACTAATTGAGCTAATTGTAAGGCACAAAAAGAATAGTTGGAGCAACCTCTCAAATGAGGGGGCTGAGTTCCTTGTGCGCAGTGAGCAAATTAAAAATCTAACTTCTATTGATAAGTTGAATTACCATAATTTATCCCTCCATAATCCATTCAGGTCAGGATGTGTGGACGTTTAGGATGAGCCATTTCACTTTATGTCACAAGAATAGTTAGAAAACATATTAATTCGGGCCAGAACGTGGGGACGTGTGGGGTGAGTCATTTCACTTTTTGTCACAAGAATAATAGGAAAACATATTAATTATGATGATGATATGAATAATAATGATAGTAAAGTTGTAATTATGATAAGAATCGGTTAAGGAATCTAAAATGACTTTTCAAGTCCTTTTCTCAGTTTGTGTTTGACTGAAAGCATTTATTAAGTTTTTAATAAGCAGAAAAATTACCGTATTCGACACCAATCAATTTAAGGAAAGCCGAGCATTCTCCGGCGATGATTGAACTCGCATTTCTTCTTCTCTTTTGTATGCAATCGCCAATTTCATCATTCGAAAAGGAAAGTTATCTAATCCCCAATTACACTGAAAAACACCCCTAATTTTGTCGAGTTTTCCCACGTTTAGGTTTGACCAACCCCTCTATATATACTGTTTGTACGTGATGTGTGTGTTAAGCAAAACCATAGAGCAAAGCTAAGCAGCCTTTTTTAACTGTGGAAACAAAATGGCTTCCAGCGTTAGTTTTGGGGTTGTGTTTCTTCTAGGGTTTCACTTGTTCTGCCACAGTAGTTTTGTCGGCGCCATGCCATTCAGGTTGTTTAATGTCCTCTCCTATGGTGCCAGACCCGATGGAAGGACCGATAACAAAGAGGTGAGTCCATGATTATATCTTTTTTTGTTTGTGTGTTATGATTGAATATATGTGACTGATATATTTGAGACGGGTCCAGAATAAATTGTCCTGATTTAGGACATTTAATCCTTTAATTTCATTACATTAGCGATTAATACAAAATTTTTTCTTTTTTCACTTAATACTTTATTCGAGCCACTCGGGTTAATTTATTCTATCAATATGAATTGTAGTTTAAGAATAATTTTATTAATGATAATTAATTTTGTATTGTTTTTTGAAGGCGTTTTTGAATGCTTGGAAGGATGCATGTAAATGGGAGGGTGGTGCGAAAATGCATATACCGCGAGGGGTGTACATGGTTAGCTCGGTATTGTTTACAGGAACGTGCAAAGGTTCCGTTACCGTTAGGATCCAAGGGATAGTTAGGGCCCCAACGAACCCTTCGTTGTTCTTCGGGGACACGTGGATCGGTTTCCGTTACATTGACGGCTTGGTTATGGAAGGCGGAGGGACTTTGGACGGTCAAGGGGCTTCTGCTTGGCCCTACAATGATTGCAACAAAAACCCTCATTGCCCTAAGCTTCCTGCGGTAACATCCTATCCTCAACTATCTAGTATCAGATTTAATTTTAGTTATTATAGTTTGGGATATATAGACTAGGACTAGAGAATAAAATGAGTCAGATTTTATTTATTGGTTTTCGAAAAAAGAAAAAATTCAATCTTTTGAAACATTGACCGTCAGTTGAGAGGGTGAAGAGTCCAAAAATATCGTTATCCGGTAAAGTTAAACTGAAATGAATTGATTCATGTTGAACCAACTGTCAGATTATTGATCAGTGTTTGTGTTTAATTGAGACGGTATTTATTGCTTGTAGTTTATCTAGAAAAGTAATAATAAATTACAGAATGTTATATATATTTATTTGTTGAGTGGTAAAGGACCATGTTTAGTACATGGTTCTGGCTTATTTTAAAAAAGTAATATCAAAGTCAAGTCACTTGTTCGAGTCTAACAACAGCAATTAAGAGTACCATATATTTAATAATTTTGTTGGGTGAAAGTCAGTAAAGATCAAGTCAAACCAATAATTATGGTCCACACAGCTGTGTGGCTATCAAATAATGTACATTCAATATAAAAATAATGTACATTCAACATAAAAATAATGTACATTGTATTCAGGGAATATACATTATTTGTGTACTGAATGTACATTATTTTTATAGTATAAAAATAATGTACATTCAGTACAAAAATAATGTACATTTAATACATTAACATTATATTATGGTCTACACAGCTGTGTGGACCATGGTCCACATAATAATCTGCCAAGTCAAACACTATGTAGTTAGAGATATTGTTGGGCGGGGCCCAATAAAGGGCAAGTCAAGCACCATATAACTATGAACATTGTTGGGTGGGGCCCAATAAAGGGCAAGTCAAGCACCATATAACTATGAACATTGTTGGGCGGGGCCCAATAAAGGGCAAGTCAAGCACCATATAACTATGAACATTGTTGGGTGGGGCCCAATAAAGGGCAAGTCAAGCACCATATAACTATGAACATTGTTGGGCGGGGCCCAATAAAGGGCAAGTCAAGCACCATATNTTGTATTGTTTTTTGAAGGCGTTTTTGAATGCTTGGAAGGATGCATGTAAATGGGAGGGTGGTGCGAAAATGCATATACCGCGAGGGGTGTACATGGTTAGCTCGGTATTGTTTACAGGAACGTGCAAAGGTTCCGTTACCGTTAGGATCCAAGGGATAGTTAGGGCCCCAACGAACCCTTCGTTGTTCTTCGGGGACACGTGGATCGGTTTCCGTTACATTGACGGCTTGGTTATGGAAGGCGGAGGGACTTTGGACGGTCAAGGGGCTTCTGCTTGGCCCTACAATGATTGCAACAAAAACCCTCATTGCCCTAAGCTTCCTGCGGTAACATCCTATCCTCAACTATCTAGTATCAGATTTAATTTTAGTTATTATAGTTTGGGATATATAGACTAGGACTAGAGAATAAAATGAGTCAGATTTTATTTATTGGTTTTCGAAAAAAGAAAAAATTCAATCTTTTGAAACATTGACCGTCAGTTGAGAGGGTGAAGAGTCCAAAAATATCGTTATCCGGTAAAGTTAAACTGAAATGAATTGATTCATGTTGAACCAACTGTCAGATTATTGATCAGTGTTTGTGTTTAATTGAGACGGTATTTATTGCTTGTAGTTTATCTAGAAAAGTAATAATAAATTACAGAATGTTATATATATTTATTTGTTGAGTGGTAAAGGACCATGTTTAGTACATGGTTCTGGCTTATTTTAAAAAAGTAATATCAAAGTCAAGTCACTTGTTCGAGTCTAACAACAGCAATTAAGAGTACCATATATTTAATAATTTTGTTGGGTGAAAGTCAGTAAAGATCAAGTCAAACCAATAATTATGGTCCACACAGCTGTGTGGCTATCAAATAATGTACATTCAATATAAAAATAATGTACATTCAACATAAAAATAATGTACATTGTATTCAGGGAATATACATTATTTGTGTACTGAATGTACATTATTTTTATAGTATAAAAATAATGTACATTCAGTACAAAAATAATGTACATTTAATACATTAACATTATATTATGGTCTACACAGCTGTGTGGACCATGGTCCACATAATAATCTGCCAAGTCAAACACTATGTAGTTAGAGATATTGTTGGGCGGGGCCCAATAAAGGGCAAGTCAAGCACCATATAACTATGAACATTGTTGGGTGGGGCCCAATAAAGGGCAAGTCAAGCACCATATAACTATGAACATTGTTGGGCGGGGCCCAATAAAGGGCAAGTCAAGCACCATATAACTATGAACATTGTTGGGTGGGACCCAATAAAGGGCAAGTTAAGCACTATATAACTATGAACATTGTTGGGCGGAGCCCAATAAAGGTCCAGATCCATGTGATTGGACGAAGGTTAGTAAAGGTCAAATCCACCAACTTGACTAGTATAATAAAATAAAATAAACATTTTAACGTAATGATAAGTGTTTGATCTTAACATTATTGTTTCAGTCGGTGAGGTTTGATTTTGTGAAGAACGCCATAGTGCACAACATCCATTCAATCAACAGCAAGAACATCCATTTCAACGTCTTCGCGTGTGACAACGTGGCGTTCACCGGCGTCACGTTGTTAGCACCCCGCGATAGCCCCAACACCGATGGAATCCACATCGGAACCTCCACCAACATCAGAATCTCCCGGTCGGTCATCGGCACCGGAGACGACTGCATATCCATGGTCTCCGGTAGCCAGAACATCGCCATTGAAAACGTGGTGTGTGGGCCCGGCCACGGCATCAGTATTGGAAGTCTAGGCAGGTCTCAAAACGAATTTGTGAGTAACATACACATCAAAAATTGTAGCCTATTGGACACGCAGAATGGAGTGAGGATCAAGACATGGGCGCCCTCCTATCCTAGTAAAATCTCCAACGTTATTTTTGAAGATATTGTCATGACCAATACCAATAATCCCATTTTCATTGACCAGCAATATTGTCCTGATTCCAGTTGCACTTCTCAGGTTAGTTTGTCAAGTTCAACTACATGGAATTTTATTCTCTGCTTCCTAATTTTTACTCTCTAATGTAGTAAGGGATGATAGGTTATCTAAAATTTTGAATAAATGTGTAAGAATAAGGAGTAGAACTTGGAAAATCCAGCCAAGTAATCAGTGTTGCAAAAATCCCGCTTAGGCGCTAGGCGCCAGTCGACCGCCTAACGTATCATCTTAAATGGTGGTCTAGGCGGCTGGCTGGCTAGGCAACCGCCTATGCCGCCTAAGCACCGCATAGGCCGCTTATGCGCTGACCGCCTAGGCCGCCTAGTGGGCCAATTAATTATTGTTCTTTTTTTTAATGGGTTATTTCACTCAAAACAACATCATTTTAAGCGAAATAACCCTAAATTGTACAAACTCGAGATATTTTTTAGGTTAATATTTCATATTTTAGTATTAACTATTAAAGTATTATATAATTATAATTATTAGTCTTTAAAAAATTAAAAATACTTAAACAATTTTTAAAAATAAAAAAATAAAATAAAAATACACTGGGGCCTAGGCGCCGATTAATCCCCGCTTAGGCGTCCTAGGCGCTAGGCGCTCAGAGCGCCTAGCGATTTTTTCAACCATGCAAGTAATATTTTCCTAAATAAATATTATTTTTTACAGTCGAGTTCCGCAGAAATAAAGAACGTAACGTTTGCAAAAATTCGAGGAGTTTCGGGTTCAAAGTCTGCGGTGACGTTGAATTGCAGTCCCACATCTCCATGCCAAGATGTGAAGCTAGTGGACATCAACTTGGTATACAAGGATGGGCCGGCGACGTCGTTTTGTTCCAATGTTCGTGGTGGCGCTTTCGGCAAACAACAGCCACCAGGATGTCTATGATCCAGGCCACTCTAATTTAATTAGTTTCCTCGTACTTCTTTTTATTTGTTACATAAATGTAATGGTCTTCTTAATCTTAAAATATGTCCACTTTATTTCAATAGGTTTTTAGTTTTACTCCCTAATTGATTATCAGGGTCATTCGAAACACTATGATGTCGTTTTGTAGCCTCTTTTATGTTCAAACTATGCGCATCATATAGTTAGTATAAATCTTGTTATTTTGGTTTAACTACATACTGTACTGGTTTGGCCAATTACTTTAAAACTTTTTTTTTTAAATAATTACTTTAATCTTTGTTTCCTATGTTTTATTACCTTTAGGTTGTAGTACACTCTGCAAGTGCTGGTGTTTAGAATTAAGGAATAAGGGTCAAATAGGTCATTGAACTACACACCAAAATGCAATTAGGCCATCGAACTCAAAAACAATGCAATTGAGTTCTTGAACTACACAAATTCATGCAATTTGATCCAAAATGACTTGTTTTACCTACTTTACCGGTTACCAATTTTAAAAATAATAT
Organism: Ipomoea triloba; assembly: GCF_003576645.1. NCBI lineage: Eukaryota > Viridiplantae > Streptophyta > Magnoliopsida > Solanales > Convolvulaceae > Ipomoea > Ipomoea triloba. The sequence goes on along the minus strand of NC_044926.1, from coordinate 13,783,019 downwards.
TTAAAATATTTAAAATATTTTAAAAACTTTCTAGTCTATGTCGATAACATAATTGTAATAGGAGATAATGAAGCATTCATCGCAACCTTTATCCAGCAACTTGCGAACCGCTTTTCTTTGAAGGATTTGGGACCTTTACACCATTTTTTAGGTGTTGAGGTAGTGTCTACTGCATCTGGCATGTTTTTGTCACAAAGCTAGTATGCGGTCAATATTCTAGAGCAGTTTAATATGACGGGGGCGAAACCGGTATCTACTCCAATGTGTCCATCAGCTGATTTCCATATAGATGCCACGCCGTTTGACTCCACTTCCTACCGCCGGGTTATTGGTCGTTTGTAGTACCTGGCGATTACAAGGCCAGATATTTCTTTTATAGTGAACCACTTGCACAATTTATGGTGTCTCCAATTGAGGGTCACTGGCAAGCTGTGAAGCGAGTTCTGCGCTATCTGAAAGGTATCCTACACTTTGGTCTATATTTCAGGCGTGGTTGTCCACTCACTCTTATGTCTTACTCGGACTCTGACTGGGGTGGTGTTCGTGATGGGGGACTTTCTACCACGGCCTATTGTGTGTTCTTTGGCTTGAATCTCGTTTCCTAGAAGTTTACAAAACAGCGTGCAGTTTCACGTTCCTACACGGAGGCCGAGTTCTGGGCACTTGCCAATTCTGCTGCTGAAGTTATGTGGATTCAGAGTTTGTTGCGTGAGCTTGGGGTTCGCCAGCAATCTACACCGCTACTAATCACTAACAACCTGAGTGCTTCATATGTGTGCAAAAAACCGGTCTTTCACTCGCAAATGAAGCACTTGGCACTTGACTACTTTTTTGTGCGAGAACAGTTACTTCGGGCTCTCTGCGCATTCGTTATGTTCGTTCGACTGAGCAGGTTGCTGATCTTCTCACTAAACCTCTTAGTTTATGTTTGTTCGCTACGTTCCAGTGCAAGCTTGGGCTCGTTGATAGAGCCTCAATCTTGCGAGGACGTGTTAAGTGACATGACTTCTGCAGCCAGGAGGAAGAGACGCATAAAATTTCATCCCAACATTAAGTGTCATAGATTATAGATAATTGTTCATTTTTAATTTACTGAATATTTAATTTATTGAATTTTTATGGCAGTGATCTACCTTATAACTAAACCATGTTCCCTGATATAATGATTGCATTATCTCCCAAATTTTTTGTCTTGGCTCTCTCCCCTATTTGACCATCATAATATAATGAAATATTATTTCAGCATTCAAATTAACAGAGAGATGCCCTGTGATACTGCTAATATGAATCTAGTCTAAGATATGAAGTAGAAGTCAACTCAAATGAGTAGCAATATGGCAATACTTTTTTCCTGCTAATGTTCGTCTCCTATGTTCCTTTTCTTTACTCCTGCTGGTTGTTTCTGGATTTGCATTGTATGTACTCCTTCAATCCGGCATGATAGATTAAGGGTGTTTGATTCATAGGTTTACACATTAAGAATGAGAACTAAAATTATAGTTAGTGTTTGATTAATAATTTTTTAAAACATAACTATGGGATTTGATTATTCCTTCAATTAAAAATTTAATTTTCTAATTAAAAAAGGGTATCATTCTTTACTAATCTAATTTTTAAGTTTGAATTAGTACTTTTAGATTTTTGTTTTGAATTTTTTGTTCATATTGATTGTTTGAATGTCATTATATTAAGATCAATTGTTTGATTTTTTATTTTTGTATTTTTAAAACATTTATTCTCATTATTATAGGGTCATACATAACCAAACATGCATCAATTTTATTGATAGTCATTCCAATTTTACCCTACTACCAAACATGTAAAATACTTTCACCAGAACCCATTACTATTACCAAGTATTTGATTCCTATTCTATTGCCATGTGCAAACCAAACTTGCCCTAAGTTTTATTATGCTAAGATCATTCAACAAAAGATGTATCATTATATATTAAACCTTCCAAATTAAAGGAATTGAAGTTTTTATATATTTGAATTAAGCTCCAATAATATACTGGGATGAAAAATTGTTTTGAGGAATTCTCAGTACAGTACAGTTTGGAGGAAGAAGGAAATTAAAGAAACAATCTACATACATAGTACAAAAGTTATATATGCTAATACTTTGAGAGGAGGCCGGCATTTGGACCAATAATTTATTTCCATTGATTTGCAACAATGTCAGCAAGATCCACAACCCTCTGCGAGTAACCCCACTCATTGTCGTACCAGGCAATAACCTTAACCATGTCGTCTCCCATGACCATGGTGAGCGATGCGTCCACCGTGGACGACACATCGCTGCATCTGAAGTCCACCGACACCAGGGGCTCGTCGCAGACGGAGAGGATGCCGTCCAGCTCGTTGGCGGCGGATTCCCTGAAGGCGGCGTTAACTTCCTCGGCGAAGGTCTTCTTGGAGACCTGAACGACGAGGTCGACGACGGAGACGTTGGGGGTGGGGACTCGGAGGGCGATGCCGTTCAGCTTGCCCTTGAGGCTGGGGAGGACAAGCGCGACGGCCTTGGCGGCTCCGGTTGAGGTTGGGACAATGTTGAGCGCCGCGGCTCTTGCACGTCGGAGATCCCTGTGGCTGGCGTCCAGCAGCCTCTGGTCGCCGGTGTAGGAGTGAGTTGTAGTCATGGTGCCCTTGATGATGCCTGTGTAGTATAGTAATCTCAAAGGATTAACATAATCAATTGAGGAGAGATAGATTTGCAATTTATTTTTCAAAAGAGAATTAATTAAAGCAGAAGTCAATTAATTGGTAGGGATTCTATTTTAAATGATTAAATTCATCAATTAGTGACTAGGAGGCTATTGGGTGGAGACCGGTAGGTAAAGAGTCAAGTCCATCAATTAGTTTGGAAAATTATTTGGCCTAGGCTGGTAAAAGGCAAGTTCATCAATTAATGACTATAGGATTGTTGGGTGAAGGCTAGTAAAAGATCAAAGTCCATCAATTGGTTTGTGAGATTGTTAGGCAAAGGTCTGTAAAAGGTTAAGTTCATCAATTGATAACTAGGTGATTGTTTGACGAATGCTGGTAAAAATTCAAGTTCATCAATTAGTGATTAGAAGATTGTTGAGCTGAGATCGTGCCAAGTTTTTTAGTTGGGGGCCAAGTTCATTAATGGGTGACTAAAAGATTCTTAGATAGAAAATGATAAAGAGTCAAGTTTATCAACTAGTGACTAAAGAATTGTTGGTCTCTAAAATATGATGGCTGACTATAAAAATTAAAATTGCATCATAGTTACTAGCCATAGTTTAAGTGGTAGGTATTTTATCCTAACAAGTAGGAGGAATTATTACCAAATTTCTGGTCGAGGACCTTGACGAAAGGAGCAAGGCAGTTGGTGGTGCAAGAGGCGTTGCTGATGATGGGCTCATCGGGGCTGTAAGCGTCGGCGTTGACGCCCACAACGTAGGTGGGGATGTCGCCCTTTCCCGGGGCTGTGATCAGAACCTTCTTCGCTCCGGCCTCGATATGTTTTCCGGCGCCTTCTCTGTCTACGAAAACACCGGTTCCCTCGATAACCAGATCGATTCCCATTTCCCTGCACACACACATACATACATACATACCATATAGTTAAAAAATCAAATCAAAAGTAGTGATTCAAATCAAAATTAATAAAAAGGTTACCCACCCCCAAGGGAGGTTGAGAGGGTTGCGGCTGGATACGACTTTGATGACCTTGCCATCGACGGAGATGGCGTCGTCGCCGACGGGCTTGACGTCGGCGTCGAAGATGCCGAGGGTGGAGTCGTATTTGAGAAGGTGAGAGGCCTGCTTTACACCTCCGGTGTCGTTGATGGCAATGACGTCAAGGGGAGAATCCTTCCTTCCATGCCAGCACCTCAAGAAGTTCCTTCCAATTCTTCCGAATCCATTAATGGCCACCTTCAGCTTAGCCTCCACTACTGCCCTCCTCTGCTTCCCTCCAACCTATATATATTATTAATTATTATTATTATTATTATTATTACTGCAACCAATGCCACAATATCATCTTTAGGAGCTGTTTCATAGGCTCTAGTTGTAACACAACAATAGTATAATATTACATGTATTCTCACATTTTACTCCATTTTATACCCCATATTTGCATGTCACTCTTTGATTTATTCAAAAACATGTAGGGTACAGTTTTTATTATTTTATTTTCATTTTCCTCTAATAAAATCAAAACATGTGGCGGGAGTTTTACTCTATTAGAATACATATATCATTTTCTTTTTTGCTGAATACAATTACATTGATTGATTTGAAAATTTTATAATTCTTGTGGAATTGAAATTCATAGCTTCCCCGATAAATTCTAATTAGGTGGTGAATATAAAGGGAAAAAAAACTATTCTAAAAAAAATAAAAAAAAAAGGAAAAAACATGAAATTACAACATTACCCTAGGTGGTTATTATTATTACTCAGGGAATTTTAGTCTTTTCCTTTCAATTTCCAAAAATTATATTCTTGACTGCTAAACAATGTAATTTGAATTCTTACTTTATTTAACTTATTCTTTTCTCACGAAATTACAATTCATTTCTTCCCTTATTCTTTTAGTTGAGCATGAACGCAAGCTAAAGTACTCTATTATCATATAATATATAAGAGTTAATTCTATTTTTGGTTATAGATTTATAGGTAGCAATCCACTTTAAGTCATTTTTATTAGAACATTAATTTTTTGTCCTAGTATTATTGTGACATGACTATTTTTGGTCCTTTATCAATAAAATAGTTTAAATATCATTAAATACAAGAGCATTTTGGTCTTAAATTATGAACTTTTTCAAAAAAAAAATAAACATAAAAATTATAGCAATTCAATCTACTTTGTATAAAAAAAAATATTGAAATGCCTTTGTATCTAACGACATTTTAACAATTTTATGAAGGAGAACTAAAAATGGTCATGCCACAATAATGCTAGGATTAAATGAGGATGTTCAAATAAAAAGGAACTAAAAATAGATTGTCACCCATAAATGTAGGACCAAAAATGGAATTGACTCCAATATATAATTAATCACTTTTGGTACAACAAATTTTTACTTTTAGTTTCACTACTCACAAATTTAGTCATTCAACAATTCAAACCAATCAAATTTGGTTCAAATTATCACTTTTGTATCACCATTTCATCATATTTTAATTTATCTTTCTACATAAACATGTGAGCCATGTTTCTATATAAATATCTGGCACTTTTGTGGCTTTCCTTGAGGGCGTGTCACATGATTGAACCCCGGTTGTGAGTTATTAACTCTTTGAGTTGTAACACATAAACAAAATATAGATCATATAGTAATTTATAATAGAATCAATAGTATTCAAAAAAAAGTGAGCCAGGTTACTTAATCCATTTTAGACTAAACTTATTCCACTAAAAAAGTTAATGGAGGACGAAATTTGATAATCAAGAATTAAAAGTGAAAATGAAAATGTGGATTGGTCCTTAAAATTGACATAAAAGAAATTTAAATAAAATTAAAAAATTTAGTTGATTTATGAATATCTTGGAAGTATAATACATTCCACACTTTATAATTGCTTTAAGACAAAAATATTTTCAATTTGACATGATAAAATATAATATTTTACAATTCAAACATTTTTTTTAAGGTTACAATTCAATCACTGAATTAGTTCGATTGTAATACATCAAAATCAATCCATCAATAAATGTTTAAAAAAAAATTCACTTATAATTAGAATACCAATGCCAAACTTATTTGAATTATAATTAGATAACATTATTCTTCTTGAAAATATTTCTGAATGCAATGGTGATTATTCCTAATGCAATTCTAGTACGATACTACAAAAAATTGATTCTCGATGATGATTAACCTCAGATAGATCAGAGTATGAGTAGCAAATTAAAGCTAGCTAGCTAGAGACAGAATTGATGAAGAAATTAAACATGAATATCAAAGAGGACATACAATCAATTCAAACTTAACTAACGCTGAGTATGTATATATATGCATAGAATAGAAGAAATCGATTGAGATTATATATAGAGAGAGAGGGGGAGAGAAGAGAAGAGTTTGAAGGTAGGATGTAAATGCTCACAACAGAGGTCTGGAAGGAAACGAGGGAGTGCAAGTCGTCGTGGGATCTCCTCGCGAACGGAAGCGACGAAGACGAGCTGCGAAGGCCGGAGAACTCCGACGACAATCCCTTGTTGCTCACCTGCAAACCACACCTACTAATTCAAATTAGCTACAATAATAATTCCATTATATATATATATATAGGCATGAAAAGAGCAGAGGAATGAGCGATCGACCTGGTGGAGAGTGGAGTTGGCTACGGAAAGAGCAGCCGAAGCCATGGTGGAGGAGGAGGATGAAAGTTAACTGCAGGAGTAGGGAGATTTTGAGTTATTGGTTTATCAAAGAGGGGAGAGTGAAGAATGTGTGGTGTCAAGTGTGAAGTAGCTAGAGTGGATCAGATTATGGATCATAGCTACATATATAGCCTCTCACTCATTCTATGGCTGTGGTTATTGGACTCTTTCCCTTTGTGGGAGTACAAGTAGTAGTAACACTCTCCTCATTTTGGCTAACTATTCTGCTTATCCTAAATACTGTCTACTGAACCAATGGGCTAATCTCGTACTGGCCATTTTGTCTAACTATGTCTATTTACAATAGTTGTAATGGTGAAATTAAAATGGTTAGAGTATGTAGGGAGATTGTAATTGTCTAATCATCTCCCAACACGGTGTCATATAAAATTTATAAAATTTTTAAACGTTTTACTTATTCAATTGCTTTAACCATAAGTTAAGTTGCACAAAAATTGAAAATGAAGAAATGTTATTGCTAGAAACATAGGATATGTACAACGTGTGAGATAAATGATAATATAAAACATATGAATAAGAGGAAATGTTCCCAAAACACAAAATCATTAACCTTTAAGAGTTTATATACATCATAAACTATAATTCATCCAAATTTCATTCTAAAAATCGATTAGAATAGCAAAATGCTATATCTACTCTGTCAAATTCAACCTTATTCATTGCATTTTATTGACTGTTGTATGCAAACATACACTACGAGTGAGATGTTGCATTCGAGAGACAGATGTGAATTGTCACACTAACAAAAATAAAAATAAAATTTCTTTATATATTATTTTATTTTTGGCTTTTCAATTTGTTTTTTTTTTTATAAAAAAAAATTACATATGTATGTAGTGATATGGTAGCTACACTATCCATCACAATTCACAACTGCCAACATGTCAGTGATACTCCTTGCCATTGGATAGCCAATGACTAGAAATCCTTTGTCCATATCCATCAGCCATATCAAATTTGTGTCTACACCTTTTCTAAATGATCCAAGGCCTCAACCATCAATAATTAAAATTAATTTTGAAAAAAAAAAAAAAAACACATCCAATCAATAATGACAGCAAAGTTTGTGGCTCCTGAAAGCTATTAGCTAGTGTATGATATATAGTTTTTTTTTTTTTTTTTTTTTTTTTCCATTGTGGATTCAAATTGACTTGAAGTGAATATTCTCTCATCATTCTTTTTGTTTTTGTTTTTGAACTACATTGTGAAACCTATTTGGCATTTTTCTTAGACTTAGTGTAAGGTTGTAAGTCTTTTTTTTCGATCGAGATAATAAATATATTTTATTTAACAAAGATAAGAAATACATTGTACAAAATTAACTAATATTCAAAGATTCAACAAATGAAATTGTTGTAAATTCAGTCTTCTGATTAGCCCAATACCCTCGTGATCATTGTACAATAAATGCCGATAAATTTGTATGGTAGATAATGAAATGTAAAGAGGTAGAGAGAAGAGAAGAACACAAGTGTAGAACTCAAGAACTCAATCATCATCATCATTTCATTAAGCCTTCAAAATCAATAGTTTTCCATTAAAAAATAGAGAGGATGACTGTGAAAATGCACAAAATCGTATGGGCACACAACAAGCAGTTAACCGGCACACAACAAGCAGTTAACGGGCACGCAACTGACTGCAAAAGCTTCCAAAATAAAACGCACACGAATTAAAAGCTTCCAAAATAAAACCACTACTAGAAAAGATAATAATACCCCCCAAAACTAATGTGTACACGCACAACCAAAAATGAAACCAAAATTACAATTAAACTTAGACCATTGAATATTACAATCCGACGTACACAATTAGTCTTCATAATCCTCTATAATACATTAGTCCTCACCTAAATACATTTCTATACACACACATACACACACACCCATATAACTCTTCATATCTTTCAACATAAATAATGGAATAAATATAAGTCAAATAAAATGTCATATGATAATGGCCATAATAATAATATTTATAGCACTCTCCTTTGGCCATTATAAAAATAGTACTCATGCCTCGTTAAAAACCTCGCTAGAAAGACCTAGTAAGAAAAACCTAGACGAGGAAAAGAGTACATGAAGTATGTTAAACCATTGTGTTGCACTGGTTGCCTCTTTAAAAACCATAACCTAAGAAAACCCAGTGAGAAAAACTTAGCTAATGGAAAAAGAATACAATCATATGCTTTCATAACACAATCTTTAGGATTTCAAGAGTTTCTAGACTGTCCATTCTAGTGCGGTTAGGGGTTGTCGCTCCCCCTGAAAAAAACAATCTCCCAAGCATGCACATCCCAATTTTATGAACATATGATGAGGATTTGATATATCTGTAATCGTTCAATTGAATAACAAAACAGTACAACACATATAATAAATAACATAAACTAGAGTCCTAATGGAATACAAATAATATGCGAAATAATATATTCCTAACACTCCCCCTCAAGCTCAAGAGGAGTGAGAAACGACATTGAGCTTGTCCCGAAGTGAAGCAAACCGCATACTTGATAGTGGTTTGGTGAAGATGTCTGCAAGCTGGTCCTTCGTAGAGATGAAATGTACCTGCAACTCCTTCTTGGACACCTTATCCCGAACAAAATGATAATCAATTTCGACGTGCTTAGTGTGCGCGTGAAAAACGGGATTAGCACATAAGTAAGTAGCACCAAGGTTGTCACACCACAACCGAGGCACTGAACCAGAGGACTGACCAATCTCACGGAGTAGAGACACCAACCAAGTAACCTCCGCAGAGACATCAGCAAGGGCCTTGTACTCAGCTTCAGTGGAAGAACGAGCAACAGTCCGCTGTTTGCGGCACGACCACGAGACCAAATTACCACCAAGAAACACAGCAATGCCACTAGTAGATTTTTGATCCTCCGGACTACCAGCCCAATCCGAATCCGAGAATGCATGCAGGTCAGCAGACACAGACAGAGAGACACGAAGCCCAAAATGCAAAGTGCCCTTAATATACCATAAGACACGCTTCAACATACCCCAGTGTACCGTGGTTGGAGCATGCATATGTTGACAGAGCTTGTTCACCGTAAAGGACAGATCCGGATGAGTCACAGTGAGATACTGAAGAGCACCCGCGAGGCTGCAGTACTGCGTCGGGTCAGCATAAGGGACAGAAGAATAAGCAGGATCCCGAACTAAAGACACCGGAGTAGAAACAGGTTTACAATCAACCATCCCGGAACGCTTGAGAATATCCGTCATATAGCGTTGCTGAGAGAGAAGTATGCCACCAGAAATAGGAATCGTCTGAATACCGAGAAAGAACGACGGAGCCCCCATATCACGAACCTTGAACTCCACCGCCATCTTTGCAATAAGAGCCGAGACACGACCCGGATCAGACCCCATAATGAGAATATCATCAACGTAGACCAACAGATATAACTGCATAGAACCAGCGGAATAGACAAACAGTGAAACATCCGTTTTCGACGGAACAAACCCAACAGAAACCAGAAAATCATGTAATCTAGTGAACCACGCACGAGGTGCATGTTTCAGGCCATACAAAGAGCGCTGAAGTAAACAAACATGATCCGGCTGAGTCTTGTCTTCGTAGCCTGGGGGTTGACGCATATACACCGTCTCTGCCAAAGCACCATTCAAGAAGGCATTATGTATGTCCAGCTGCCGAATATTCCATCCTCGAGACACAGCCAAAGACAAAAGAAGCCGAACTGTAGTCGGCTTGACCACCGGGCTGAAAGTGTCAAAGAAATCTTGTCCAGCCACCTGATTGAAACCCTTCGCCACAAGACGAGCTTTACAACGCTCGATAGAGCCATCCGCCTTCCTCTTAGCCCGAAACACCCATTTGCACCCCACAACATTCATACCTGGAGCAAATGGAACCAGCCGCCACGTGTGATTGTGAAGAAGCGCATTAAACTCAAGATCCATCGCCTCACGCCACTCGGGCACCTGAACCGCCTGAGAATAGCAGGTAGGCTCAGGTAAACCAACCACCGAAGTCAAAGCAACATGTTGAGTCGGCCCCATGCTACGTAATGCCATAGAGTGAGATCGAGGACCCCGTGTGACGGCTCGGGAACGAGCACGACCAGTCCTAGGCTGAGCAGTAGTCACACCAACCGGCACTGTACCTGAAGACTCACGAACCGGGCTATGGTCCGCAGCAGCCGCACCAACCGACCCATGAACCGGGACAGGATCCCCAGCATCAAGACCCGGAGCTGCCACGGAAACAACCGGAGCAACCCCCCAAGGAACAGAGACTGGCACAAAAGCTTGCAAAGAATCAGAAGCAGCAAAAGGGAAAACAGTCTCATCGAATCGCACATGGCGACAGATAAAAACCTTGTTAGTGCTGAGATCTAAACAACGATAGCCACGGAAAGAGTCAGGATAACCAAGAAAGACACAGGGAGTGGAGCGAAACTGAAGCTTATTACGATTGTAAGGCCGTAAAAGTGGAAAGTAGAGACAGCCAAAAATACGCATGAATGAATAAGAGGGTGGAGACCGATGTAAACGAAAATGTGGCGAGTCATTATTCAACACACGAGTAGGCATACGATTAATCATATAGACAACTGTCTCAAAGGCAAAGTCCCAAAAACGAGAAGGAACAAAAGCCTAGGCCGTTAAAGCCAAACCCGTTTCAACAACATGCCTATGCCTACGTTCAACGCGACCATTCTGCTCATGAGTATACGCATAGGATTGCCTGTGACGAATACCAAGAGCAGACAGAGTCGCGTGAAGTTTCTTATATTTTCCCCCTAAATCAGATTGTAGAGACACAATTTTACGAGAAAACGAGCGTTCAACTAGTGACCGAAACTTGTCAAAAATAGAATACAAATCCGATTTTGCACGCATAGGATAAAGCCAGGTAAATCGCGTGTAATCATCAACAAATAAAACAAAATAACGGAAGCCACCAAAAGAAATTAAAGGCGCAGGGCCCCAAATATCAGTATATATTAATTCCAATACATGAGAGCTAGATTGACCGACACGCGGTAAAGGAAAGCGAGAAGACTTGCCTAATTGACAAGCCGAACAAATACCAGAAAAATCACTAGACCTAAACGAACTAACAGAACACGAAGGTAAAATTTGACGTAAAACACGTAAGTGCGGATGACCAAGCCGCTTGTGCCAAATGTTAGGAGACGCACGCGCAGCCACAAAAGCAGCAGGACCACGACTAGTGACAGGCCAAGAGTATAGACCACCCGAAGTACCCCCTCTAAAAATGGTTTCCTTGGTTGATAGATCCTTCACAAGAAAATATGACGGGTGAAACTCAAAAAATACAGCATTATCACGAGCTAAACGCTGAACAGATAATAACGAAGAGGACAACCCAGGAACATGCAACACAGTAGACAACTTAAGTGACCTAGAATCAGTGGCTAACGAAGCAGAACCAACATTAACTATAGGCATACCTGTGCCATCGCCGACCCGAAGAACATCCGGGCCATCATAACCAGCAGCAGAAGACAAGGCCGAAAGATCCGGAGTTGCATGGTTGGTTGCACCTGTGTCCGGGAACCACTGATGTGAACCAACAGACGACGAGTCAGAAGCAGAATATGCTACGTGAGCCTGCGGGTCCGAGCCAGTATTGTAGCGACGGTAACAGCTCAAGGCTGTATGACCGGGAATGTCACAGATCTGGCACCGCACCTGCGAGCGGGACTGCTGCTGCCCGCGACCGCCGCCCGAGCCGCGACCACCACGGCCTCTGCTCCAGCGTCCACGACCACCGCCAGAGCCACCATAACCACGCTGCGACTGTTGCTGTCCGCGAGAATGCTGCGGCTGGCCGGACTGATAACCACCGCGACCACCACGACGAGCCGCCATTGCCACCGGCAGCTGATCCGTGGCGTCATCGGCGCAGATGAACTCCTGCGACGTCAAATAATCCGAGAGCTCCGTCAAAGAGATCGGCGCCCCTCTCGTCAACGGCGCAACTAGCGGTCTGTACTCAGGCCGCAACCCCCTAAACACATACAGATTCTAATCATTGGGGGAGACCGCATGACCGGCGAGAGCCAGACCTTCAACCAGAATACGAGCACGACCTAAATAATCCGAGATGGAGGAGTCACCTTGGCGTAACGACTGCAACTGGCTGAGAAGACGCAAGATGCGAGCCTTGGTCGACGAGCCGAGAGTCTGCTCGATCGCCAACCAAAGCTGCCGCGAGGTGGAACGACCAATCGCGAGCGGTAGCGTTTCCTCCGACAGAGAGGAGATCAGAAGCGAAAGAACAACCTGATCTTGACGGAGCCAAGCAGCACGAGCAGTAGCCGCCATCGCCGAAGCCGCCTCGCTGTCTGCCGTGGACGCCGCCGCTGGTGCCGCAGCAGTCGGTGAAGCTGTAGCCACCTCCGCTGTCGGACATGGGAATGTACAATCAACAAACCCAAGCAGACTCTGGCCACGCAAAAATGGCGTCAATTGGGTTCTCCAAAACAGGAAATTATCATTCGTCAACTTAATCGAAACATAGTGATGGGCAGACGACAAAGAACCGGTATGAAAAGTGGGAGGAGACACAAAGTCAGAAACAATCCGTTCAGATGAGGCCTGAACAGAACCGTCGTTGTTTCCCTGATTTGCCATAAAAGGAGAGTCTTGGAGACGACTGATACCAGATGAGGATTTGATATATCTGTAATCGTTCAATTGAATAACAAAACAGTACAACACATATAATAAATAACATAAACTAGAGTCCTAATGGAATACAAATAATATGCGAAATAATATATTCCTAACACATATGATACTCCAATATAATGACAATGAAGTAATGGACTTCTAATCCTAAATATATGAACTTCTAGTCTTGCAACAGTGCTTAAATGGCAATGAATTAATAGACTTCTAGTCCCAAAACATCTTCATTATCCTCACTAAATCTAAAATGGTTCCTTATTTTACTTCAAAAGATTGGAAAATCATTAATGTGATAAGTAAATGATACTTCTTCAAATAAAACATCTTTATGACATTCTTTAAGGTAGAATAACTGGTGTATAAAATTCCTTCAAGGAGATACTCGATTTGCAAATCGAGACTATACTTCATTTTCTAAGTCTTTTATTTCAAACTCCGTCTTTAGGCATGGGCTAATATCATCATGCTCTTTAAATATTTTAATAATATTTACATCATCAACATAGATTGAGATAATAAATAAATAATTTCATTAGCAATTCATTAACAAACACATAATCGTACATATTATTTCCATATTCTTTCTTCGGGAGGAAAAACACCGAATCAATAATATTCCGGTCATACAAAGACTTTTGTAATTTAATGATACACGTTGTAATTTTCACTTTCCTCATTTCAAAAGTGTTGAATCCATCGGGGATTTATAAATAAATATTAGCGTCTAATGACACATAAACCTGCGGTCATGACGTTCATCAACTGCATATCTAAATATACAATTCACTTCCAAAGATGTTAGCGAAATGTAACGCCATCTATTGTGGGAGAGTACATTTGATCAAAATCAATTCAGAGTCTCTGAGTAAATCCTTGAGCTACTAGTCTCGCTTTATATCACACCACCACATTATTTTAATTCATCTTTCATACAAACATCCATTTGTAACCTACAAGGTTAACATCTAATGGTGTACGCATTATAAAGACAATATAGTTTTAGCAAGCTGATCTCAGTTCTATATGCCTTAATTGCTCCTTTATACATTAAAATAGTCAAGGCACTACTAGTGCCTAGCTTTGAATCCAGATTATCATAAAATATGAACAATTGTAAATACAAATTGTGTTGTCGACAACTATAATATTTTTGATAAATTTCTCCAATATATATAAAATTTAATGACAATTTCTAATTCAACCAGACTCTAGTCATGATAGGGAATATTTTCCAGGTATACATACCTATACGCACTACATACTTGCTCGGTATTAAGTCTAAGTCACCGTGAGGAATTGTTCCCAACAATGACCGACCTTAAGACTGACCGGCCCGACCTAAGTGTGAAGACCATGCAAATGCTTAACTAGCAGTAGTTTTCGTCTCGCCTAGAAGGATCCGTCATGACCTATTTAGGTCGAGACAACCGATCCGACCAAGTTTAGTTGGAGATTAATAAATCTAGATTCTTGACCTCGATCAAGCCACGCGACTTAGTAGCAAGTTAGGAATGTCGCGACACATGGGCATCACTACACAACCACCAAGCTTAGTGACTGCATGCATAACACATATCAACCATGATGAGAGCCCGACATGTGTTTCCTCCCATCCCCTATAAATAGCGCATTGAATACTGGAAGGGGGGACTTCTAGGCATTTTCACCTAACTCTCATTAGTTCGGGACCCTCTAACCTACTGTCGCCCATTCCGAGCCTAAACACTTAAATCAACAAGCTAACTCATACAACTATACGTACCGAACCCGTATTTGTACGACGACCTTCGTACTCTGGTGTATTTACTCAATCAAGCCATTTCTCAAAGATATTTATATTTGGTCATTCTGCATCCCAGTATTATGATTTTTTGTGCACCTATAAAGTTACTGGGGTTTTTCGCCTTCTAGACGAATGTCTTCATGGCATACTTCTTTAAGCGTTTTAAGAGTGACGAAATTTTCTACTAGGTTTAGCTTTCCATGAATTCTTGTCTTTTATACAAACATGTCTCCGATGCTTCTAACATCAAGGAGTATCTAAGTCCAAGTTGGGGAAGATATATGAGACCTAGTCACTCTTTTTATGATCAGTATATATATTGACAAATTAACTATCTTCAGAACTTCCAATGTAGTCTAACTAGTATGTGGATTTAAATACTAAAGATCTTTTTCATCAATCATTCCATGAAATTTCTCAGCATTATATTAAATTTGGGCTCTTAACTCCCCCTAATGCTGTGAAATGATCTTTATAAAGTGTGTAGTCAGCGTACATAATTATATATTAATCCCTATCATGGTCTAAGGATTTAAATAAATGACGAATGTTGTTAATCAACATATATATACATCTCGTTTACCTTGCTAGCCCATAAAAAGGTACGCTATGGTAGTGATATAAGAAAATAAACTGCGCAATACGAATAAAACGCAGATGGGAAATGTTTGATTTTACACCACGTACTAGGTGTTAGGGTACACCGCGTACTAGGTGTTTGGGGGAATAATTGTGATATGTAGTAGGTCATATTGGGACAAAAACAATTGATACATGCCTCATAAAATATGCAATTGAATAAAGGAGGATACTTTGTGATGAATATAAATCTGACTCACCAAAAAAAAAAAAAAATTGCCAAGGTGACCCACTAACTCATGCCATACTATAAAGTAATCCAGGTCTTTAAAGCTTACCAAAAAAAATGTAGCGTAATATATGAAGTACCCAAAACATATATGCAATCATATAAGAGTGACATACATAATCATATATGAATGCATATATATCAAAAGATATTATAAGGGTACACAACAATCATAGGGAAGCTGGGAAATTTGTCAAATAAAATAAATATTCAAGATCTCCCAAAAGTCCTTATCTTCAACTTTCCAAAGAGTAACATCATTAGTTTCACTCACTAGTTTGCTTCGTGAAAATTGACATGATATAATTTACTCTTTCATTTGCTTTGGGCAAACTGATATGATATAATTTACTCATTTGTAATTATTTGCTTCAATTAAACTGATATGATATCATTCACTTCTATCTTTTAAAATCAATACCATCAAAACTAATCATATCATGTATGGCATAAATAAAAGATCATCTAATAAAAGAGTATACCACTCCTTAAATAACACATAATTGCATTAAGCCATATTCGGATAGTGATTTGACATGTTGACATCTTAAATTTAGTAAAAGGAGGATTATCATAATTTATTCGGATAGTGATTTGACATGTTGACATCTTCTAGGATTGATATAGGATTTATGGAACAAAAATAATTCGATCAATTTTGAATTAACACCCAATCAATTGAATACTAGAGCCGTCAAAACGGGCTTTGCCTGCTCGCCCGTCCCGCCCCACCCCTACTTAGATAGGGGGTGGGTTTCGAAAATAGCAGCCCGCCAAGGAGCGGGCTTTTGTGGCTCGCCCCGCCTAGGCCTGCAGGCTTAGTAGGGCGGGCTTAGCGGGTCGTGGGCTGCCTGCCACTTATTATAGACACACACACACACACACACACACATATATATATATATATATATATTTATTTATTTATTTATTTATTGTCCAAAAAAATTATGTCTAGCGCCATCGAAAAAATAAATTTGGAAAAAAAAAAAGACTTCTTGCACTCCTTTTTGTTTGAATTTTTTTTTTTTTTTGGAGAAACTACACTTATATAACTTGATATCCATAAAAAGTTTGGGTTGAAAACATGTTCCAATAATCACATAAAATTCGGTTAATTTTGTTGGCAGTGTGCTATCCAAAAAAATTATGTCTAAAGCTTTTTAAGGGAAAAATTCGAGAAAATTACTTCTAGACCTTGGATTGATATGGACTTTATCATTATAGTTATGTATTATGTAATGTCAAATGTTTGATGAACTATGTCTTATGTTATTTATGTAACAAGTTATTTTAATTATTTTTAGAGTGTACAAATGGTAAAACTTAACAAAGTAACAAACTAATCAAAACTTAAGAGTTGAAAAAAATGGGTGTGGCGAGGGCCCGCGGGCCAAGGACCGGGCTTTTTTGGCCCGCTTCGCCTAGGCTCGCGGCCTGCCAGGCTTTAGCCCGCCCCACCTCGCCAGCCTGTATTGACAACTGTATTGAATATGGGAGTCATGATTGCATGCATGTGAAAATTTTGGTAAATAAGCATGCAAACTAATAGAAGTAACTCCAAGAAATAAACTTCCTTTGGAAAGTAGAGTTCGGGAAGTGAACATTATTCGGACAATAATGTTCCGGAAAGTAAAATTTTAAGTAGTAAAATCAGCAAAGTAAGTCCCGAAAAGTAAACAAAATAATTAACTTTTTGACAGTTTATTAACTTTTTGGCACAACATTGACTTTTCAAATTGCCATGTAAATCGTTGAAACGTTCCATGAATTGCTTTAAACTAATTTTTGAATTGCCATGGAAAGTCTATCACCACAAATGGCCGAAAAGTAAAAACCATGCATTTACTTTGCATAACATTTACTTTACACATACATGGATACTTTGCGGAATATATATACTTCTCGGCCATGCAATAACTTTTCGAGTATTGCATCCATGAATTAGCTTTCCAAGTGCTTCATCAAGTATGAACTAACTTTTCTAATGCTTCAAGCATGAGCTAACTTCTCATATGCTACAGGCAGTAGCTAACTTCTCGGCCATGAATATATATTCTCATGCATCACTCAAATATTATCTTAACACCGATCATTTCAATATCTCATCGTTTTATTATCATCATTTATCATAGTATTTGCTTCAGGAAAACTAGAATCAACATGTTGACATTCAATCTTTGATGATCAAATGCTTTGGTGTGCGGCACGTAGGAACGAACACCCTTCACACCCACTTCGATAGCAAATCTGCTTCTAGCTAGAATTTTTTTCTCGATGAGCTTGGTTGTCCCTGATTGTTTGAGCACTCTGATCCTTATTATGGGTCTGGAACTCCTCTATATTTATACCACCTCCATAGTAACTTCGACTGCAACCTCAACCCCTTCTAAAGTTTCTTGACTAGGTAATATTATTTGTTTCAAGCACCAATGTAGAACCAATTTGACATGCGTTATGATTCTTATTTGTCAACAACTAGTTGTACTTCTTAGCAACAATGAGTGGTAAAATTAGCTCATAATACACCCCATAATTCTTTGCCATGTACTATGCTAGAGTACAAGGTTACCCGCATGAAAGGTTGCCATAGTCTTTTCAATTAATTCTTTCTCTGAAACTTCCTATTTTCAAAGTTTCAAGTGCGAGACTATTTTATGTATTGTGGAATTATAGTTCGTTACTGGCTTATAATCTTGAAATCAAATGGCAAGTTAGTCAAACTATACCTGAGGAAGAACAATTGATGATTGCTAGTCGAAAACAATCCTTCAAGGAATTTCATAATATAAGAGGGTCATTTTCTTTGAGATACTTACCATTTTTTAAGGTTGTGATTTAAGTGGTGGCAAGGGAAAAATGAGAGCTTGACGCCTTCTGGGCGTCAATACTCTGTGACTTACAAACAATAGTTCCATTTAATTCCTTAAGTGTCAAATATATCTCAACCAAAGTCAAGTTAAATAACCGCTCCCGTCATGAGCAAATTCAGTAAGTTTGCATTTAGCACATAATCTACAAGATCATCACTTTCATGCATACATCATCTCTTTAATTACTTTTCTTGACTCCTTTATTACTTTCTTTGTAACATTCATTATGGAATATAATTTTCCTTTAATCTATAATGTAGCTCTAAGAAGTACTTGTGCACTGAAAGTATAATTGTATTAGAGGACTGTATCCAGGGCCGGTCCAAACATTTTGGAGGCCCTGGGCGAAATTTAAAAAATGGGCCCTTATATGAAAAACTAAAATTTAAATTTAATAATACTAAAAAATAATAATACCAAATAACATGAAATACATTCATTTTCTTTAGATTGTTTCAAATTTTTGTTAGATGATTCTTATTTTTTGAAAAATTTATTTATAGTTCCTCTTTGTGATTCTATTAGTTGCTCTACTTTGGTTTTTTTTTTCCCACTTCCAGATAAATATTTTTTAGGTAATATTATATAAAACAATTTTAAATTTTGTATATAAGAAAAGAACAAAAGCACTTGAATATTTTTAAAAAGTTTTCCTCAGTCTTCTGTTGTATCACAAACAGCTACACAACCATGATTTTTTGTTCTTTTCTTTTACATATTTGTATTACTCGTTAGAAGATTATAGATTTATAGCCCTAAATCCCTAATGTGTGTAGTATGCCTGTGTGCAGTGTTGCCGAGGCAATAATGACAGAACAAATTACAAATAAAATAAAACTTACAAAAAAAAAAAAAACTTACAAAGTTACACGGACAATGGGGCCCAAACCGACAAACAAAAGAACAATTGTTCATCGTTCACGAAGATGCGAAGATGAATTGAATTGGGAAAATTTTTTATGGAAGAAGACAAATGGGAAAATTTTTTATTGAAGAAGGCAAATGGGTTAGCCGGTTAGGGTGTCGATTCTAATAGATAATTAGGTGTCGCGTGTCGATTCTATTTATAAATTTATTTAATTAAGTATCGATTCCAGCTTCTTGCAGTCTCATCTATTCTTAACTTTTTGTTTTCTAATATAACTATAACACTAATTTTTTGTTTTCTAATATAACTATAACACTAATTATAACACTATAATATATATGTGTACATATACATATATATATATATATATGGATGGGCCCTGGGCGGTCGCCCATCCCGCCCGTGCTCAGGACCGGCCCTGACTGTATCCACTACTATATGCATAAAAGTTTTGCATGTTTGTCTTTGCACTTGCTTCATGTTTCATCTTCAATCCTTCACCATATGAGAATAGACAAAAAGAATGAGAACATATTAGTGCAAGTGGAAGACTTCAAGCCTGCAGAAGAGGTTGTTGTTGCTCTCAAGAAATCCACGTATGTTGACACAACTAAATGAAAGACATAAAAAAGAAAGCTGATTATTCTGGTCATCCTAATTACATTTTGTTCTGTTTTGTGATCTCATGGATCTATATACTACTTACAAGCAGTTGATATGCATGCCCCTTTGCCATTTTCACTCTCGAGTTCATGTCAAAATGTTGGTAATGCTGTGAGATCTCATGTGAATTGGCCTAGAAGTTTTATAATAGTGCAATATGAGGCAAATTGCATAGTATATAATAATAAACAATGTGGTTTCTAGAAACAGATAGATTGTGTAAAGTTATATAGTGTAGGAACGCATTTGATTAGAACTTTGTGAGCGATATTTAGACTTGGTGCATGAGATTGGAATTGTTCATTGTATTTTGAAGTATATGGTAAATTCTTTTGTATTTTGAAATACTTTACATATTTGTAGAAGATGATTATGCTAATGAATTGATGTTTTGGTATTTATGGTGTTTGATAAATTGTTTTTTTATTATATTATGGTTAAATTGTCATTAGCCTTGTGCTCAAATGGCTTGTTGTGGCTCTCCCATATGAGAGGTCATGAGATCAAGCCTCAATGGAGGCGATACTAACTCTTTGTTCTCCAAGAGTCTTTGAGAAAGTATGTATATGTAGTTGAGTTCAACAAAAAATTATATTATGGTTAAAATCAAAATAAACTGTTGTCTATGTGCGTGACTTTCAACAACATTCAATAGACAACGGTTTTTAACTGTTATCTATGAGCATAACTTTCAACAATACTCAATAGACAACGGTTTCTTTTTCTAGAATGGTTAAAAACCGTTGTCTTTGCGCGAGACTTACAACAACACCGATTTCAACAACAGAAAATTTACCTCAAAGACCACAGTTTTTAACCGTTGTCTGCATTTTTCTTGTAGTGAATACTGAGCATTATTCCATTTGTAACTACCACAATATTTTCTATATAGGGCACATCTCATTCAACTCAATATGTAAGAGGATCAAGATTTAATCTTGAAGAAGCCCATGTTGCAAGTCTATGTGCATTTTTCTTGTAGTGAATACTGAGCATTATTCCATTTGTAACTACCACAATATTTTCTATATAGGGCACATCTCATTCAACTCAATATGTAAGATTTTCTATATAGGGCACATCTCATTCAACTCAATATGTAAGAGGATCAAGATTTAATCTTGAACATTCAACTCAATATGTAAGAGGATCAAGATTTAATCTTGAAAAAACCCATGCTATAAAAAAAAATGTTCAGCACACGCAAATCCGCAAGGTAAGTTTCAAATTCATTTTGCAGCTTCCATCTGCAAAATACGCTAGGTAATTAACCTTGCGGCATTAACCGAAAGGTTAAAGTTTAGCTTAATGCAAAGAGTCATATGTATAATGGTAAGTCTAGACATATGCGTCGTAGACATAACACCATTAAACAACTTCTCGCAACTGGTGTTGTCTCGATTGACTTCGTGAGGTCAATAGACAATATAGCAGATCCGCTAACCAAAGGGTTAAGCAAAGAAGTTGTCGAGAGGTTGGCACGAGGAATGGGTCTAAAGCCCTTGAGCTAAAACTTCCATAGTGGATACCTGGGTCTAAAGCCCTTGAGCTAAAACTTCCATAGTGGATACCCAACCTAGCTGGCACCTAGGTAAAACTTCCATAGTGGATACCCAACCTAGCTGGCACCTAGGTTCAATGTCCATAGTGGATACCCAACCTAGCTGGCACCTAGGTTCAATGAGACAACTAAATTATGGAATAGCATGTCACTGTGGGGGCCCCGGACTCCTTACCACTCCTCGTTAAAACAGTGACTCCCGATCGAGGCTAGCACATTAGTGCTTTAATGATTTGATTGTTGAATTGACATGTGCCAAGTGTGCAAAGTCAATTAACATGGGTTGAGTTGCGGGAAACTCGAGAAAGAATCACCTATGTGAGAGAGAAGTGTGGATCGCTTCAAAGGAGAATTGAACTGGGCTCAATTCTTTAGAAACTCTTGCAGAACTAGGCAGGTGTCCCACGACCAAAATGGGCACAGTCATGAGAACAGGACGTGGTTGGATGGTTCCTGTGTGAGATTTGTCAATGTCTACACAAACGGCAGTCGGTTCAAAGACATCGCATTATACCGTACAGCCAGTAGAGTATATAGATCTCACGAGGCAAGGTTCAAAGGGTTACACCTACCACTGCTATGCAGGAATCAACCGTTGAACGCAGTTGTTTCCGATTTCAAAATTCCCTTGAAAATCAATTTTCATTCATGTGGGGGATTGTTGGAAAAATAGCACAAAAATGGCATTTAAGTGGCCATTTTGTGGTACAATTTAAAGTGGGGTCCACTACCGATTTGGGTCAGGTCAAAGTGGATTCGGATTCTTCGTAGTGAGACGAAGAGATCCATATATTGTACACTCAAAATGGATAATGGGTGAATGAGAAATTGGTTCTCAAAGTAGACCCATTGGAGATGGAATTTTAAGTGAGGAAAAGCATATTAGCTTTGTCCCACATTGGTTGGGAATGAAGATTTGCCCCACTATAAATACAAGAGCCTTTTTAAGGCTAATTGACTTGTATGGCATAGAGGCTCTCTCTCGCGCGCAGGGGGGAGGGTGCAAATCAAATCTCAAAATGAGTTCGAAAAGGCTTGAACTCGTGTGCGCCGGCACCTGCGGGCACGAATGTTGTCCGGAAAAGTGGCTGGCCTTGCGGGCATAAGTTATGCCAAAATTCCGAACAAGTTTTCCATCTCAGTCCACATAAGTTCGAGACATCAAGACGAACTGACCTCTCGCGAGAGGTAGTTCGATGTCTCGAAGTTCAGCGGAGTCGATCTCTCGAAGGTCGTTCGCGTGCAAGCGCGCGCGTCCGATGTCTCGCGGACCAGTGCGATGTCTCGATGCCGGCACGATGTCTCGAAGCTTGCACTTCTTGACGTCTCGCGGCACGGGTATGTCTCGAGCGATGTCTCGATGGTTCACAGACTGGACCATGTCTCGCACGGCGACTCCAGTAACCTCTCAAACGCGACTTTTCACCTATTGTGTCTGTTCAGAGTTATTTCGTGAATAATGGACTTGGTAGTGCGTGTAAGTGTTGGTTAATGGCAGAATTAAATTTCTGCTAGTGGGATGAGGTTACAAAATGGATTATCAATGCCATGGTTAATGCTATGATCCATTTCCTCCACTATATATTCGTTGTGAGCAGCAGGTTTGGAACACACCAAGAACACACAACAATACACTGTTTTCTCCTCAAAACTCTACTCACATTTCCTTCTAGTCACCTGCGTTGAACCCACGTTCCTAGTTCGCCGGATCCAAGTTTGTGTGCTCAAACGATTGGATCGTAGTACGTTTTATCCTGGGAAACCTAGACCGCAACGCTTCAGCACCCCGGGAAGCGGTAAATAAGGTTTTAAGGATAGTGGTAACACGACTCGTGCTTCCAACCACCCGAGTACGTCCGGATTTCATCCTCAACCGTAGTTCAGGTTTTCAACCTTTTGTAGGTTGTTTTCTCCTGTATTGTTATTATCCTTCGTGGATAATTTTCTATTGTAATTTCCATTATTTCCTTGTATTTTCGAGATCACCTTTGTAACACACACATGTATATATAAATAAGGCTAAAATGTCCTTTAGCACCATGAACTATATCCAATTGTTCATGCCGCATCCTGGACTTTCATATCGTATATATCGAGCCACAAACCAAAAAAAAAAAAAATTCACCTAGAACTTTTAGCAGGTTTCCCTATCTTCCTGCTGACATGGCACAGGTTTCTTACTGATGTGGCATTTCTTTTAACCTTATGTTTCCATGTAAGCATTTACATATTAAAAATTAAAATTAAAAAAAAAAACAAAAAACATAAACAAAAATCGGAGACCAAATTTCACTATTTCGCTCAACCCTATTTCACTTGGCAGCTGTTTAGTAGTTGACAATAAGATACTAAACAAAAAAATTAGCATTTCTATAAATTTAAAAAAAATTGAAAAAATACTAAACAAAAAATTAGCCAAAAAAATATAAATTCTAAAAAAAAAAATTGAAACATTGAAATTGCAAAATTGAAAAAGTATACATTATGAAAATAAAGAGAAGAAAATTCTAGTTATTTTAATATAATATTTTTTTAATTTTTAATATGTAAATGCTTACATGAACAAAATAAGGTTAAAAGAAATGTCACATCAGTGAAAACATGCGCCATGTTAGCAGGAAGACAGGGAAACCTGCTAAAAGTTCTAGGTAAATTTATTTTTTTTGGTTTGTGACTCAATATATACGATATGAAAGTTCAGGGTGCGGCATGAATAATTGGATATAGTTCATGGTGCTAAATGACACTTTAGTCTATAAATAATAAAATAAAAAGTTAATTACCATTTTGGTCCCTCGACTATGGTGAAAGTACTAAATTGGTCATCTAAATTGAAAATTGTTTGTTGAAATGAATGGTTCATATTTTTTTTTTATTTTAGTATTTGTTATTATTTTTTCTAGTTTACCCTCTATTATATCATTTACTTTTTTAAAATGCCCCTACGTTCCAGTGATACATGTTATGGATCTAATTATAATTTTTTTGGTGATTCACTGCAATTTTAGTGCCTTGCATTTTCAGATTATATGTTTAACAATTATGTCAATTTTGATTGGGATGAGGTTCGAACATAAGAACAGAATAATCTGTTACTAAAGTTTACACTTACGGAATGTAGGGGCACTTAAGAAAAGTAATTATATAATAGAGGGTAAAGTAGAAAAAATAATAATAATAAATACTAAAATTAAAATAATATGAACCATTCATTTCAACAAACAATTATACCAACATTTTCTTGTTCCAATTAGGAACCTAACTTTATTGGCTTTTATTATTAAGTTTGTAGATATAGATGTCGTTTTCAGTGTCCATAATATAATATACCTAGAATAATTGGTTGGAGTACATCCTTAATAAATAGGATAGGAATCATAGGATGTCATAGGATTGAAACACTAATAAAGTTCTACGGAGTTATAAAAAAAATGTTTAAAATTAAAAGAAATTATAAAACTAAAAAAAAATATTTTAGGAAAAAGTAAATAAATTTGAGCTATTAGATTCAACTCCAAAAAAATGAAAGTACTGAAGTTAAACAATGTTATATTTTTATATACAACTAAATATGAGTTAATTACCATTTTGGTCCCTCGACTATGGCGATGTACCAAATTGGTCCTCAAAAGAGATGGCCCCTTAACAGCCAAACTAACGGATCACCAAATTGGATATAAAAATCAATAGTTGAGGATTTAATTGATCAAAATTGAAAGTCGATGACCAATTTGGTACTTTCGCCATTATCGAGGGACCAATGCAGTAATTAACTCTAAAATAAAATAAAAAGGGGATAATACTCATCTCGCAGAAACAAGAATGGAAGGATGCAATCCAAACTCATAGCCATACATATAATATTTATACATAAAAAAATTGTATAGTTTTCAAAAATCAAAATGCACAAGAAAAAAGGAACCAATAGTACCATTCACCAAAGATATGATGGCGAGTTGTGCTGATAACGTGTTGTAAATTCAGCCTTCTGATTAGTGCAATACCCCTGTGATCGTTGTACGATAAATGCCGGTAGATTTTTATGGTAGATAATAAAATGTAAAGAAGTAGAGAGAAGAGAAGAACACAAATGTAGAACTCAAGAACTAAAGAACTCAATCATCAACATCCTTTTATTAAGCCTTCAATATGAATATATAATAAGGCAAATGAAAGGTCTTATGATAATGACCATAATAATAATATTTATAACAAAAATCAATATCAAACTCACGAATAAATAAAAGTCTAAAAATCAAATAGCAATCCAATAAACGTATCACCTTAACCCAAAAAANAAAAAAAAAAAAAAAAAAAAAAAGAAGCCTATACACTCACAATAAATATTCAACATAAACTGACAAACTTGTCATCTTTGCTTAACTCAGCCATTCTATTCTTCAACCATCAACGTTGATGTCTCCACCTGAAATCTCAAAACCTAGAATAAAGTAGAACTCAACGTCACTATTTGCATACATAATGATTGGATTTGTAAAGCGCACTCCACTCCTCCATTTGATATACTGTTTTAATATTTTTAATGTTAAACTTTTGTAATTCTACCACTCCGATTACTCCAATATACAAAATGTTTTCTTTTCCACAATGCCTCCATCAATTCAACTTAGGTTTCCCCTCTACTATCTCCATCACAAAGTCCAAATCCAAATACCATAGATTAAAAAAATAATAAAAGAAAAAAAAAACCTTGATTAAAAATTTCTGAAAATCTTGATGTATCCTGAAAGGAGCAAGATCCATTCTCCAATTTGGATTCCCCACTAGCTAGAACCAACAAGAGAAGGGGACGTATTGAAAACCCCATTTGATAGCCTATCAAGCACTAATATTTCAAAAATTGGAGAAAAACAAAGAGAGATAGAACAGAGAAAGCTTCTCTCTCTTCTCTTCTCTTTCTCAAACTCATTGTTTCAATTGCCAAAAGATTTAATTTCTATGGTGTTGCTTAACCTCTAATCACTTTGCCAAGAAATTGAAAAGATAACCAAAGACATAAGAATTTCAAATAGAATATGCTCCTTATCTTGTTAACGTATAATACTGTGTTATAGTGATTTACTATTTATTATTTTTTGTACAATTCAAATGAAAATTTTACCCCATTCACAGTTCGATGAAGATCTAGGAGTCGGTTTCACTCGAATTTTTATACAAAGTTGATGATCTTTTGTTCCCAATGTTCATTACACCACCTTCTTACTATGAAATAATACACATTCAAATATCAATCTGCCTGTTAAATTTACAGAAGTGACCAGTGATTCATATATATCAATCTGCGGACTAACTAAGCAAATAAGAACTCAAAATCAAAGCTTTGGAGATTTCTGGGAATTACTCTCTCTCTTTTGCCAAACCTGCCTTGGAGGTCTGATGTTCTTTGGGTCTTGTCTAAGACACCATCCAAACTGACCCTCGAGTTTCGAGGGCTCCAAAGATAGATTTTCGCGGATGAATTTATCCAAGTTGAAGCCACTGGCAGTATCTAACCTACTGCCATTGGTATCTGCTTCTTCACTGATGGAATTATCATCAGTTCCCTTTACGCTTTTGGAGGAATCTGAGTCCTTGACGAAAGAATTCTGATCCAAGTTGAAGATTCTTTTTAATCTGTCAATAGTTGGATCAATGATGTCTAGGAATCCCATAACCCAGGACTCGTCATCAACCACATCGGTCCGCTGTGCCACAATGAAATCAGGTATAAGTTCGAATTTCAAGGCATATTTTTCTTGCTTCTAATTCTAAAGATGGAATAAACAATGCAAATTTGAGCGAGAGATAGTGTAATGTTCACAATATGCCACGATTAAATGTATATTTATCACCTTTCTCTGTGCATGATAGGGATTTTAGAATCCCGCTGCCCAGCCTAAATGCATATGAGTGAATTATATCACGAGAGCGCGCTGGCTCACAAATCGTGTTGAGTTCTGGAACAAATGTTCATGGCATGTGGCATAATGTTCATCGCATTTGTGCATAGTGTTCAGAGACTAACATATCCCACAAAGCTACCAATCGAGTATTATGAGTTGATGAACATTGAATTGATGTCAAGTGTGCCATGCAACAACCAAAATTCAAAGATCCACATTTTACTAGCATTATCTACCAATGAATGTCGAGTTCAATAATACGAAGAAAAAAGATCATGCAAGATTAGTAAACACCCGGAAGGTCTAAACACCAATTTCAATGAATTAAGATGATCTGTTTCTTTAACTATGTCGTACCTGCTGAAAATAGAGGTTTCGAATTTCCTCTGCACGCACAGAATTTCCTTGCTCTTCCTCTAAAGCAGCCCAAGTCATCCATGTCACATAGCTTTGAGAATTAATGTTCAAAGAAGATCTGAATAGTCTTCGAGCCGCAGAAATGTTACCAACTCTCTGCTCCAAAACACCCCAGGCCTACAAAATTTGATAGCATAGAAAATAGTAATCAGTAAATTCCCAATGTTAAGAGTCCCACTTTGAAAATATAAGAGAGAACATTTGGGTTTATAAGGCCATGAGTTAGACTAACCATTGATTAGATTCAATTTTTTAGTGTGGTTTGGCCGATGTGCATTATAGCCTAACTGAGTGACCTTGGCCCAATCATGGATTATAACATGGTATCAGAGTCTGGTTCAGTCCACTTTGTGTTCACCCAAATGTCTACCTGTGGTATTGATAAACTAGCCATTGATTGGATTCAGTGTTTTAGTGTGGGTTGGCCCATGTGCATTATGGCCAAGGTCACTCAACGAAAGCTTTAATCTAGTCATTCAAGAATCCGATGCGGAAAAGTTAAAAGCATACTTCCTCATCTAGTCTAAATAATACATTCTTCAATGCAAGCACAAGAAAAAAGGAATGCAATATATTACCATTACCAGTGACTCCAAAAGAGTGCCAGAAACCATTCTAAACGATGACAATTCACTTTACCTGAAGGCAGCGAGCAGCATGATCATTTGATGAGTTGATAGACAACACTTTCTGGTATAGTTCCCTTGCAGTGGAAATATTTCCTTCTTTCCACTCCATCCAGCCCCAAGCCTAAGTCATGCAAAATTTAGTTAGGGAGGATATTATAGAGACGTGGGTATTTTATACTGTAACATGGCTGCAAATATGGAGGTGTATAAACTACAAGATTAAGTACTAGGGCAAACAAAATGAGAGATTGATATCAATATGACTTGAGTGAACACAACATGAAATGCACTAAATGGTCAAATTTATATGTTGTTTCATTTTTTGATGTCCAAAGGAAAAGACAATTATTGACAGAATAGAAGCCGAGTCATTATATTATAAAATGATCAAATGTTTTTTTTTTAAATAAATACTAGCATTTTCTGATTATCATAGTATGGTTAACTATCTGCTGATCAGACCTACTAGTTCTAATTTACCATTTTTGCTAAATCTCCTATTTCCTGTGCGTATCAAACTTTAACACTTGAGAGTTCCTCTCATTTCAATTTTAAACAACTCATTTGAATTTTAAACATGGAAAGGTCATGTTAGGGTCAAGACTAAGCCAAAAGCTATAGCTCATAGCGAAGGCGCAACTTTATTTCCTTATACCGACTTGGCCCTTACCGGCCTTTGTCCAACATCCCCCCTCCCAACACCAGCCAGTCTTAACTGCTCTTGCTAGGACTCGAACCCGTGACCTGACTATGATACCACTTGTTAGGATTCACTATGCCAAAAGCTATAGCTCGTAACGAAGGCGCAACTTTATTTCCTTATACTGCCACACATTTTCGAGAACCAGGGTGCTAGACTTGGCCTTTTACCGGCCTCCGCCCAACAATCCCCCTAGCCACATGGTGCTGGACTTGGCCCTTACCGGCCTCCGCCCAACAGGTCAAAAGATATCTTTGGTTTTAGTTCTGTTTTCAGAACCGTTCCTTGTGAGCAATCAATGAAGAAATATAGATTTGCTAAAGAATCTGACTTATTTTCTGTCAGTCAGCAGCTATGATTATGGGTGAGATAACATCAACTACACAATGGGACATAACATAGCATCATCCAAAAGAATTAGAAATAAAAGCTTACACTCCACACTGGCTGGTGCCTTGGATCCAATTCACAAGCTCTTTGGAACAACAGTCTAGCACGATTTGCACTAGAGTATTTGTATTCTAACAAAGCAAGTGACTGAAGGAGAACTGGATCTCTAGGATTTAGAATGTAGCCTATCTGCAGAAGTTTCCGCCCATGGTCAATATTTCCAAAACTGGCTTCAAAAACTCCCCAGACATGCCATGCAAACCTATTTTTTGGACTCGCTTGGACTGCTTTCTGCACATGAGAAAGATGTTTCAAATACATGAAAGAAGTTCAATTAATAAATACCATAAGTGCAAGCAAAAATGAAAGTAACACTATTTTTTTGGGTGTAGTCCAGGGTTTCCACCGTCGGACATAGTGACTAAACCCCTCGCTGAATTGTTGGCACTTCTAAGGGTGGGACAGCTGGCCTGGAGATTTAAGGTTGCTCCATACCCAAGGCCAATGATTGATCCCTTGATGTTTGGTTAAGGATGGAGTCCCTTCCACTCAACCACACCCCCAGTTTATGAAGAACAAGTTGGGATATTTACACACCTCAAAAAGCTTCCTAGCAGCATGGTTATTCTCTAATTCTCCCTCTAGTTGAGCCCAAGCCTAGAAAAAGAGAAAGCAGATCCATCATGTGCACTTCATCAAAATAGTAAGCACAAAGCAAAATCTATGCAAATATGCATATTTCAAATGAAACTTACAAGCCAGCTAGCACAACTCTTTGGGTTACATTTTGTTGCTTGTTTGAATAAATAGCGGGCTTGCTCATATCTCTTTGCCTTAGCTTCAAGCAATGCTAAGGTTTGGTAAATGTACTCATTTCCACCACAATATTTGATGCCTTTGCCAAGAAGATTCCTTGCCTTTTTTATATTTCCCTGTTTCAGCTCTAATATTGCCCATCCATGCCAGGCTGCAATATGCTTCTTATCAGCAACTGTGGCAGCATCAAATAATTCTCTAGCTCTCCTTATATTACCCATTCTATTTTCCAGAACAGCCCAGCACTAGTCCAAAGGAGCAAATTTTGGTGAGCTTCAAATACAAAATATAAATGTTACGAAGACATACTATACCATATTTTTGGTGAATAATATGGCAGCTTCTGTAGTCTCAAGCACTACAATTCACGGTGCCAATGGCTAGTCAACCCCACTGCAGATTTATAAGTCCCATATTTTGAATCTATGGACTCGGGTAGGGTGGGACTTACTATGGGTTGAGCATTTAAATATACTTCGTTTCATCCCAGGAAGGTCTATACTTAGTTTTCTGATGTTTTCTGAATTATTCATAGAAGCAAAGGCAAAAATCAGATGGATTCAACATAGTGTACAATAAACTAACCTGCCAAATGTAGGCGTTTTCTCCTAGTGTAGCTTGGCAACCTTTTTCATAAACTGATCTGGCTTCAATCACTTTTGATTGCTTACTTAATATCCTGCCCAAGGCCACATATGGCCTCCCATCTTCCGGCCAGTAATATATACACTTCATGCACAAAGATTTGAACATCAGGAAGGACTTACAAGATGAAATACTATCTTTTAAAAATACATACAACTAAGAGTACTGGTAATTACTTTTTGAAGTATCTTTTCCGCTTCTGCATACTGGAAATTCCGTGCCAATAGTTTTGCTTTGTACAAGGCCAAGTCCAAATTCACTTTTAGTATCTTCTCTCCAGAAGTTGATTCCACCCTGTCAGGCTCAAAAATTGGCATCTTCCTAGCAAATCTTGAGAGACCAGCATCGATGGAAAATAACGAAGAAGATGACTGCTCCTCAAGGACAATAACACTTTGTTCATTTGAACTCTCGGTATCATTTGCTTGTTCTTGTTCTTGTTCTTCTTCTCCTTCTACAGGAGTCTCCATTACTGGCCTACGAACTACAGGTAACTTTTCCAGGGACTTTTTTGCAATTTTTATCTCTTCAATAATGTCATCATTGTACAATTCATTTTGGCTCCTAGCCTTTGATGAAGATGTTGAGGCTTCGGGTTTTTCTAGGACAAGTGAAGGTGGGAAGGATGATTCATGGGAACATAAGGGAGGAAGGAGAGAATGTGAAGAAGTATAGAAGAATCTAAAGGGAAAAGGAAGGTGAAATTTAATGGCATTTTGATTCTGAGAATAATTAAAGAGATGAAATTTGGAGCTCGAGAACGATGAAAAGCAACAGTGATTCATTTCTTCTCCCTATACAATTTCTATAATTAGATCAAACTCTATTTTTATAAGGCAGCTCCCTAGAAAAGCAAGTTTTTTCTAAGGGAAGAATGATGAGTTATTTCAAATTGTCACCAACCTCGTTCATGTAAGAAGGACGAAATGGCATCTATTTTTTTCCCCTTCAGAGAGACTTTATTTGCAACCCTTTTAACTAAAGAGCATACATAACTGATAGAATGCCAAGAGATGAAAATTTATCTACCATTTGAAAAGATTCTACTATGCAGAGTCTTCAGTAACAAGAACAACACGAAGAGGACTTCTCCAAAGCAAGATTATCCAATCTGTACAAATAAATTAACTTGTTAAAGATCAAGAAAAGCCAGTTTATCTTAAGCTACCTAGGGATACATTTGGCATGAGTAATGGCTAAAGGCTACTAGCTCCTTTATCTATGAATTCACAGGCGGTTACTCTAGTTTGTGTCTTTCACCTCTAACACTTCCTCGGTCTCATCTTTATTTGCCAATTTCACTTTCCTAGGGCCTAACAAGCAATACACTCTAGATAGTTTTTAATATATAAAACATTTGTATTGAATCAAGTCTATCACTATTGAAATTAAGCCAAAATAGTAGTCAAATTGACTAATACAACATTGTTGTGCCCAATAAAAGGAAACAAGGTGAGGGTAACCCCAGCCAAGATGGCAAGAGATCCACACTTATAACTACAAGGTCACGAGTTCGAATCGTTGTCCCTTGATTTGAGTAGGTCAGCTATAGGTAACCTATGCTAGTTTACTTCATTGTGGTCCTTTATTAGCTAGAATCACAAGACAGGGTTTACCTACACCCGAAAGGGCCGTGGGATTTCCCTCGTCATCCAAAAAACAAAAGAAGGCAAAGTAAGCTTCAGACATGGATTCCTCCATTCCCTTTTCTCTACTTTTATGGGGGAACAAGTATTCTTATTTAATTCTGATAACCTAAAATAGACTAATAGTTCATTGACAGAATAACTGGAAGTCATAATAAACCCATAAACCCAAATTGCTCCATAAAGGCACTCAGATATATTGAGATTGAGTTCAACCCAAACCTATCTGTTTATTTAAACAAATTATAATAAATTAAATTCAAATTCAAGAACATTTCAACTTTCATTTTCCCTTTGGCAAGCACTTAAAGCTGAGCTATCAAATTTCTCCCAAATAAATTAATTAATAAATAAAGAACATTTAATTTTCATATACAGATTGACAATCAACAGTATGAAACAGAAAATTAAAACCCAGACAGATTCAACAAAACTATCAAGATTATCAAAAAACACAGGTGAATCACCAGTCCCAGAATAGCTAAAATGAAGTGAGAAGATTCGACACTCACTGTGTTTTAGACTTTTAGCAGTCTCCGAGAAAAGAAGTTCCCGACAAACTGAAACTGCCCATCATACGAATCCTTAACTTCTGCTTTAGAAATCAAAGCGTCTCCAAAAAAATCAAATTTTCGCACAGGTAAACGTGTGCTTTCGCTCTTCTACCACAAATCAATGGCTGTGGTTCGTACGTGCATGCAATTTCTAATTTTTTGTGACTCTGCTCATCTGCTGTTTTTTGTTTTTCTTTTTATTTTTCAATTCTTATTATCTATTATTTATTTTCCATTTTCTAAATATATGAAATCAACATTTTTTTTTCTAACACCAATAGCACTACAAGTACTTTCATAATAAAATTGAGTTAATTCCCTTTTTTATCTTATATTTATAAATGACAGTCTATTTTAATCCTTTTATAATAAAATTTTGAGTTAATTCCCTTTTTTGATCTTATATTTTGAGTTAATCAGAGTATTATTGTGTTACAATCATTTTTGGTCCTCCATTAATAAAATCGTTGAAATGTCATTAAATACAAGACATTATGTTTTTAATATAAAGTGCGTTGACCCGTTATATGTTTTATGTTTATATTTTTTAAAAAGTTCATAATTGAAGATCGAAATGTCATTGTATTTAATGACTTTTAAACTATTTTGTTGATAGAGGACCAAAAATGATCGTGTTGCAATAATACTATGATCAAATAATATTTAAAAAACAAGAGTAAAAAAGAACTGCAACCTATAAATCTAAGACAAAAAATTGAATTAACTCTAAAATTTTCTTTTACTATAAATCATTACAATTTCTTGATTATCTAATTAAAATTGTTTTTATTTATCGAATAAGGTTCTAATGACATGAAGTAAACTCTCTCAAATGGGAAGTTATGAGTTCAAACTTTAGTGGGAACGGTATCTACTCTTTATATTTTAGTAGAAAAGAAGATACTGCATTATAATAGAGTTACTAGTACCCTAAAAAAAACTTATAATGAAATCTCAATTCACATGCTTAAAATTAATATTACTTGATAAAAAAAAATTTATCAAAAGTTTTACTGAATGTTAATGGTACACATTGCTATTAGCTTATTTAAAATTGTTAGTGTAACACGTCAAAATAATATATTGTAAAACATTTATTGTCTATTTAATAAAGTTTCAAAATGGACTTGTAGAGTTATAGATTCAATATAAGAGAGAAAAGTAATTTTATTTTTGTTGCTTTCTGTATAATTATAAATTTTTGTTTTTTTGAAGGACTACTTTGCATGACATCCACAAAACTTGACAACGTGTCATTGAGGCGACTTTAGCCCATTCTGGAAATCCCATCTTTCTCTGTCCATATCTATCGCCTTGGATAAGAATATCTATTCCCCTTAGCACAATAGCACCTCTCAAACTACAGTAAAATATTTTTTTTTATTCCGTATAAGAAAATTCTTTTGATTTTTTTTACAAAAATTCTTTATGTCATGCTCTTAACTTTTACTCTCACTTGTGTTCAAATTTAAATTTGCCAAAGACCTTGTGGTCTAGGGGTACCCGGTGTCCCGATTAACACTCCCACATGAATTAACATTCCCACATGCATAATGGGAGTGGGTTCGCAATTGTTGACTCTTTGTGCTTTAGTAGGTTGAGAAAGTATAACGGAGTCAGTAGTACTCAAATTTAAATTTTTTTACTTTTGGTCCCACGAATATTGTGGCACTAACAATTTTATCCACAACTTTTAAAACTTGCATAATTGGTCCACGAGTATCAATTACTTAGCGTAAATGATTCTTCTGGTGAAATTTCCGTCAACTTTTCACCAGAAAAATTATTTCCCCTTTATAGCAAGGGTATAATGGTCTTTTCCTTTTCGTCAATTTTTAGTTTGCACTTTTGTTCCGACGAGTATTGCGGCGCTAACAATGTTGATCCAAAACTTTAAAGATTTGCATAATTGGTCGACGAGTATCAATTTCTTAGCGCAAATGGTCCTTTCGATGAAATCTTCATCAATTTTTTCACTTGAAAATTTGTTTTCCCTTTATAGTAGCGGTATAATGTTTTTTTCTTTTTAAAACTGTGTTTTCTCTTTCATATGCGAAAACAGTTCTCTATATCTTATCTCGGATTATCCTGTCTTTGGCTTCACCTTGCACAGTCTGATTCTGGTTTGAAAAACATCCACCAAGTATTTTGCGTTGGTGACTTTGATTGCTCCATTGCGGGAAGGCGACGATCGAAGTTTCGATGGTAATTGCTTCCATGGATGAATTTAACTCGTAATGAGTCATGAAACATGCCACTGAAGGGTGGGCCAGCACCTGTTCTTGCGAACAAAATTGCACCATTTTAGCAAGCTCATCGGCTTAAAGGTTAAGCCTTTGCTTGGTGGCCTCATGGATCACAGGAAATGAACGCCGGAGTTCACTGACCCATGAGCTATATCGCTGATTGTTCAAGTACACCACAGAACGAGGTATTCCAATGAAAATTTAACAAAAAGAAAAGACCATTATACTCTTTTTATTAAGGAGAAATAAATTTTTCGGTGAAGATTTGATGGAGATTTCACTGGAAGGACAATTTTCACTAAGAAATTGATACTCGTGGATCAATTATGCATGTTTTGAAAGTTGTGAATCAACATTGCTAATGCCATAATACTCTTGGGGCAAAAAGTGCGATAAACTAAAAATTGACAAAAAAAGACCATTATACCCCTACTATAAATGAAAATAATTTTTCTGGTGTAAAATTGACGAAAATTTCACCAGAAGGACCATTTGTGCTAAGAAATTGATACTCGTGGACCAATTATGCAAGTTTAGAAAGTTGTGGATCAAATTTGTTAGTGCGACAATAGTCATGAGACCAAAAGTGTAAAAAAAAAAAAAAAAACTCGTTCAAATTTGATAGGAGAAAGAAAAAAAAAATTGATAAACATCTTGACCTCCTACTAAATTAAGCAATCATGGCATGCTATGTCATAGGGAGTAGGATCTGGGAGTTCATGTGGAATTACTCTTATATATATAATATATATACTCCCTCTGTTCCGAATTGGTTGTCACATTTGCTTTTTGCATGCTTTTTAAGGAACTAAGTAAATACTATGGAGTATGTGTTTTTCAATTATGCCATCACTTTTACCACTTTTGGAAATAAAAGCAACAAAGAATGCAAAGCCCATAAGAGTAAATTGGAAAAAGTGAAATGATGGTGATGTTCAATTTTGGGAAGAGAACAACATTTTAAGACAAACTAAAGAGGAAAGTAAGACAAATAAATGGGATTGAGGGTGTATTAAGTTTCTCAGCTTACGCTAAACTAATCACAGGGCACTGGATGAGATAACTTACAAGTTGCGTAAGTATTCTTCAATTACCACCCCTACATGCATGTACATCCTACGCACAATGAGTCTTAGCTTCTTTATTCATCAAAATAATAATTAATCCGTGTATTCTGTCCTTCAATTATTACTCTCTTTTTTTTTTACTTTTTAAGTTTTTATATTTAGTTTCAAATTTAATTAAGTTTTATATCTTATTTTTTAAAAAAATATTGACATTAATTTTTAGGATAATATGAAAATTTCACAAATTTAACATTCTAATTATGTTGAAAAAAAAATAATATAGCAAAAAAATCAATTTTTGCATACAAATATCAGACATCAACAAGTTCTTTTGTTTTGGTCACTTTTGGATGTGTATGTTACCTGTTGTATTATATCCTTTTGTACCTAATATTTGTGATTATTCATTTCATAATAGTGAGCTTGAATGTTACTATTAGGACTCTAGACTTATACTTTATCTATAACTCTTCTCTCTACATATTATTTATAACTACTGTACTGCAACATCATTATTATTATTATTATTATTATTATTATTTTTTTGAAAAAAAAAATCTAGTTCACCGTTAATGTCATCTAGTATCAGATTGCATTAGGACTCTTATGGCTTCCAACTTTCCAGTGTTGTTGACAGTGCCCCTTCGGAGAGGTCGATCACGGCTGGCTCGCCATCGCTGGCTACTCCCCCGTCAGTTGCTCCTATGCTATCTTCAGCGCACCACTTTGTCTCGCTGAAGCTTACCTGTCGCAATTACTTATTCTGGCGAACACAACTCATTCCATTCCTTAAAGAACAGAACCTCTTCTGCTATGTTGATGGCTCCCTCCCTTGCCCCTCGGCTACGTTGGTAACGGACGGCTCTTTGGCAACCTCTGCTGCGGTGAATCCGGCTTTCACTGCATGGGTTCAACAAGATCAAGCGATCCTTTCCATGCTCATATCTTCCTTGGTGGAAGAGGTGATGTATTTGGCGGTTTGACGGTCTACGTCTAGGCAAGTTTGGCAGGCGGTGGAGGCAGCATTCGGGTCGTCGACGTAGGCACAGACTCTTAATTTGCTTGCGCAGTTTCAGGCTCTACGTCAAGGTGACAACACCCCTGCTAAGTTTCTTGGTCGTGCTCAGCTTTTGATTGAGGGTTTAGCTCTCGTCGGCCGTCCCGTATCGTTTGACGAACAAAATGTGTACATATGGCATCATCATTAACAGTCGCCGGTGCTCCGATGACAATTCCACAGTTGGTGGACTACCTCCAGGCTCAACAAATTATCCATTTGGATGACTTTGCGGCGGAAACAGTGTCTGGTTCTCCAGCGCTTGCTGCCATGGTGGCTCGACGAGGTGACTGGTTTGCAAATGAAGGAGGTGGTTGCTGGAATGCTCGCGGCGGCCGGAACGGATGTGGTGATCATGGTGGCTCCCCCCCCCCCGCTGCCAGATATGCCGCAACTATGGTCACATGGCCATTTCTTGTTATTGGCGATATTCAGACTCTCCGCCGGCTCCTCAGGCGCATATGGCGCTGGACGGTGATTTTGCTGTTGGTTTGGCTTCTTCGCAGATCTGGTTTCCTAAATCTGGCGTGTCTGCCCATGCCACACCGAACGAGTTATTGTTAAGTTCAACCGAGGAGTACCATGGGTCAAACTCTCTACGAGTGGGCAATGTCACATGTTTGGTTATTTCTAGTGTTGGTCATACTACTATACCCACTCCTACTAAACTGTTAAAAATTTCTGATGTACTGCATATTCCGAAATTATCTGCCTCTCTTTTGTCTATTCAGCGATTTGTTGATGAATTTACACGTTATACCTGGTTGTTTCCTTTACGATTAAAATCTGACATATATAAAATATTTGATCAATTCCGTGCAATCGTTGAACGTTTGTTTTCTTGTTCCATTAAATCAATCTAGTCTGATTTAGGGGGTGAGTATCAAAAACTCCACTCTACTTTTACTACTCTTGGTATTGTGCATCGGCGTTAGTGTACTTATACGTATGAGCAAAATGGGCGGGTTGAGCAGCGTCATCGGCATGTTGTTGAAACTGGCATCGGTCTTCTCGCTCATGGTTCAGTCTCATCAAAATACTGGGATTTTATGTTTGAGACAGTCGTGTATCTCATCAATCATTTACCCCCATCTACTCTCCAGTATGACAGTCCTCATGCGTGGCTGTTTAAGGCGCCGCCTTCTTATAGTTTCTTGCATGTTTTCGGATGTCTCTGTTACCCCATATCTTCGTCCCTATAACAAACACAAGATGAGTTTCCGGTCTGCTCCGTGTGTCTTCTTAGGTTACCCTGTGTCCTTTAGGGGGTACCATTATATGGATCTCACCGCTGGAAAAATTTTCATCTATCGCCATGTTCGCTTCGATAAAGGGGTTTTTCCTTTTGCTGTGTCTTCTTCTGTGCAAGCTCCAGATTGTGCTCCTGATATTGATGATTTTCCGTGGAGCGCTATCCCTTTGGCACCGGTGGTTGGTCCTTCAATTTCTCCCGATTCATGTGTTACTGGCTTTGTGGGGCCTGTTACTCGTGTGCCTCCGGTTAGGCGGCGGAGAGCTGCTGGGCCTCCTAAACCGCGGACGCATCCAATGCTTCTTCGGCATATGCCGCATGGTGATACTCAACTTCAGGCGCTGGTGGCTTCTACAGACTCTAGGGATCCTACTTGTTATTCTCAGGCAGTCCGTCATCAAGAGTGGCATGAAGCCATGGACCAAAAGTACAATGCATTGATGCACAACCACAGTTGGACATTAGTGCCTGAGCGGGCGGGTATGAATGTTATAGGTTGCAAGTGGGTGTTCTGCACCAAACGCAAGGTCGATGGGTCCGTTGAGCGGTACAAGGCGCGTCTGGTTGCTAAGGGTTTCAATCAGGTTCCCGAGGAGGATTTTTTCGATATGTTCAATCCGGTGGTTAAGCCTACGACGGTACATTTGGTACTTTCCTTAGCTTTGTCGTGTGGGTGGACATTGCATCAACTGGACGTCCACAATGCCTTTTTGAATGGACTTCTCTCTGAAATAGTGCTTATGCGTCAGTCTCCTAGTTATTCTTATCCTACCATGCCTGATTGTGTTTGTCATCTTCAGCGGTCTTTGTATGGTTTGAAACAAGCCCCACAGGCTTGGTTCAAATGCTTGCATGATTTTCTTTTATTAGTTGGTTTTAAGTCCTCGAAGACTGATGTTTCATTATTTTATAATTTAGTGGGAGACTCCCGGGTATTTATGCTAGTTTATGTTGATGATATAATTGTGCTTGGTAGTGATGCTGCTTTGATTGAAAAACTACTTTCTCGTTTGTCGTCGGTTTTTAAGATTCGCAATATGGGTTCGCCTCGTTTTTTCTTGGCATTGAGACTGTTTCGGCAAACGGTGGTCTTGTTATTTCCCAGCGCAGGTACATGGGTGACATATTGAAGCAGGCTGGTATGACTAGTTGCAAACCTCTTGCTACTCCTGCGGCAATTTCTCGGTCTGCGCCTTCTACTTAACTCTTTGAGAATCCTACTCAGTATCGTAGTTTGGCGAGGTGTTTTGCAGTATCTCACTGTCACGCGGCCGGACCTGTCCTTCGCAGTTAATCGGCTGTGTCAGTTTATGCACTCTCGCACTTTTGAGCATTGGAGTATTCTCAAGCGGGTCTTGTGGTATGTTTAATCTACGTTGCACTACGGTTTGCGGTTGTCTCCCTCAGAGTCCATGGATCTTCATGCTTTTTCAGACTCAGACTAGGCTGGCTGCTCCATTGTTCAGAAGTCCATTGGTGGGTTCGCGATGTTTTGTGGGTCGAACCTTGTTTCATGGGTGTGTCGAAAACTAAAGACTGTAGCTCGTTCGTCCACTGAGGCCGAGTACAAGGCTCTTGCTAATGTTTCTGCAGAGGTTACTTGGGTTGTTTCGTTGTTGCGTGAAATTGGTTTCCCACCAGGTGCTCCTCCTCGTCTGTGGTGTGATAATCTTGGTGCCACATAACTCTTCTCTCTACATATTATCTATAACTATTGTACTACAACATCATTATTATTATTATTATTATTATTATTATTATTATTATTATTCTGAAATAACAATTCTCTGGTTCACCATTAATCTCATCGTTACCAAGTTAGGTGCAATAACACCACTTGATATTTCATCGTGTAAATCTAGGAATATGATGTTGCTTGTGGTGTTGTAACATTCTTCTTCTACTGAATCCAATACCAATTTTTTCTCCTTGATATTTAGTAGCATTCAGAATTTGTTCAAGACTCTCAGTAAGTGGCCTGGACTCATATTTTTACATCTTTCTTCAATTGTTCTATTTCTTTTAACAATTCTAGCTCTTTTTCTTGAGTTTCTTGAGTTCCAACTGCGTCTCCTTATTCTGAGTTTGTTCGTGTTCCTTTTCACTTTAGAGCACTCAATTGGTTTGAATTAGATCCATATTCGTCCTTATGAGTTATTCCCACTTGGCTTAAATTAGTTGTGTGTAGGCTTCGAAGAGTCCCTACATGCCTCATTCGATATTGAGTTGATAATCTATTTACTGTTATTGATTAATTCAAGGAAAATTACAAAATTGTTGCTCATTCCGTCATCGTCACTTTTTGAGTCATCACTTAGGGTGGAGACAGTGGCGGAGCCAGAAAATTTTTTTCAGTGGGGGCAAAAAATGAAACACTTAAAGGAATATAGACATAAATATTGTTGGATATGGACGAAAAATATAACACATCAATAAAAATATTCATAACAATATATGAAACATGATTAATTTGATAAAATAATTCAAATAGAAAACATTCATAACAATATATGAAACATGATTAATTTGATAAAATAATTCAAATAGAAAACACATTATAAATTAAACATCTCATTATTAAAAAGCTTTGAAGAAGATAATAAGAAGGGAATGAAAACAAGCCTACTGCTTCATAAAAAAGCAACAGGCCTTGAAGAAGCTAACAAGATTCAAACCTTTGCCTTTTTTTTAGTGAAAGTATGGACCAACCAACTCAACCAACTAATCAATTGTTTGTATGTATTTGTTTTCTTATACTTATATCTAAAAATGTACTATATATACATATATACAATAGGGATGTCAATCGGGCCAGCCCTGTCGGTTTCGGGTTAGCCCTGTCGGGTTGTCGGGCTTATTGGATTCGGGTTGTCGATTAATTATTATTTTAATCTCGGATTCGGGTTAGCCCTAACCCTAACCTTCGGGTTGTCGGGCATATCGACGGGTTAGACTATTTGAACTAAAATCGAAAATGAATACTTACATTCAATAAAACGGGTCAAGTCGTCAACCGGATCCGGATTCGTTAGAACGGGTCAACCGGATGAGCATTGAGCACATTAAAATTTAACAAATGCAATTGCAACGGTTCGATTTCGGTTCGAATTTAATTCGGTTCGGTTTAAGACCCCCAAATTTTAATATTTCCTAGGCGACAAGATGGTCAAGGGGTGTCGCGACTTAACGGGGCGTCGTAATAACTATGCATGAAACATCACATAACTCAAATCCAAAATCTAATATCTAAATATTAAAATACCAACATAACAAATTAACAATTTATAGGTGAGTTCATCTTTAGTATTTTTTTTATCACTAGGTACATTTTTAAATAAAATTTTAATAAATATATAAATATAAATATATATTACTCCGTATATATAATTAATATATATATATATTATATTATATATATCCAAACTGGAATTCATTCCAGTGAACTCACTGGAATGAATTCCAGTTTGGATTTATATATATATATATATATATATATATATATATATATATATTTATTTATTTATTTATTTATTTATTTATTAATTATATGTAATATATATTTATATTTATATATTTATTAAAATTTTATTTAAAAATGTATCTAGTGATAAAAAAAAATACTAAAGATGAACTCACCTATAAATTTCAAATATGTTATGTTTCACATAACTTCTATAATAAAGAATAGTTTTAAATTGTTCGGGCTATCGGGCTAGCCCTATCGGGCCATCGGGCTAATCGGTTTCGGGCTCATCGGGCTAATTTTTTTATCAGGCTAACCCGTTCGGGCTATAGCCCTGTCGGTTTCGGGTTTTTTCGGGCTAGCCCATCGGGTTCGGGCCCAATTGGCATAGACGTGACCGCGGTTCGGTTCCGGTTCCGAACCGCCAGTTCGCGGTTCTTGGTTTCTCTAAACCGGAACCGGAACCTTATATTAAGGTTCCGGTTCCGGTTCCTAGAACCGGCGGTTCCGATTCGAACCGCCGGTTCTAACCGGCATTTTTTATTTTTATTTTTTGGTAAATTTGTTGTATTAAATATTAATGTATTATGACTATTATGATATTAATATTATCGCACAAATTTTTAAGTTATCTTATTTTTTAATTTTAACAAATAACAATGAGTCCATTACTATCATTTTCATTTTTCAAATATCATGTTGAGTTATTGACTTGTTGTAACTTGTAACATAATTGTGTATTTGTATGGCCAAGTAGTGAAGTAGGCAAGTAGTAATTAGTAAGTATACAACATACAATTGATATAAGTTCAATAATTGGATTTCATTTCAAATAAGTGAAAAGAATACATTACATTGGTTACAAAATTCAAATCTCATATATTATTGACTACTCAATTCTTAAAATCTAGAATACATTGGTTATAATAATACATTGATTTTCTCTAAACTTTAATGTTAAACAAAAAATAATAATAATAATTTTGGGCTTGCACTTAATTTTACCAAGATTAAGTTGCCTACGTATCTTATTGAAAGTTCAATAAGAATCAAAGCCTACGTAGTTCTTTTACCTTTTTTTTGGAATTAGGACTTTAGGAGTCGGTTTGTTCCCCTTCGGTTGCAGTAGTGGTTGCATCATCGGAAAAGAAATCGTTGATGATGCCTGACTTATCATTCTCTTGTTCTCTAATTTTTGCCAATCCCCAATTGGATGTGCAAACTTGAATTTCAATTGACTGTGGCGTCATTCTTGGACGAGTCTCGTCCAACATGTTTCCATTGCACTAAACTCCTGTTCAACTGCTACTGTAGAAGCAGGAGTTCCAAAAATTTGTTTTGCAATAATAGATAAAATAGGAAAAAAAATTTCGTGGTCTTTCCACCACTGCAAAACATCAAGATTATTATCATTATCTAAAAATATAAACTTAGTATTTAAATATATCTCCGCCTCGGATAATGCTGAAGATGATGAACCAATCCCGCTCCCACTGGTCCGACGACTTTTACCTGCTCTAGCTAACAGGTTAAAGCCTCTACTTCGTAGAGATGATTGTGAGCTTTGTGAAGTACTTCGAGAAGACGTACTAATATTCAACGACGGACCATAAGCCTGTAAATATTCTTCACACAAACTATGAAATAAACTCGTTATTTCATTATGTATAGCATTAACATTAACATAGTTCGGATCATCAGGATCATATAATTCTAAACATTCATAATAAGTTTGTAAAAAAGTACTTAAACCATATAATTTACAACGAGAATCAAAACACATTGCAATTAAATAAATAATAGGAATATTTCTATAATAATCTAAAAACTTTGATCTAATGCATGCAATAGCATCACTCAAAATATCATCATCACGATATTCAAAAAGCTTACCAACAATATTTACAGCATAAATTAAAAATAAGTGTGTAGTAGGATAATACACACCGGACAAAGCCAAAGTGGCATCATTAAACTCTTTTAATAACTCACAAATCCTTTTGCAAGCATCCCAATGTTGCGTAAACAAATGAATATCACTGTTGTTTGCAAAGTACCTAAGCAAAGTATAGGTAGAATTCCAACGAGTTAGAACATCTCGAGGAAATCTTTTTGGAGGCATATTGTTTCTTTTGCAAAACCGACTAAACTCTTTTTGCGCATTGGGATGCTTCCACAAATAAACAACAGCATCTCTAATAGGTTTAATACTACTACTAAGAGAAACTAAACCAGCTTGAACACATAGATTTAAAACATGACAAACACACCTTTGGTGAAAAAATTTACCTCCAAAATACGGTAGACATAATTCCTTAAGCTCAG
This sequence comes from Ipomoea triloba, assembly GCF_003576645.1. Lineage (NCBI taxonomy): Eukaryota > Viridiplantae > Streptophyta > Magnoliopsida > Solanales > Convolvulaceae > Ipomoea > Ipomoea triloba. The sequence continues at coordinate 13,738,221 of NC_044926.1, read as the reverse complement.
GGATTGCAGCAGTATTGTTGGATGCATTATCAAAACCAATTGCAAAAATTTTGTTAGTAATTTTATATTCATCAAATATACTTTGTAACTTACTGTAAATATTATGTGCACTATGTTGTTCATCAAAACACCGGAAGGCAAGGATTCTTTTTTGCAACCGTCATTCTTGATCTACCCAATGACAAGTAACGCCCGAATATGAATGTTCTCTCCAATGGTCGCTCCAAATGTCAGCACATATAGTAACACGCCCATTATGTGTTTCCAAGTAAGAAATCAATCTCTTTTTTTCATCTTTATATAATTTATAAAGATGACGTGTAGCCGTTGTACGCGGTAAATCACACATTTGTGGATTTAATGCACCCCTGCAAAATTCTTTAAAGCCAACTTTCTGTCCAAAACTAAACGATAAACTGTCAATAGCAATCATTTCAGCAAACTTGCGTCTAGTTTGCTCATCTGAGTAACGAAATAAAGCACTAGATTTAGTTGTATACCTCCCAATTTGTTGTTGTGTTTGTGTATTTACCTCTTTATCCGGATGTTTTGAAGTTATATGCTTTCGGTACGTCCCGTATCCACCAGATTTGGACCATTGGTACTCCTTGTCACAATAATTACATTTAACTGTAATTCTTCCATCAGGGTGTTCAACTTTTTTCATGTGTACTCTAAAAAGATCGGATTTTTGTTTAGCAGCAGAAGGTTGAATTTCTTTGGGTTCCTCGTCCTCGTCCTCGTTGTGGCCCTGCGAAAAAGTAGCAGTGTTAGAATCAAAAGAAGAATGAAAGGGTTGGGAACCAAAAGAGGCATGTTGAGGTTCATTTATGGTCATTTGAGGGTTTGGATTCATATCTTGGTAGTATGATTGTTGTTGTAAAAATTGGTGGTATTCATGTTCGCTCGGAAATCCATGAACCGAATGTCGGGAAGGTTAAAAAAAAGGCGCTTCGCTTGGAAATCCATGAACCGAGTGCCGGGGAGCTTCAAAAGAAGGATTTTCTCTTGAAAATCCATGAACCGAATGCCGTGGAGATTCTACAGCAGGAGATTTGCCACGATTTCCACGATTACCACGACTACCACTAGCTTGGCCTTCGTAGGAAAATGATGCTCTGCTTGAACTATCCATGTAGAGTGTAGAGATATAAAAAATGTAGAGAAAATTGTAGGCAAGAGAGTAATCAAAGTATTGAGAGGGTGAGAGAGTTGGAGAGTAAGATATTGAAAGAATGAAAGTTGCGTAAAAAAATTGTAGTTGTAGAAATGTAGACTTGTAGGTAAGAGAGTAATCAGAATATTGAGAGAGTGAGAGAGTTAAATATTGAAAGTTGAGTAAAAAAATATTTTTGAAGTCACTAATTTATAGAAGATAGAAGACTTATCAGTTGAAGTCTTGAAGGAGTTGAAGCCTCACTTGAAGGAGTTGAAGTCTTGAATGCCTGATGAAGTGATGAAGATTGAAGAGTACACAAAAAAAATCCGTTCTTACATTCTGACAAAAAAATATCCGTTCTTACAAATACGTTTATATTTTGAAAAAATTTCCGAAATTTACGGATTCAAAGCCTAAATTTTCGGAAGTTTTTGGTTCCCTTTGTGCAGATATACCTCCAAAGTAGCAAAGGGAGCCAATAATTTTAATGAAGTGCCACTTCAAAATTTGCACGTTAGAAAGCATTAAAGGAAGCCAAAGGGCCAAACAAACACCTGCAAAAAAAAGGGGGTGAAAGACAACTTAGACAAGACTCAAGTGAGTCTTTGAAACACTTGAGTCTTTGTAGCCAGTAAGGCTACTGCCAGCAGTAGCCTACTGCTGGCAGTAGCCAGTAAAGCTACTGCTGACTGGCAGTAGCCCAGTAGGCCACGCCTGGTGTGGCCTACATATTAAATTATTTTTTTTTTTAATTTTTTACGGTTCTGGAACCGACGGTTCTGGTTCCAGATTCCGGTTTCTACAGTACCGGTTCGGTTCGAACCAAACCGTGGTCACCCCTAAATTGACATCCCTAATATACATACAAGAGCTACATATGGGGTGGGGGTGGGGTGAATGGGGTGCCCCCACTGCCCCCATACTGGCTCCGCCAGTGGGTGGAGACATATGTTTTATTTTTCCTTCTCAAGGAGGTAGGGCACTTAGGTTGTATATGTCTGTGACCTTTGCGTTTGAAACATTGCACTCCTATATTAAAGATTCTTTTTCGTTTGCTGGAGTTTGTATCTAGTGGATGTATGTCTTTGAATGTTAGAGTTTGGGTTTTTGTGGAAGTTGGAAGTTTATTTCTATTTTTGAACCAATTGAATTTTCTAACAATAAGGCTAAAAATTTTGGTTAGCATGACTATGGATTCCTCCACGTTTCTCAATTCCTCATTCAGTGTATGAATTTGGGTCTTCCTTGATTTTAAACGCCTACTCCTTTTGTAGTATTCTTTTTGCTTTGGAACATGTCAAGTTCATAGGTTTGAGAGCAAGGGGATGAAACCCTTATTTTACTAGGAAATAGATTTTACTATTAAGGAGGTAATCAAAACCATAATAGTGTTCTAAAAACCTGTCAACCAAATAATAACAATAACTTTAATACTCATTCCTGATAGCTAAATATGTCAACCAAACACACCCATAGTTTGAACCTAACCGTGATCCATCCCTAGGTCGATTGTAACAACCATGATAGGAACTAGAAAGGACCGAAAGTTGCAAGAATGTAGAAAAGTAAACAAAAAAGCACATGAGGAATTTTTATTAGTTTCACCTTCTCCCAAATCTTCTAATTGCCAATATCAAGCCTATTCTCTTTATTTGCAACACTTGTTATTTAAATACAGAATTCAGCAACGCTAACAAAAGCTAAATAATAAGAACAATCTAACAGCTGAATCCTTCCTTGTTTGAACCCTTCAAGCTACATTCTTCCTGTATCCCTGGTAAGTTGTGCCAAGGAATGTATCATAAACAGCAGTGCCAGTTTTTACAGCTTTGGTCGTACCATCTTCGCTTCAGGCCTGCAATACGCAAAATACATTGACATGTGAAAAGAGCTCCATCCTCTTAAAGAAGAGGATTGAAAATGCAGACAATGAGTACATAATGCCTAGAAACAGAACTTCAGGCCAAAGTCTATAGGATCTTTTCGTTTACAACACTCCCTATAATTATGGATCATTTCACTTTGTCCATGTGTAACTGGTGTTAGAGGCATGCTTAGAATTGCAAAAAACCAGAATGGGTTGGTCAGGATAACGGAGTTCTCTATTTTGTTATGTGTAATCTATCATTATCGTTGATAAGAACAAGGGAGTTTCTGCAAGTTCTGGCCAACAATTTTTACATCACCAATGACTTTATGCGTGAATTTTTAACTCTAGAATTGTAATTGTATTAAGAAACCAATGCATTGTACGCTAATGGGGGAAAAAACTTACATGAGCTCTACAACAAGGGCAGATGCTCCTCCTCCTCCATTGCAAACTCCGGCAACCCCAACTTTTCCATTCTTTTCCCTCAGCACCTGGAAAATATTACGAGTTATATTGAGAAGCAACACGGGCACTATAAGTCAACTAATTTATCAACAGTCTCCATATAGTAAATTTGCAGATTCTTGTCTTTACGAATTACGACTTTCCCATTCAAACTGTTGTTGTCTTTTCGGGTTGTTTTTAAAAAATGAGGTCAAGTCAACTAGGCAACTACTATGTAGTGTAATGACACTTCTATTACCGTTCCAAATCGTTGGTCATAGAATAGAACCCCATGGTGAGGGCATTGATTCTTTGGGCTAAAAAAGATTGAGAAAGTATAGAATAGATACTACCTTGTAAAGAATCATGAGTATCTCAAAAAAAAAATGAGGTCAGGAAACATCAAGACTAATTGCAAAGGTAAGCAGGAAAAGAACACGAATATTCCAGAATTAGTAGACAGAATTAATAACGCTAATACATACCCCTAACAACGTTACCAAGATCCTAGCCCCACTGCAGCCCAGGGGATGTCCCAAAGACACAGCTCCTCCATGTACATTCAGTTTTCCCTGTAATAAGAACAAAGAAAAGAAGGATCATAATTGGAAGGACCATTCTGAAAGTAGAAGAAATTTTTAATTTGAAGATGATCAAGGGGTAAAGAGTTGAGGGCAGTCTTAAGACTCACAGGATCAAGATTGAGCAGTCTTAGGTTGGCAAGGGCGACAACCTGCAAAGATGGGAATGATGGAAGTCTCAAAAAAATAAAAAATAATTAAAACAAGATACTAATAACAATGATTAGATTAGACATCGATCCTTACAGAAAAAGCCTCATTTATTTCGTAATAATCTACATCAGAAGTCTTCAAACCAGAGTGTCTAATTGCTTTTGGTATCGCAAGTGCTGGAGCAGTTGGAAATAACTCGGGTGCCTATCCCAGTTTCATACCGTCAAAACATAGTACAGTACATAGGCTTTTGAGTCCTAGAAAGACAATTATAAACAAGGTTCATAAACAACCTGAGCAGCATCTGCATATCCTCTGATCTTGGCAATTACTTGCAACCCAAGTTTAAGTGCCTTTTCTCCACTCACCAGCACCAGTGCAGCAGCTCCATCACTTTTAAAGATGAGAGAAGTGTCAATATGAGGATATATTAAAATAATGGTGGCAGAATTTCAGTAGTGCTGTGCAGCAGACAGCAGTAGTGGTGTGCAGACTATTCCTGTGCAGAATAAGTGTATAAACTATTAGTTAGGTGGCAGAATTTCAGGGTGTATAAACTATTAGTTAGGTGGCAGAATTTCAGGATTTGTTTTCTTACATTGAATGTATATATAGGTGTGTATGAACAGAACCTAAAAACAGAAGTTTTCCTTCATTTTCCAGTCCTGGTCACTTGTCTCTAATTTCTATCCTAAAATTCTGTTTTGTCATGGTATCAGAGCCAAAATCCTGAGATAATCCTTGTGCCTTGTTCCTTGTCTTGGTCTAAGATCGTGGTGCTTTTTGTGATCTTGTATCACTCATAGCCAAAATCCTGAGATAATCCTTGTGTCTTGTTCCTTGTCTTGCACTCTTGCTCCAAGATCGTAGTGTTTTCTTTGCATCACTCGTATCCTACTATCCTAGTTTCTTAGACCTATTCTTGTTTCTGATCGAATCATGTCTTTGGAAAGATCTGAAAATTTTATTGTTCGATTGAATGGCAAAAATTATTCTGCCTGGGCATTCCAATTTGAGCTCTTTGTCAAGGGAAAAGAATTATGGAGTCATATAAATGGGAGTGATTCTGCACCTGACAAAGAAAAGGAGAAGGAGAAATATGCAAAATGGGAGGTGAAGGATGCTCAGATTATGTCCTGGATTCTTGGAAGTATGGAACCCTCCATACTTATCATTGTTATCAATCTCAAGCCTTATAAGACCTCTAGAGGAATGTGGGATTACTTGAAGGAAGTTTACAACCAAAACAACTCAGCACGAAGGTTTCAATTGGAGCTCGAGTTGGGACAACTCAGTCAAGGGAGTATGTCAATCCAAGAGTTTTATTCTTCCTTTGAAACTCTTTGGGTTGAATACACTGATATTGTCTATGCAAATGTTCCTCCTGAAGGACTATCTGCTGTACAACATGTCCATGAAACCAGCAAACGTGATCAGTTTTTAATGAAGTTAAGGGGGGAGTTTGAAACAATCAGGTCTAACCTGATGAATAGACAGTTAGTTCCTTCAATGGATATTTGTGTAGGGGAGCTTCTCAGGGAAGAACAACGTCTCACTACACTGGCTGTCTTGGAGCAGAAAGCTCAAAATTCTGCTCCAATTCCTGTTGCCTACGCTGCCCAAAGGAGACCTAACGGAAGCAAAGATATGACTAATGTCCAGTCTTATAGTTGCAAGAATTTTGGTCACTTTGCCACTAATTGTACTAAAAAATTCTGCAATTATTGTAAGAAAGCAGGGCATATCATCAAAGAGTGTTCCATTCGGCCTCCAAAGAAACATGAAACTGCCTACAGTGTCTCAGTTGGTCCCTCTAGTGCCTCCAATGCTGGTCAGTCTACTATTACTCCTGAAATGGTCCAACAAATGATAGTTTCTGCCCTATCAGCCTTTGGTCTTTCAGGTAACAATAATTCTGCATTTCTGCCACCTAACTAATAGTTTATACACCCTGAAATTCTGCCACCTAACTAATAGTTTATACACTTATTCTGCACAGCTCTACTGCAGTCTGCACACCACTACTGCTGTCTGCACAGCACTACTGCTGTCTGCTGCACAACACTACTGAAATTCTGCCACCATTATTTTAATATATCCTCATATTGACTGTAATTGCACGGTTCAATTTTCAAAATCTTGTTGTTTTGTGCAGGATCAACCGGGAAAATGATCGCGAAGGGGCCTAAAGTGGGACGTCTTTTTCCCTTGTTTTTGTCTCCCCCTCCAGTGTCAAATTATGTTGCTTGTAATGCTGTCCAAAGTAATAATCAGGTGTGGCATAGACGTTTAGGACATCCTAATTCTCATGTACTTCAAATCTTGCTTAAATCTGTTTTACTTGGGAATAAAAACCTTTCTTCTAATAATGATGTTGTTGATTGTGCATCCTGTAAACTTGGCAAAAGCAAAACTCTTCCTTTTCCACGACATCAAACCCATACAACCAAACCTTTTGAACTCGTGCATACTGATGTATGGGGTATTGCACCTGTAATCTCTCATGAACATTACAAATACTTTGTTACATTTATTGATGATTTCACTCGTTTTACTTGGGTATATTTTCTCAGGACTAAGAGTGAGGTTTTCTCTATGTTCAAGGTCTTTCTTGCTTTAATTGAAACACAGTTTTCTGCTAAAATCAGAATCTGCAGTCTGATTCGGGTGGGGAATGTATGTCAAGTGAGTTTCAAGTTTTTCTTTAAAGTCAGGGGATCATTTCTCAGCGTTCTTGTCCTTTCACTCCACAACAAAACGGTGTGGCTGAAAGAAAGAACCGCCATCGTCTTGATGTTGTTCGAACTCTTCTAATTGAGTCTTGCGTTCCTCCTCAATTTTGGTGTGAAGCTTTAGCTACTGTAGTTTATTTAATTAATAGATTACCATCCCCCAACTTGAACAATAATTCACCTTATTTTTATTTATTTGGACATGCACCAAATTATTCCAATCTTCATGTTTTTGGATGTGTTTGTTTTGTGCACCTTCCTGCACATGAGAGGAATAAACTTACTGCCCAATCTGTTAAGTGTGCTTTCTTAGGTTATGCTGGAACCCAAAAAGGATTTCTTTGCTATGATCCTCATGCCCGACAAACTCGTGTCTCTAGGAATGTCATTTTTTTTGAAAATCAGTCTTTCTTTAGCACTCAACAGATTTCAGAACTCCCTTCTCTATCTACTTTACCATATTTCTCTGCATCACCAACACCTGTACATCGGTTTAAATCTGATTGTGTTTATCATAGACGCACTTCTCCTGCTTCTGATCCTCTTACAGGTCTCACTTCGGCTCCTTCACATCAACCTGCGACAACTGATTCTGTTCTACCCAGTTCTAGTGATCCCCTTCCTCTTCGTAGAAGCTCTAGACCTCACAAACCCGTTGAAAGGTATGGTTTTTCAAGCCCTGTGGCTATGTCTACTGTGTTATCTTCTATCTCCATCCCCACTTGTTATAAAAAGGCTATGGAACATAAGTGTTGGCAACAAGCAATGGAAGAAGAACTTCAAGCACTTGAAGAAAATCATACTTGGGACATCGTTTCCTGTCCCCCAAGTGTTAAGCCCATTGGTAGCAAGTGGGTCTATACTGTGAAACTCAAGTATGATGGCTCCTTGGATCGATATAAAGCTCGTTTGGTCACTCTTGGAAATAAACAAGAATATGGTCTCGACTACGAAGAAACATTTGCACCAGTTGCTAAGATGACCACGGCGAGAACCATACTTGCTATTGCTTCCTCTCAGTCTTGGGCTTTACATCAGATGGATGTAAAAAATGCCTTCTTGAATGGGGATCTTAAGGAAGAGATTTACATGAAGCTTCCACCCGGGATGTCAATGACAGGTGCACATGAGGTTTGCAAGCTAAGACGTTCCTTGTATGGTTTAAAGCAGGCACCTAGGGCCTGGTTTGAGAAGTTTCGCAACACTCTTCTCACTTTTTCCTTCACACAAAGTCAATATGATTCTTCACTCTTCTTTCACAAGACAACCACCGGTATGATCTTTCTCTTTATATGTTGATGATATTATCATCACCGGTAATTATAATGGGCTGATCACTAAGCTTCAAAATATGCTGTCTTGTACATTTAAAATGAAAGATCTTGGGCATCTAACATATTTTTTTAGGGCTGGAATTTCACTATGGAGATCATGGTTTCCTCCTAAACCAACATAAATATATTCAAGATCTCATTGAGCTGGCTGGTTTACAGGATGCTACTGCTGTTGATACACCAATGGAGGTGAATGTTAAATACCGGAAAGATGAAGGCGACCTTTTGCCCGATCCTTTTTTGTATAGGCAGCTTGTTGGTAGTCTTATCTACCTAACGATTACAAGGCCCAATATCTCCTATGCTGTTCATATAGCTAGCAAATTCATGCACTCACCTCGACATCTTCATCTTGCTGCAGTTCGTCGCATAATTCGATATTTAATTGGGTCACCTACACGTGGGTTATTTTTTCCCAAACAATCTGCTCTTCCTTTGACTGCATATAGTGATGCAGATTGGGCTGGCTGCCCAGATACTAGGAAGTCTATCACTGGATGGTGCGTTTTTCTTGGAGATGCCTTGATTTCTTGGAAGTGTAAGAAGCAAGAGAGTGTTTCTAAATCCTCTACAGAAGCCGAGTATAGAGCAATGTCTGCTGCCTGTTCAGAAATTGTGTGGTTGCGTGGTCTTCTTTCTGAACTTGGATTTCCTCCAAGTGATCCTACTCCACTTCACGGTGATAATACAAGTGCTATTCAAATTGCAGCAAATCCCGTATATCATGAACGCACAAAACACATAGAAGTCAATTGTCATTACATCCGGGAGGCGTTTACACTAGGTGTTATCACTCTGCCTCATCTCACTACTGATCTTCAAGTGGCTGATGTATTTACAAAGGCTTTAACACGCCAAAGGCACAAGTTTCTAAGTAGCAAATTGATGTTGATGGACTTACACACATCAATTTGAGGGGGGATGTCAATATGAGGATATATTAAAATAATGGTGACAGAATTTCAGTAGTGCTGTGCAGCAGACAGCAGTAGTGGTGTGCAGACTGCAGTAGTGCTGTGCAGAATAAGTGTATAAACTATTAGTTAGGTGGCAGAATTTCAGGGCGTATAAACTATTAGTTAGGTGGCAGAATTTCAGGATTTGTTTTCTTACATTGAATGTATATATAGGTGTGTATGAACAGAACCTAAAAACAGAAGTTTTCCTTCATTTTCCAGTCCTGCTCACTTGTCTCTAATTTCTATCATAAAATTCTGTTTTGTCAAGAAGAGCAACAGCCAAAATAAAATAAATGACCACTTCTCCACAATGAAAAATGTGCACAATGGTAAAGCAAAAAGTGTTTTGAAAAAGTTGACAATATGTGAAGAAAGACAGGACCAAGCAGATCAAAGGCAAAGAAAATTCGGAGGTAATGCCAAGGAATAGACTTCTCCACACAGATTGGCTATAGATGTGTTAAGACAAAGGAGGTGGACCAATCAGCTCTTCGGTCTTTCAGATTTTAGGAGTCTTGTCAAATCCAGGATACTAGAGCTTATCTCTGGAATTTTACAGCTTTGTGTGTCCTTAGCCTCAGGGATCTTCCGGATCTTAAGAGAGAAGTCCAAACATACCAGCCTACTTCTAAGGTTCATTGAATTTTGTGTCAAATCCATCAAATCTCCTCCTCTAGGTGAATTTCACCATTTAAAGACTAAAAGCAGATTTCACCAGCAGCCAGTGCCAAAGTGCAAACCCTTTTTTTCTCAAATCTAGCCTAGGATCTATATGCTCATACTACCATGTGCAAATAAAGAATGCTAAAAAAAAGTGCAATTAGGTCCCTGAACTGTCCAAAATTATGCAATTCGACCAAATTTGACTTGTTCCTGAGGTCAACGCTGACGTAGTGGTCATTGTCTTCGTCTCAAGCATAGAGATGAAGTGTTTTCTGTCTCCAGCCTGGAAACCACGTCAATGACCGACAGGTCAATAAATAATTTTGGACAATTAAGGGACCTAAGTGCACCTTTTTTTTTTGAGTTGGATGGCTCAATTGCACTTTTGCATGTAGTTTGGTAGCTAATTTGAACCTTTTTACCATAAAGAATTGTACTGAAAGACCAATAGAGAGCATATATATAAAATAAAGCACCATCCTAATGTAAACCTTACTAATCTATAATAAGGCAAATAATGTTTTTAGAAGAATTGTGGTCCCGTAGGAGATCTTCCCGAAACTCGTATGATTCCAACATGCACTAGTAAACTTAACATGCAAAGCCGGATGATAGGAAACAGAGAAGTAGACATATCTGTGAAGAGAGAGAGAGAGAACCTTATGATAGAAGCATTGCCGGCAGTGACGGTACCTCCTTCTTTAAAACTAGGTCTAAGCTTTCTCAATTTAGAGGCATCAAACTAGCAAGAGGAAAGTGAAGCAGAGACTTCAATAAGCATATCATAAAAACTCAATGTTCAATGGATCACTGAAACAATATCAATTTTAGAAATTGGAGCGAAATATCTACTATGCAATTGGCAACTGTCATTACTAATGAAGCAATCAAAAGTATAAACACTAGAATACCAGATTTATTTAAAAAGAATAATACTCCCATTTAACTGAGCAATTTATGTTGCATCCAAAAGCATGAACGAGGATAGATACATAGATAAGATAAGAAATAAAGAAATTTTGAAAAATAAAAGCTCCATTTTGAATAAAGCTGACAAGAAAGAAAGATATCCATATGTTAATTTCCTTGCTCATCAATTATATACCTGTCTTAAACCATCATCTTTGTCAACAATATTAGGTGGCTTCCCTCTACCACCAGAAATTTCAACCTGCGTGTAAAACACAAATTCATAGAAGTAGAAAATGAATACACTTTCATACCAAATGTTTTTAAAAACAGAACCATAAAGAGAACAAGCTTGAAATCTCACCGGAACTATTTCCCATCCAAATGCACCACTGCTTTGTGCAGCAATTCCTCGCTCAAAGCTTTGAATAGCATAAGAATCCTACAGAATAATAATCCCAAAAATGAAGCCTGAAAGATTACCACAAATCCATGTCCAAGATGCTATTACTGTTGTGGTAACTAGTAAAATTTATAACAACAGTCCCAGAGATATATTCCGACTTTCTGTAATCTGTTTTTCACTTGTATTGCAAATATCCAAGTAAGTAGGGTCTTGTATTGTTGATCCATTGATCCAAACACGAAATATTATGGGCTACTTCCCAACAGATAAAGCAATTGTAAGGTTTTCTATGAAAGTAAAAGGAGTTTGTATTACACCCAAAAGAGAAAGCAAAACAATATGAATGATCACAGAGAACTGTTCCCTCTTTCATAGGTTAAGTAACATCAATAGCATGCTAATGCATGGTTCATAGATTAACTGTAAACATTAAATTTAGAACACAAAGGTGAATTTAGACAGACAGGACTTATTGGGAGATGATGAAGGTTCGGAATAAGAAATACTACCTGCTCTCCCCTTGTGAAACTATACTGATCAGCACACAGTTCGGCACATAACCCCATCCCGAAATCATTGTAAACATCCCATAGTCCATCCTTAATCATGCCATCAATAATAGTATCATGTCCTAACCGAGATCCTTTTCTGTAATGAAAACAAAAATGTTTGACTTTGGTTTTCTTCTATCATAAAACAAACAGCCTTATTCCTTTGTTTAACAAAATTATCCATGTTTCTCCCATACAGATTAAGTGTTCTAATTAAGATAGAATTAAAGGTAAGATAGAATTAAAGGTAGTGGTTTTCTTCTGGAATAAGCATAACCGAAAAGGAAATTGATTAATCTACAAAATAGTTAGTTTTCTGTGTTAGATGAAGAAAATTCAATTTTTAATAAGCCTTCTTCTAGTAGAAAATTCAATCAAGTTTAAAATCTGCACCTGTTGCAGATTGTAGGATGAACCATTTCATTTACCCTTTTGCTCCTTCATGTTACTAAACTACAGAGGTATTATCCTTGTGTTTTCTCCACAAATATAGAGAACAAGTAACTAGCACGGAGTTAAATGATTGATCAGAAGACTAACCTAGATTGTACTAAATATTTCGGTGCATTAGACATGCTTTCCATCCCGCCAGCCACCACAACATCATTGACACCCGATGTAATGCTAAGTGCAGCAATCATTATTGCTGAGATAAACGAAAGCATGTTAGATCACTACAATTAAAGACACCAGTATCTGAGTAGAGAGAACCAACCTTTCAATCCCGATGAGCATACTTTGTTAATAGTTGTGCAAACAACAGGATTAGGTATTCCAGCACCTAAAGCAGCCTGCCTAGCAGGGGCTTGACCTAAATTTGCACTGAGAACATTTCCAAAGAAAACCTCTTGAACAAGTGACGGATCAACATTTGCCCTTTCAAGAGCACCTAGAACAAAGTAGAGATTTGAACAGGGTAAATGTATGAACAGATGCTAACAAGGGAAATAAGAATAAAAGCATGGCTACCAAAGACTACAGGAAAAGGCATAGATCTTACCCTTGATAGCTATAGAACCAAGCTTTGTAGCAGATAAAGATGAGAGGGAACCAAGGAAGCCCCCCATTGGTGTTCGCGCAACACCAACAATGCATACATCTGGAATTTGACATTTAGAACTTGTGTTAAAATTTTGATCTTTTCAATTAGTGAATTCATAAGCAAAGACACCCTCTCCTAAAACTATTTCCTAAACTAAAGGATGAGTAAATTCACAACGAGTGATGTTCCAATGAGAACCCCTGCGAACTTGTGCATGAATGCACACAATCTATTCCAGGCACACAATACACACAATCTATCATGGAGTAGTTTATGTGTATTTGTGTAGTAGATTGTGTGCATCCATGTTAGTCCTCGCGCTCTCACCTAAGGATGGTTATCATTTGATCATTAATCATTGACAACCACAGAAAAACTTTTAAACGTCAAAACTATACTTAAACAATTCATTGGACAGGAACTTGAAAGGAACGTTGTCAAGGGTCATGAGATCCAACAAAGAGAATTTAAAACCTCGAGGCTTAATCGAATCGCCTGCTCTTGATGCCATGAAGTACACCAAATTATCTGAAGGAAGGAACAATAAAAATCTTAAGATAATAACCAAATAGAAAACAGATATACAAGCATAACTCAAAGGGCATGGAATTTGATACAATTAATATCCAAAGCAGAAAGAAACAAGTCCCACAAAAACTTAATACAGCACAAATGATTCAAGAAATAGGCTGCTAGTCCAGAAAACGAATAAAGGGTTGTTTATCTCGATCAGGAAAGTATAAGCAATGCAACAACGAAGAAACTTTTATTAGCAACCCAGAATTTTCAAATACCTCAATCTTGGATAATACAGAGCTGAAATCACCAATTCAATGGAATCAGATATGGGTCCTCCGCGTTTCTGATCAATTAAATAGGATCAGATTCGTGTCACGTTTGAATTCGCTTAAACCCCAGGCAGGCTTAAAGAGGAAAGAGTGGATTAGTGAACGAATCATTACTTCTATATATAGATATATAGAATATAGTTAGGTATCATGCCGGTTCGGTTCCGGTTCCGAACCGGTGATTTTCGAAAATCGGTCAAATCAAAGCTGAACCTTGTATAAAGCTTTCAAGGGTTCCAAAACTAGTGGTTGGAAACGGATTTTTTTATTTGTGTTTGTAAATTTTATTTTGTATTTTTAAAATTGTGTAAATTTTATTTTGTATTTTTAAAATTGTTTAAATTTAATAATTAATTTTTTTAAAATTTCATATTCTAAAATGTTTTTAAAATAGTTATATGAAATATTTAAACTTCAAAGTTAAATTATATTAGAGCATCCTTATCAATGAGGTTTTTTGTGATTTTTGATGAGTTTTTGTAGGAGTGATTAGAAAAGAGAAAATAAGAGGGGAAGAAAAAAAATAAAACAATTATAATTAACAAAAATAAATAAATACTTGTCAGGCATGCTTGCGTATGACGTGCCCGCTGGGCGCAATAGTGACAGCCACGCATGCGTGGCGCGGGGAGCCATTGAATTTTTTGCATTAATATCACTGTTCCAATAACCCTCTTTTGCAGGTGAACCCAATCCCTCTCTCTTCAATTCTCTCACTTCCACTTCAGAATACACTGTTCCAATATCCCCAATTAAACCATTGATATGGTTGCTCTTAAAAAAATTGTTATCATTAAACTTTAAAATGTTATTTAAAGTTTAAACTTTATCAAATAATAAATAATAATTAAATTTTTTTAAAAAAATCCGATTTGGAACCGAAATCCAAATACTATAGAACCAGAACTAGAACCTAAACCCTATGGTTCTGGTTCTTAATCGAAATCGTCCGTACGATTCTGGTTTTGATCCGATTTTAACCGTCCACGGTACGTGGTCGTCTCCGGTCTCGACTTGAGATAAATCTTTAAGTAATTTTAAGTTTACTCTCTTTTATTTTTTACTTCCTAATGAAGTGTCTTATTCTAATTGATTAAAAAACGAATCACTATTTTATTCCATTTCTATTTTTTTTAGTACTACTGACTCTGTTACAATGTAGTATCTGTTCATAGCTACTTTCTCAACCTACTGAAGTACAAAGAGTCAACCGTCGTCTCCACTGAGACTCGAACCCACTCCCTAGCACATGAGAATAAAACAAAAATTATACATTTGACGAGAATTATAATCCATGAGAATACATCTATGATTTTCTTAAATCTTTAATTTAACAAAACTTACAAATTACGTCAGCATGGAGAATCCCGCCTAGACACCCCGTACTCCGTCTGACCGTGTCCGATTGTCCATTTAAGTACAAATGTAAAATTTGTCCAAAATTCTATTGTCCTAGGGCAAATTACGTGATAGCTATATCATTTCAAGACGTGTTGTTCATTAGGTAGGAAATTTCAACTTCTTCACCTAATTAAAAAATGAAAAAATTGTTGGATAAGACTCAAAAGTACACGAATTGTTCATTAAGTAGGAAATTCCAACTTTTTAATTATACTCAAATCACATTTAATCATTAATTAATAATAATTTTTTTAATTAAATGCATGTCTATGTAATTTGTATCACATTTGGATAACGGAACGGTAAAATCTTCTCACAGTTTGGATTCAACAATTTGAACCCTTTCTTCTTCATTAACCATTCAGTCTGACGGTTAGGAGTCACGTCTCGACTCTGACTAGGGTGTTCATTCGGTTAACCAAACCGTTTTAACTGAATTTTTTAAAACTTTAACCTTTAATCGAATCGGACTTTTTATTATCGAATTAATCGAACCGATATTTTTTTCGATTAATCGGTCAAATAATCGATTAACCGAACTTTTTTAAGCTAAAGTTTTAAATCCTAAAAATAATTAATATAATAATAAATCAAATTAAAATAATACATATAATAATAAATCCATAAAAAAATATACAAAAACAATACCATAACAACACTACACATTTATAGGGATTTTACATATTATATATATATATATATATATATATATATAATTTCGGTTAATTGAAGTTTCAAACTGAATTAATCGTTAACCGAAATTTTAAAAAATCTTAAACCATTAATCGAACCGAAAAAATTCGGTTAAAATACAATTAACTGAACTTTGTCGGTTTGGCCGGTTAACCAAAAATTTACTAAAGTTTGCACACCCCAAGCTCTGACTAATTAGGTTTTTAGACTTCTAACTGTTTGAACCTTTTGGATAGCCTTCTTACATCACGATTGATGTTTCATTCATCAAAGACTCCATATAGATGGATTATTCTACCACCATGGTTCTCTTGTTGAGTACTATGAAGGCTTTGCTTACTGCTAAATATCCCATAAATAATCATTCGTCAGCTCTCTCATCGCACTACTAAAAAAATGCACATAAAACACTTATATTTAGCTACTGTTCTTGTTAGAACGGTAGTGTATTCTTAACAAAAAAACGCGCGGTGGCAATTTTGTAAATAAGTAAAAAATATTTAGCTACCGTTAGAAATGGCAACGGGGCGGGGAGGGGCATCCCCGTCCCCGTCCCCGCCACCCCGACCCCATTCCCGTCCCCGTCCCCGTCCCCGCAGGGAATTTGGCGGGGACAGGGAATCCCCATCCCCGGTCAACTCCTAGTCAAATTGTTATTTTAGTACAAATTAAAAAAAAAACAAAAATAACAATTTTAATTAAAATTAGCAATACATATTAACAAAAAAACACATATTATAATTAAAATTAACAATATATACACAGATTATATACATTAAAATTATGGTGCTTTGTCCTTTAGGGTTTAATAAAATGCTTAACAGTTGACACAATCATGTTACGGTAAAACAAGAAGAGGCCAGTAAGGTTGAAACAATTGTCTCATTTTTCACCAAAATTGGAGGGGAATCCCCGTCCCCGTCCCCAATCCCCGCAAAATTTTTCCATCACTGTCCCTGTCGAGGACAGGCCACATTGCTATTCCTGCCTACCGTTGTTTGAAAAAACGGATGCGGATTAAAAACCAAAAAATGCTCTTGATATTCCGCTACCGTTCCTAGATGAAACGGTAGCGGAAAAGGTATTAAAAAATAATTAAATATTTAATAAAAAAATTCTAAATTACATTTTGCTACCGTTTCAAGAAACGGTAGCTAAATATTTACTATAAAAAAACAAAAAAAAAATCCAAATTACTCCCCGACCGATCTGTAGACGTGACCGCGGTTCGGTTCCGGTTCGGTTCCGGTTCCGAACCGCCGGTTCACGGTTCTTGGTTTCATTAAACCGGAACCGGAACCTTAATATAAGGTTCCGGTTCCGGTTCCTAGAACCGGCGGTTCCGGTTCGAACCGCCGGTTCTAACCGGGATTTTTAATTTTTTTTTTTTTTTTTTGTAAATTTGTAGTATTAATTATTAATATTAATGTATATGACTATTATGAAACTTGTAACATAATTGTGTATTTGTATGGCCAAGTAATGAAGTAGGCAAGTAGTAATTAGTAAGTATACAACATACAATGATACAATTGATATAAGATTATAAGTAAGTTCAATAATTGGATTTTATTTCAAATCAGTGAAAAGAATACATTACATTGGTTACAAAATTCAAATCTCATATATTATTGAGTATTGACTACTCAATTCTTAAAATCTAAAATACATTGTTATAATAATACATTGATTTTCTCTAAACTTTAATGATAAACAAAAAAAAAAATAATAATAATTTTGGGCTTGCACTTAATTTTACCAAGATTAAGTTGCCTACGTATCTTATTGAAAGTTCAATAAGAATCAAAGCCTACGTAGTTCTTTTACCTTTTTTTTTTGGAATTAGGACTTTAGGAGTCGGTTTGTTCCCTTCGGTTGCAGTAGTGGTTGCATCATCGGAAAAGAAATCGTTGATGATGCCTGACTTATCATTCTCTTGTTCTCTAATTTTTGCCAATCCCCAATCGGATGTGCAAACTTGAAAAAAAAATGTAGAGAAAATTGTAGGCAAGAGAGTAATCAAAGTATTGAGAGGGTGAGAGAGTTGGAGAATGGAGAGTAAGATATTGAAAGAATGAAATTATGAAAGTTGCGTAAAAAAATTGTAGTTGTAGACTTGTAGGTAAGAGAGTAATCAGAATATTGAGAGAGTGAGAGTGAGAGAGTGAGAGAGTGAGAGAGTTAAATATTGAAAGTTGCGTAAAAAAGTATTTTTGAAGTCACTAATTTATAGAAGATAGAAGACTTATCAGTTGAAGTCTTGAAGAGTTGAAGCCTTGAAGGAGTTGAAGACTTGAAGCCTTGATTCTTGAATGCCTGATGAAGTGATGAAAATTGAAGAGTACACAAAAAAAAATCCGTTCTTACATTCTGACAAAAAAATATCCGTTGTTACAAATACAACGTTTATATTTTAAAAAAATTTCCGAAATTTACGGATTCAAAGCCTAAATTTTCGGAAGTTTTTGGCTCACTTTGTGCAGATATACCTCCAAAGCTGCAAAGGGAGCCAATAAATTTAATGAAGTGCCAGAGATTCTCTGGCACTTCAAAATTTGTTGAGTAGACAAGACTCAAGTGAGTCTTTGAATTTTCAAAGACTCACTTGAGTCTTTGTACTGGCTACTGCCAATGTGCAGTAGCCAGTAAGGCTACTGCCAGTCGGCAGTAGCATTAATAATGCTACTGCCGACTGGCAGTAGCCCAGTAGGCCACACCAGGCGTGGCCTGGTGTGGCCTACTTGTATTTTTTTTTTTTATTAATTACGGTTCTGGAACCGGAACCGTCCGGTTCCGGTTCGGAACCGGCGGTTCCGGTTCCAGAATCGCCGGAACCTTAACCGGAACCGTATAGGTTCCGGTTAAGGACCGGAACCGGAACCGACCGTACGGTTCCGGTTCCGGTTCCGGTTGCTACAGTACCGGTTCGGTTCGAACCGGCCGGTTCGAACCGAACCGTGGTCACCCCTACCGATCTGTGTCGAACGAAAAAGCTCCTCCTCCCTCACCATTACTGCTGCCGCCTCACCATTACTGCCGGCCGCCTCACCACCGCAGATCTGTGTCGCCGTCACCGGCCGCAGCCACACCACCGCTTCCACCGCAGACACACCACCGCGTTCGCCATTGCAGCGCCTTCCACCATCCCGCACGCCATTGCAGCGCTCTCCGTCCTCGCTCAGTCGCTCCTCAGTCCTCACTTCAGCGACTCAGCGACTCAGCGGCGACCGTACGGGACTCAGGCACTCAGCGACTGCAACTCACCTCAGCACCTCAGCGGACCTCACCTCAGCCCTCTACCCTAACTCCTCGGCTCAAGGTAAAATCTTTACATATTAAAATTAAAATTGTGTTTGAAAATTTAAATTTTCTTTAATTGTTCATCATTATTTTATGTAAATTTTGGATAAAGAACCAAAGGAGTTACTGTATTTGTATCATTGTGTTTGAGAAAATTAATTATGGAGTATGCAAATTTTGGAAATTATGGAGTCTGTAATTATGAGAAAATTGTATGTTTTAAGTGTTTAACCTGTACAATTGTATAAACAATTTTGGGCACTGGACAGTGGAAACCAGTGATATTTGTATGTTTAAGTGTTTAACCAGAGCTCTGGTTTAACGAAAAGAAATGCTGTCTGGTGGCAAATATATAAATACATACTTATAGTTGGGCAATTGCTGGCTTAAGGTGTTCTAACTTCTATCAGGGGAAGACTGGATTTCATTATCCAGAAAAGTAAAAACAGGAAATGAGAATGTTTGTTTTACAAACTAATGATGGTTAAAATTTCTTCTACATCATTTTAGAATATGTTTGGTATATGTTTTATATATATTGTTTTATAGAATGTTTTATATTAATTTGTTATTAATATATGATTAATTTACCCCAATTTGTTATTAATATATGTTTTATAGAATGTTTTCAATGAACTTCAAATATTTATATTTGAAGAGAAAAAAAAAACTACAAAAATTAATGCTTTTTTAAATTTTAATAAATTTTAAGAAATTCTTTTAAAAGTTTAATTGAATAAATTAGGTATTTGATTAGGGTTTAGGTATATTACATAATTATGTTTAAGAATTGACCTAGCTACCATTTGTGATTAGTAGTTTGTTTACTTTGATGAATTAGCTATGTAATTTGACAAATTAGGTATTTGATTAGTTAGGTATATTATATAATATGAATTATTTAGTTTGATGATTTAGATTTAATTTGATGATGAGTAGGTATAAAATTTGATGAGTTAGGTATACTTTGATTATAAAGGTATTTTGATTACGAAGTAGGTAATTTGATTTCAATGCAAATAACCTAATATCGTTTATAAATACATCCATCATTGTGTATCCATATCTTCATATATAGTACTTAGAGTACCATTTTATGAATTGACAGATATGGACCGGAGTTGGATGTATGAAAATCGCACTACATTCAAATACGTGCAAGGGGTTCAAGAGTTTATACAATATGCTGAAGAAAATAGGAGTAAAAAGGCGGAAGATTATATTGTGTGTCCTTGTTGCGATTGTAAGAATTTGAGAAGATATCGTAATTCTGATGAAGTCAAGGCTCATTTGATACGGCGTGGTTTTAAAGAAGGGTACAATAGATGGATATGGCATGGTGAAAGCTTACTTCCTAGTACTAATGCAAGTATTCCTAGTACTAGTGCAAGTAAGGAAACTCATATAAATAGTGAAACTCATGCACATAGTGAAACTCAAGCAGATAGTCAAACTCATGAAGATAATGAGAAGAATAACGCATCTCATGTTAGCAATGATGAGGATGATGAAGATAATGACCGGATAGATAAAATGATGCATGATATGCAGGAAGATTTTAGTGAAATACCTCCTGAACTTAAAAGTTTTTTTGAAAATGCTGAAAAACCTTTGTTACCTGGAAGTACTAAATTTACTAAGTTATCTGCCGTGCTTAAATTATATAATTTGAAAGCAAAGAATGGATGGAGTGATAAGGGTTTCACGGAATTATTAGAACTACTAAAAGTCATGCTTCTTGGTGACAATGAACTCCCCAATTCAACTTACGAAGCAAAAAAAATAGTGGGGTTACACAAGTACCATTATCAAAAGATTATTCAACTGCTAAGGATACTAAACCAATTGATGCTACTATGTCTTATATATTATTAATATAAGTATTTTTAACTTCCATTATATTATTTACAAATTTTTATATATGTTTATAATTAATATAGGGCATTTCGCTCTATTCCTACGGATGGACGGAGTAAGTCCTTCAATTGGATACAATGCAAAGTATGTATGAATATTGAATTTAAGCTTTAGTGTGATATTTTAAATTACAAAGAATTGTTTAACTTATTAAAATATATATGTATTTTATAGTGCCCGATACAACCATGATATGTTAAGTGTGGATATTATGTCATGCGATACATGCTTGACATCGTGACAAAATATTCATCTGTTGATCGTTTGGATGCGGTAAGTAAATTTAAATAGAATTGTGTATGGTTAAATTATACTTTATTAATTAACACTTTTAATAATTCTATTAATTAAATTATTCTGTAGGCATTTCAAAGCAATAGTGCGTATTCTATTGACGACATAAATGAGATTCGGGAGCAATGGGCAAAATACTTCTTCTCTCAGTGCGTGTAACTTTTGTTTTATTAATAAAGCTATTATGTTTTAATTTGAAGATAGTATTGTGTTTTGATTATATATATTATTGTATTAAAGTGGGTGTGATGATATGAATTAACTATTATGCTTTGATCATATATTGTGTTAAAGTGTAATGATTTAAAGTATTGTGTTAGTATAAAGTTTGATAATAGTTTAATTTTGTGATGATGTTAGTATTGATGTTAGTTTGAAAGTATTTTGTTAGTATTGATGTTAGTTTAAAAGTATTGTGTTAGTATTGACGTTAGTTTGAAAGCATTGTGTTAGTATTGATGTTAGTTTGAAAGCTTTATGTTAGTATTGATGTTAGTTAGTTTGAAAGTATTGTGTAAAACTGTACTGTTTGATATGGATTTAAGTTGTAACAGGTAGAATTAAAAAAATTAGGGATATTTTTTCCCAAAATGGTCCCTCGACTATTGCTCATTCTCAATTTTGCATTTCGACTTTCAATTGCACCTAATGTGGTCCCTCGACTTTCAAAAACTCACCCAATTTGATCCTCCGTTACATATTCCGTCAAATCAGTGTTAAAATGGAGGGCATTTTCGTCCATTTACCTATTGTTAGCCTAATAAACATTGAGAAATAGTTGAGGGACCATTTTGAGAATAGTCAAGGGACCATTTTGGGAAAAACTATTTTATTTATTTATTTATTTTTTTATTTTCATTTTCTAGACTCTATAAAATTAGAATTTCTATACATTTTTTTCTTACAAATATAAATAGTTAAAATCGTGCAATCCATCCTAAAAATTTTTAACTTTTTTACAAACTTTTTCCCTCTATCTAAATATACAAACTATTCCTATGCAGATTTACAATAAGTTTCGTAAATTTCATAAATACTCATTTTTTAAGCACCGATTAAAATAATTCTTAGTCACATCTGTAGTACTAAATATATTACTTTGGATTTTTTTATAAATAAGATATAATATTATTAAATTCAAATAATTAAAAATAATGTGCCCACAACACAAAAGATTTTATGATTGACTTAAAAATTAACTATAAATTTTATTGTTTAATACAAATTGACAATTATTAAACATTATTTATAACAATTATTGTGTCCCGTGTAATATACTAAAATTATTAGGTAGGATTTTTATAATTAAGGTATAATTTAATTAAATCAAAATTATTAAAAATAATGTGTCCACATTACAAAATAAATTATACTTGCCTTAATAATTAATAGTTGATAAAAAAAATAAGAAGAGGAAAACATATAAAAGATGTCATACAATATCTTAAATAATGTAAATTAATATAAAATTTAATAATTATTTCAAAATCAAATACATAAAATATTGCAGGAAACATTGACGAGATTTTACTTTTCGACTCACCTGAGAAGTTTACTAGAAAAATTTATTACCTTTCGATCCAATATTTTCCCTACATTTTACACTCTTTGGGTGTCTACGCTTGAAAAAAAAATATTATTTTCAATGGTAAAAGTAATATTTAATGTGATACATAGTGATTGATTGTCTATGAACATTAAAAAAAAAAAAGAAGTATATGAGTATTTATGAAATTTACGGAACTTATTGTAAAACTTCATAGGAATAGTTTGTATATTTAGAGGGGAAAAGTCTGTAAAGAAAGTTAAAAATTTTGAGGTTGGATTGCGCGATTTTAACTATTTATATTTGTAAGAAAAAAATATATAGAAATTCTAATTTTATAGAGTCTAAAAAATGAAAATAAACAAAAATGAAATAAATAAAATAGTTTTTCCCAAAATGGTCCCTTGACTATTCTCAAAATGGTCCCTCAACTATTTTTCAATGTTTATTAGGCTAACAATAGGTAAATGGACGAAAATACCCTTCATTTTAACACTGATTTGACGGAATATGTAACGGAGGACCAAATTGGGTGAGTTTTTGAAAGTCGAGGGACCACATTAGGTGCAATTGAAAGTCGAAATGCAAAATTGAGAATGAGCAATAGTCGAGGGACCATTTTGGGAAAAAACTCTTAATTAAAATAAATAGAATATTAAAAAAAATTATAATTCGCTACCGTTCCTAGCTAGGAATGGTAGCGAATTATCACTAATTTTAAAAAAAATAAAAACAAAAATTATCATCCGCTACCGTTCCTAGCTAGGAACGGTAGCGGTTGAGTATAATTTTCGCTACCGTTCCACAACGGTAGCGAAAAGTCAAGGACAATTAGTGACTGTCTCATTCGCCACTGTTGTACAACAGTAGCAAAATGTCATTTACAACAGTAGCGAAAAGGTAATTTTGTACTAGTGTCGAATGCCTTTAGATTCGTCTTTCCGTTGTTGTGAATGAAACATTTGCTATCGAATGTGTGAAAGTATCTCACAACCGGTTTCTTGCCTTTCTATAGTTCGTAGGGTGTCTTCCCATAAACCTTAAAAATAATGGAACGATTTTGGGTGTAACATGTTATGTTAACAGCATCAACCCAAAATCTCTTAGGCAAGTCGTGCAATCATTGACCTTGCAGCTTCTTTGAGAGTTTGATTTCTCCTTTTGGCAACATCATTTTTTGTGGTGTTCTTGCAACTGAAAGTTGATGGAGAATTCCAAATTGTCCACAAAAGTCCTTAATAACTTGATTTATAAACTTTGTACCCTGATTTGATCAAATCTTCACAATGCTTGTCCCATTCTCAATTTGCAACTGTTTTTAACAACTCGGGTAGCATCCTCTCGGTCTCATTCTACTACCACTAAAGTATATTTATTCCACTTTAGCTTACAGGGTCTACAGGCCCAAACAAATCCATATTGAGTAGACTCAAAGGTCTAGAAGTTGACTCCATAGATTTGGATTTAAACGAAAATTTGATTTGCTTTCCCTTTTGACAGGTTTCACAAACCATATCCTTGTTATAAGTCACATTTGGTAGTCCCTTTACCAAATCTCCTCTGCTAGCTTATTTATTGCCTTAAAGTTGAGATGGTCTAGCTTATTATGTCATTCCCAACTAAGGTCAAATTACCTTTAGCTACTAAGCAAACATTCGGTTTGACTGAATCCAAATATACCACATACATATTCTTTTTCCTTCTTGCTGAAAGAACAACTTCTCCAGATTCCTCATTGATAAGCAACATTGATCTTTGGAGAATTCAACTTTGTAGCCCTTGTCGCAGAACTAACTTGTACTGAATAGATTGAACTTTAAGCTTAACGTACGAAAAGCCCTTAACAGTCAGTCCATTCCTCGAAACGTCACCAATCTCACCCCCAAATATAACCTTTGGACCATAGATTTTTTTTATAGTTGCACATGTTTCACATATCACCAACCATGTGCCTTGACTCTTGAGCATCTGCTATCTGCGTACCAAACAGTCATGTTAACCTGAAATAAAAAATTAATTTGATTTAGGTACACATGCCTTCTTGGGTCGTTGTTGATTAGTGAGTTTAGGCATCCATTTATACTTAGGACCCATTAGTCTAAGCCTAGGTCCAATGTAGCCATTAAAAGAATTATAATTATACGGGATATTTTAGTAAACTCTAGGCCTTTTAGGTGCATATATTTTCTGAAATTGGAGTTGAATCACATTGCTACGCACCCTAGAATAGAACTGTTGCCTATGCCTATAGAACCTCTTGAATTGTGCTTTCGACATGGGTTCATGGACCATAAACCAGTCCTCATCAAAATGATATAACCTTTCGGCACCCCTCATTGGTCTTCTAGATGACCTTTGGGGTTTATTGAACCTCTTGGGTTGACCATTAGGATACATATTCGATCTCTTCCTCGAATGGTTATTCCTTGAGTAGTTCTTGGGCTTACCCTTCAAATGGTTGTTCTTGTTAGGCTGACCATTCATCAGTTGACCATTCAGTCTTTCCCTACTAGATTTATTTTGAATAATAGCTTGAGCACCTTTCAGGTTACCTTTCGATGGTTCCAAACCTTTCGAATAGTGTCACCTTTCTGTTGACTATTTGTTTGTGGCGTCTTGCCTTTATCAACTACTTTTATAGGTTCAACCACTATGTCTTGACCCTTAACAAAAATAGATTTTAGACCTTCACTAGTTGAAGGATATGTTGGTTTGGTTAATTTTAGATGTGACATGTGAGTGAGAGTTAGGATAAAAACCAAGTCCAGCCTTGTCGCTAATCGGTTTTTGCTCACCCACCATTTGGTCCATTATTTTGGATGAATTAGTGAAGGTAGCTATGACCTCTCGCAATTTATGCCCTTGCACATCTCTTGCTTTGCACTCTTCCTTCAGTAATAGAACTTGCTTCTCGAACTGGCTAATTGTGCTTATCATTTCAGAATTTTTTGAGCATAATGCTCTTGAAAGATTCGCGTTCGACCAAAAGTCGAGCATTCTCCTCCATTAATTTGGCTTGAGTGCTTTTGACAAATTTGAAGTCCTTCATCAGTTTAATAACCGAATCTATAGGATCTTCACAAGTACTAGAATCAGATTCATATTCAGAAGAAGATTGAGAGTTTACTTCTTCATCCTTAGCCATTTAACACAAGTTGTCTTCTGACCTTCTTGGCTTAACAGATATATAAGTCCATTCTCATCCTGTTTGAAACATTTGTAATTAGATTTTGATGATACCAAAAGATTAGGAATTTTAGTTCCCATCATTTTTTTTTCTAGACTTAGGATTCTCACTCTTCGTTTCAAATAGTCCGAATAACTAATTCGAATGGTTACATTTCCGATAGTTATATCATCTAGAACAGTAACCCGAATGCTTACGTCTCAGACGACCATGAAGAAGTTTTGAAGGATAGAAGATCAGAAGAGTCGAAGATTAGAAGATTGCAAGACTAAAATGTTGCAAAGGCCAAATTGCGGAAGTAGCTACCTTTCGAAGTAAAGTGGAATGAATGATAAAGTCAATCATTTGTAATCGAGAAATAGCAAGTGTTAAGGTTTGAAACGTTAACTAGAATAGTTAACCATTCGAAGAGAACTGCTCGAGACATTCTTTGAGCCAACAGTTCGGAACCTTAAAACACTAACGGGTGTTTGGTTCACGGAATAGGCAGGGAATGGCATAGCATTCCCAGTAATAGCCTATTCCGTTGTTTGGTTCACATTTGTATTCCCAGGAACAATCCTTTCAAGGGTAATAGCTATTACCAGCACCCCCTAGTATTAGTCTATTCCTGACCTCTCAGGATTTATTATATTTTCTTTTTTACCCTTTTTAAAACCTAAAATTTTTTACGCTCATTTTTCTAAAACTCATCGCATTGCATCACCATTCTCTCTCCGTCATCGCACACATCTCCGCCACTGCAAATTGGAATTATTCTTCGAGGTATTTTTCTAATCTTCTCTTTTTTTTTACAAATTATTATTTTAATTTATATAAATATAAATATATAAATATAAATAAATAAATAAATAAATAAATAAATAAATATATATATATATATATATATATATATATATATATATATATATATATATATATATATATATATATATATATATATATATATATATATATATATATATATATATATATATATATATATATACTGCTGTGGCGCGGCGCGGTGCCGCAGCCGCAGTAGTATATTTATTAACAAATATATTGCTGCGGTTGTGGCGCAACAGTATATATATTTGTTAATATATACTGCGGCACCGCGCCGCAGCCCGCAGCAGTGTGTGTGTGTATATATATATATATATATATATATATATATATATATATATATATATATATACACTACTGCGGCTGCGACACCACTCTGCAGATTTTATATATTTATAAAAATTATTAATTTATAAAAATTATTAATTTTTAATTAGATATATATATCTAGGGTTTAGTTTTATATTTTTGTGATGTATATATGTGCTGTTTTATATATTTTTTTATTGTAATTTGTATGTAAATATATGTGTTTTTGATATATTATTTGTGAGTTATTGTTATAGTTTTAAGTATTGTAAGGTTTAAATTGAATTTGCAGTTATGGCTCGTTTGCGTTTAATAACTCGTACTGAAAAAAGGAAAAGATGTGTAGCTGTGTTGCGTATATGGTTGGATATGTGTGCTTCTGTGAGTTCATTATTTATAATGATGATGTCTATCTTGACAATTTTGTGTTCTAATAAAAAAACTTGCAATCTTATATTATTAATACTTTAGGGTCTCGAGAATATATGTTACGAACAGTGTATTCTTGTGATGAAAAATGCATATCTCAACTTAGGATGAATCGACATGCTTTTGTAAAGTTATGTACAATGTTACAAACTATAGGAGGGTTAAGACCAACAAGAAATATGCTTGTTGATGAGCAAGTAGCAATATTTTTACATATTATTGCTCATCATGTAAAAAATAGGATCATTCAAAATAATTTTCAAAGGTCAGGTGAAACTATTAGTCGATACTTTAATATAGTATTAAATGCTGTTTTGAAACTCCGAAATCATTTATTCAAAGATCCTGAACCAGTTCCAGCTACATCAACATATCATAGATTGAAATGGTTTAAGGTACTTAAACTTATCACCCTACACTTGATTAATTCCAAATAACTACAATGTGAATATATATTTAATAATATTTGATATAATTTTTAGAATTGTCTAGGCACTTTAGATGGAACATTCATTACAATAAAAGTGTCATCAGAAGATAAACCTAGATATCGATCTCGAAAGGGTGAAATTGCAACAAAAGTATTAAGTGTATGTACACCTAATATGCAATTTGTCTATGTTCTTCCAGGATGGGAAGGATCTATAGCAGACAGTAGAGTTCTTCAGGATCAATTATCTAGAAGGCATCCACTTAAGGTCCCTAATGATAAGTATTATAATATTGAATTTCAAATATGATGTAATATAATATGCATTCTCATACTATAAAATTATGTTTATAGGTTGTTACTATTTAGTTGATGGGAGGATATGCTAATAGTGAGGGTTTTTGGCACCATTTCGAGGTCAAAGGTACCACTTAAATGAATGGCGTCAAGGTCATTAACCGACAACTCCTCAAGAGTTTTTTAATATGAAACATGCAGCTGCTCGCAATGTCATAGAACGGACTTTTGGTTTATTAAAAATGAGATGGGCTATACTTAGAAGCCCATCATTTTATCCTCTTAGAATACATAACAGAATTATACTTGCATGTTGTTTGCTACATAACTTTATTAGAAATGAGATGAATGTTGATCCTCTGGAAGATGAATTGGTACAAGGTAACGGAATAAATGAAGATGATGATATTACACAAATAAAGCCTTCAGACGTTTGGAATAATTGGAGGACAGAATTAGCAAATGACATGTTCAATGAATGGATAACATCTAGAAATTAAGGACATGTGCATTGATGTTTTTTGTTTTGTTGGGTTTTTGTTTTTGTTTTTGTTTTTTTTTGTTTTTGTTTGTTTGTTTGTTTTTTTTTTTTGTAATGTGGTTTATGAACAATGTTATGTATTTCATAAACGTATTTTATTTGTAGTTAAAAATGTCTCTGAACCTACATCTGCAACCATTGCCTCTCAAGGTGCTAAGCAAACAAAAAGAAAGTGGACACCCAAAGAAAACATTGTATTAGTGTCTTGTTTGACCGAAATGCATAATGTAGGGAAATATAATTCCGATATAGGGTTTAAGACAGGTTATTTATTAGAACTTGAAAGAATGATTTTGGAAAAAATACCAAATTCTACCATAAAAGCTAAGCTACATATTGAGAGTAGAATTAAAATTTTGAAAAAAGAATGGGGCATTATTCATGATATGGTGCAAGGTAAAGACACTAGTGGGTTCGATTGGAATGAGCAAAAGCACATGATTTATGCTGAAGATGCAATTTGGGAGCCATACTTAATTGTAAGTATTTACCATTTGTTTTACTTTCATTTATTTTTGTTAATGTATACGTACTAATAATTTATTTTTATATGTTTATTATAGAGTCATAAAGAAGCTACACCTTTTAGAACAAAAAGCTTTAAGTTTATAATGAGTTATCTGCAATATATTCTAAAGATCGTGTAACTGGAAAAGATGCACAGACATCAGTTGATGTAGTTGAAGAAATACAAGCTGAAGAACAAAATGATATAAGAGTTGATATAGATGATAGTGCATTTGTTGGTTTGGATGATTTTGATTTCATGAGTACACAGGTTGAGCCACAAAATGATGGAAGAAAAAGAAGCAATTCAAATAAGAGAAAAAGGAATAATGATGAAGCTATCGAGATATGTGCTGAGAGTATGCTTAATGATGCAAAACTAATAAGCAATACAATGTCAGAAGTTGGTAAGAACTTGTCTGATGGCCTTCAATATGATCGTGATATGGATATGTTTCAGAAGTTTGATCGTGTATTACAAGAGGTTGATGGTTTGACCTTAGATGAAATGGACCTTGTTTCATTAAAGCTCACTGATCATCCTAATAAAGTGGCTTTTTTTCTCAGTTTTGATCTTGATCGAAGACTATAGTGGATCAGAAGATTTCTTGCTGGCCATTAATCATTATTCATATTTATATTTTATGAACATTGCTACTATCACTGAATTATTTTCAGTATTTTGTTTAAAAAAACTTATGTTATTCTTCTTCTGAATATTAATAAATGTTCTTATAATATTTTGGTTAGCAGTTGATTATGAAAACTATTTGAATTTTAATTCATACATAAATTCCATCATGCATAAACATTCTTGAATAACTGATGATCCAAATCCAACATAGTTTTAAATCACATAAGTCAAAACTCAAAAGGATTCAATAATGAACAGTCTTGAAAGAATATTAGATTCCATTACACATAATAATAATAATAAATTTTGTACAAGGGCATTTATGTCTTTTAAATATATATTCCATTTCTATTCCTTTAACCAACCAAATGCTGGAATACAATTCCCAAGTCTATTCCTTCCGCGAACCAAACGTTGGAATACAATTCATATTCTATTCCTTACCTATTCCATTGCTTATGGAATAGTATTCCTATTCCCTTAAAATTCATTCCGTGAACCAAACGTGCTGTAAGTGCTTTATGGGAGAATGTGACCAAGGCAAAGAGAGTCCTAGGTACACACCCCAAGGTAGATTTTTCCAAAAAAGAAGCCTAGACATTGTGTGCAGAAAAAAGAAGAAGATATGTTTATCACAAATTAAGTTGTCCAATGGCCGGGAAGTCTTACGCATAAAGTTATTATCCAGAAAATCCATTAGTCTTTACTCACTGGGTAATAGACATTTGAAATTGATTTTTCCTCCAACGGACCTTTTTTAAAATGCCTATAAATACCTTCACTCAAGGAGATAGAAGGTGCTAGTCAATTTGAAAATTTTCCAAGTATTCAAGCATTCATAAGTTTCACACTTAGTACCCAGTGAGAGAGAGACTCAAAGCTACAAAGACTTATCCAGAGTTTTGGAAGCTTGTGCTACTCAAATTGTAAAGATCAAGAACATCAAGAACCAAGTCTTCTAGTTGAAGATTGAAGAACTTTTATCTTCAACCCCTTTGCAACTCTACTCGGTAGAAGTAGAAAGAGGTAGAATAAACTCGGTTAAGTTGAAAAACTTAGACGCTCAAGTCCAACGCACCTTAAGTTTCTTAAAAAACGCACCTTAAGTTTTCAACTAAAGAACTTACGCACCTTAAGAACACAAAACCCACGCACCTTAAGAAGGAAAACCACGCACCTTAAGAAAGAAAATCACCCACCTAAATCTTTAAATCGACTCACTTAAGTTTCAACAACTAACGCACCTTAAGCACAGAAACAACGTACCATAAGCACAAAAACCATACACAGAAGGAAAACCACGCACCTTAAAATTTGACCTAGATGCAAAAAGATTAAATTGTCACCTCATATTTTAATCATTGTTATTCCTGGACATTGATTTAGGCAAGATCAATGACTCTCATCTTACCGTATCTCCGCACCTGGCCGCACTAACAACATTTAGACCTAATTATATATATATATATATATATATATATATATATATATATATAGTCGTAAAGTTTGTGTTATTGAAAAGTTGAACACAAGAGAGTCAAACAGCAAACCTGGAACCTTATACAAGCCTATAACATTATAAGATGAAGCTGTTACTCTTTTTATTATTTCTGAACTCTAAAAATAACTCTATTATGCAGATGTCATGATTATGATTGCCTATATTTTGAAATAATTATTGACATTTTCTTTGAAATAATTATAGGGTTAGAAAGTTAAAGGAATGACTTATCATAATGATATTGAATTGCTTGATGAAAGGCTCAAGTTTATACTTCACATATATTATCTCTAATGCATTAGTTTCTTGTGCTGATGAATTTTTCAATGTCCTAGATGAGAGATATAGGTTTGTTTGGTCAATTAATAGGAAAACTCATATAGAAGATGTTGATAATTACGACCAATTGGATTTGCAACTTCCTTCTAGCATGGATACAAAACCATTTGGACAATTGTATGCTTACAATTCTAAAAGACAAGCAATAAGTGAGTTTATATTCTTTCCATGCATTTTTTAATTTCTTTGAACATTTCTTCAAATTTAGGACATATTGTGTCAACCTAATTGTATTATTTTTTGTAGATATCATTGATGTTGTGATTTATAAACTGTTGGAAAATTGCACTAAAAATGACATTTTAAGTGGCCATTTTGTGGTATAAATATATGTGGGTCCACTTCCGATTTTGAGTCGGGTCAAAGTGGATTTGGGTTCTTCATAGTTAGACGAAGAGATTGATATATTATACGCTCAAAATGGATAATGGGTGAATGAGAAATTGATTCTCAAAGTAGACCCATTTGAGATGGAATTCAAGTGTGGAAAAGCTTATGTAGCTTTGTCCCACATTGGTTGGGAATGAACATTTGCCCCACTATATAATCCTTTTATGACTAAGTAACTTATATAGCATAGAGGCTCTATCTCGCGCGCAGGGGGGGGGGGTGCAAATCAAATCACAAACTGAGCCTGAAAAGGCTTGACTCGTGTACGCTGGCACCTGCGGGCACGAATGTCGTCCGAATCTGAAAAATTGGCTGGCCTTGCGGGCTAAGTTATGCCACATTTTCGAACGAGTTTTCCATCTCAGAACCACATGAGATTAGAAATGATCTCTCGTTCGAGACATCAAACGAACTGACCTCTCGAGAGGTAGTCTGATGTCTCAAACCAAGTCGCTCGCGTACGAGTGCGATATCGCGCAGCCCGGGTTCGCGTGCGCGTTCGATGTCTCGCGGACCAATTTGATGTCTCGAAGCAATGTCTCGCTGCCGGTATGATGTCTCGAAGCTAGCACTTCTCGACGTCTCGCGGCACGGACTATGTCTCGAACCTGATGTCTCGAAGGGACGCAGACATGAACGATGTCTCGAACAGCGACTCTGGTGACCTCTCGACTGCGACCTTTCACCTACTGGATCCGTTCGTAGGAATGAATCTTAGTATTACAGAATTAATATGATTAATTCCAATCATTATTTCAGAGTTTATTTCTTAATTTAAATGGATTTGTTGGAGGGAGGTTACGAATGGGAATTAAATGCCAGATTTAATGCTATGATCCTATCCTCCACTATATATTCGTTGGTGAGCAGCTGATTTGGATATACAAGCTACACAGATCACACCTACAAAACACATTCTCCTCAAAACTCTGCTCATCCTTTCCTTCAAGCCATCTGCGTTCATCCCACGGTTTAGTTCGCCGGGCTCCAAGTTTGTGTGCTCAAACGCAGGAGTCGTAGTACGTTTTATCCTGGGAAACCTAGATCGCAACCTTCCAGCACCCCGGGAAGCGGTAAATAAGGTTTTAAGGAAAGTGGCAACGCGACTCGTACTTACAACCGCCCCAAGTTTGTCCAGTTCAACCCGTCATCTTCCAAGGCCACTCAACCTAGCGTGGTTCCTTCTTCATTTGTAACTGTTTAATCCTACGTGGATTATTTCTTCTTTCCTTGTAATTTGTTTTGTTGTTGTTTTCCAATTTCTTTGTATTTCCGATTGTTAGATTCTCTAACATAAACTACCAAGAGAATTTATTGTTACCAACAGGACAGGACAACAAAAAAGCTAATGACTTTGTGATGGTTGATGAAGAGTATGTTTTTCAATTTATTTAACTCCAAAGTTTTTAATTGTCCATTATAGTTTGTGAGGAAGCATGATATTTTTATTGTATATATTGTATGTTTTTATATTATTTTTATACATTCTTTATCAATTTAAATATTATTATCAATTCAAATTGTCTTGATATATTTCTAAGCTCTTTATTGATCTCATAGGCTTAAACCTATCATTTTCACAATGTGAGAAATTTTACCGTTAACCAAGGACTTGAAATTGACAAAGAATTTCAATCATGGGAATATCTAGTTGTTCTTGGAAGAAAGATTATAGTTACCCCATATCAAGGTTTGTATGTATACTTATTAATATTTATTATTTCGATAAGAATATCAGTAACATGATAAAGTCTTAAATCTACTTATTAGAAATGATAAACTTTTGCGGCATATATGAACATTTTTTTTATCAATTAATTAATTGTAATTCATATTTATTATTATCTTCAATCAATATCAATAACAAACTACATGTTTAACATATTAAATAGGAATTTCCTTATCTACAAGAACTAACTCTGGTGTAGAAGTGAATCTGTTTGGCTAAATGCGTCGATAACCTTAAAGAATGGTAAACTAAATTCATCTTTTTTCATTCAAATGTCCCATTTGTTCTGCATCATAAATGATTCTGTGTTGTTTATAGGGAAAAGTCTAATTTTTTTTGCTATTGAAAGATTGATTGCTCAAAAAACACATAACAATGTTGTAAGTGCATTGACAACCCTCTTGATCAATAAATATCACCAATTTCAAATTTGAAAAAGTCATTCCACTAAAGTCACTCTTTAATTGTTTAAATTTTCTTTTCAACTTCTTTACCCACTTTTATTTTTATTTTTATTTTTATTTTTATTTTTATTTTGCTTGTGTTAAAAAATCAAGTCAAAAGTAGTCTGGGTTAAATCGAAGATCACACTCATAGACAACGGAAATCCAACCTACTACATTGGTTGCAACTATTGCGATAAGAAGATTAATAATTGTGATGAAGGTATTCAATTCCGTTGCATGTTTTGTGGTCATGTAAATGCAATTTCTATCAAAAAGTAAAATCATGATTTCTCAACATAGTTATACACATATTTATAGTATTATTATCTCATAGTAATCATGAGTCATATAGATTTATGTGTGTGTGTGTGTGTATTACAGATATAGATTAATTGTTGAGCTATTTGATGGGACAGATAGAATTGAAGGTACAATGTTTAATTGTCATGTGGATAAGTTGTTTTCTTTAACATAAACAAAAAATAGAAATGATGGCTTTGATTTTCAACAATTCTAAAAAAAATTTTATACACTAACTTTTGCAGTTGAACTTAGATGCCAGCCCCAAGACCGGGGAGGAATGCCAACGACCTACACTGTTGCATCTATTTGTCTATACTGTTGCATCTATTTGTGAAGATAATTTAACTTCATCAATTACCAGTAGTAAAAAAAAATCCTTGCCTTTGGAGAATCTGGCAATTCAGTAGAATATAGTTTAATTTGCCTCCCTCAAATGTTGACAATCACTATGCTAGGGAGAAACATTCAAGACTTGAGTGATTCCTGTGATTTTTATTTAGAATAATGCCTTGTCCAAGACTTGAGTGATTTTTTGTGATTTTTATTTATGATGTCTTGATGCTTTTTTTTTTTTTTTTTACTATTGCATAAATCTTTGACCGTGTCTATATAAAAGTTGTCATATATTTTTATATTAATAAAATATAGACACAAACAAAAGTTCTTCATTTTGAGATGTGTGTTATGTCAAATAATTGTTTTATTTAACCTAAATACATATCTCTTATTTGTTGTAATCGATAATAATTTCACTACTCTAAATAGACAAGGTGTAGGAATTGACCTCTACCAACTTGGGTAATAATAATAATAACATTAATAATAAATAAATAATATTTTCAACAACTTATTTTTATTATTATTATTTTTTTCGCAAGAAGGAGAACTTTTATTTAAATAAAATCTAATTTGTAATTTTCCTCCCTCGGGTATAAATAATTGCAGTGACCGATAGTGAAGCATTGTACGATGGATTTACGGTTTGCTCTCCAAGTACACCTATTATTATGTCTAGAAATGGTAATACAACTCAAATTAAATTATTTGTAATAACCTTTACATTTTATTATATACAAATTTTGATTGTTGTTTTAAATTATTGATTTACTCCAATTAATGTGTTAATTGTTATGTACTTATTTGATTTTATTATTTCCCAAAAGTATTGTAGTGGTTAGCAAACCAAATAATATATATGATATTAATATATAAGATTTAATATTACAAATAGGAATGCATTCATAGTTGTGTATTTAGAGTACGAATCATTGTATGAGAATTGTCTAAATACTTATCATTTTTTGTTTTTTAGAAAATGAGTTGGTATTTAGGGACGGTAATTTCAATCCGCCCCACAGATATCCACTAGAGTCCACCCCGCATGGATTGGATTTTTTGGGTGATAGTGGGTGGTGGGTCGGGGTGGGTCTTAAAATGTAAACTCGCGGTGGGTTGGTTGGATTCGAGTTTTATGTACAAAATCCGCCTAGCACCCCACATGATCCACCATGTGTGTATACATATATATAATAGTAAAATAAGTAGTACTAGTATATAGTTAATTATAAAAGGTTCAATAATTTTGGGTAATTTTTTACTATTTTTATATCTAAACTACTAAATTTATTTTTAAAAATTAACAATTTAGTTATTATATTAGAATATTTTTATTATTTTATGTTTTAGTATAACTAATGAATTTTATTGTTTAATTATGTGTAAGTAATTCTGATATTAGTTTTTGAAAAAACTAATAAGTTGATAAGTGGTAGGTATCCGTAGTGGGCACTCGCACCCGATGGGGGTGGGGATGGGTTCTAAAAAAGTACACCCATGCGGGTTGGGGGTGGGGGTGGGGGTGGGTGGAGAAAAAGTAAGGTGGGTCGGGTGATGGATGTAGCCCTCCCCGAGCCGACCCATTGCCATCCCTAATGGTATTGCAAACAACTGTTGGTTCTTCAACTTTTAGTCCAGTTCATCCGATATTTAATGGTGAGAAAATTTATTTTTCTGATAGCCTACGCAGCTATTTTTTTTGTATAAAATGCAGTCATAAATTTTCCTTCCTTTTTAATATAAATGTAGTAAAAAAACATGTTACTCATACTATTTTGGATAAAGATGGTTACCCGATCTACAATGGGCGCACAATCAGTAAAAGTGAAATCGAACTTGATAACCTTTACGTTGTCGCACATAATAAATATCTGCTCCTAAAATATCGCGCACATATTAACGTTGAATGGTGCAACTAGTCTAGGTCTATTAAATATTTATTCAAATACGTGAACAAAGGAAATGATAAGGTCACGGCAGATTTCATGAGTAGTTCAGTGAATGCTCTCAATGGTGATTTGGTCTATGTGATTAACATGCAATACGATTGTTGTTGTATATCAGTATGAGAAGTCACGTGGCAGCTATTTGGATAGTTAATACGTTATCGATCCCCACCTGTGGAGAGGTTAAATTTCCACTTAGAGAATTAGCAGAATGTTGTCAATGGTGAAGATTAGCCTCTCGAAGAGATTGTAGATAACCAAATAGTTAAGCACAACCAATTTAAGGATTGATTTTGATGGATAAATCATACCCGGACCCGCCACGAAGTTAGCATGGAGCACGGGTCAAGAATCACCCGACCCGGGAGCTAGACCCGGGTCCATTCGGCCTAGGGCCGACCTCCGCGAGGTCAGCTGGGCCGACCTCTGGAGGTCTTCGGGGACGAGCTCTGTGCTCGGCCCAAGACTCCCGGGTTGTGGTTTGACGCGGTCTTTCCGGCGTAGGAGGCGGTCCAAGCCCGCTCAAGGGATTTTCTCCGGTTGGTTAGGCCCACAACTAGTATATAAACATGCAATGTTGTCCAAACAAGACATCTTCCACTTCTTTGTCCTAACGACATCTTTGTCCTGTTATTACCAATCTTGTAATAGCTTTATCATTTGATCAATATATAAAAGTACCTTTGAGGTACACTTTGATCTATACTTGTCATACCCCCTATAATCTTATCGGGTTTATTGATTCGGGCTACACGGGTTAATTAAATCCATCATTAGTGCTTTCTTTTAGAGCTCGACGTACAAGCTCGAGCGTGCTATTCCACTAGCTATGGCAAGATTTGGATCCAACTCTGGCAACTCCCACGGCTCACGTGGTAACCGCGCTCCCTCCCGTGCCGGTGAACCTAACGTGACGGCGAGTCGCCAAACCCTGCCCATGGGGTCGGTCGGCGACCTCCGGGACGTCCTCAACAACAACCGTCAGGTCGGGCCGACCCCGCCCCTCCACCTCCAGCCCCGGGCTTCTAGGAGGGGATGGCCGCGCTTCGGCAAGCCACCACCGTGTTGACGCAGATCTTAGATGGGCTTCAAGGCAACCTCGTGGCTCTTTCCCCCGGTCCGTCAAGGCGGGATGAGGGTTCGAGCACCCGTCGACCTCGCACACCCGAAACGCACATCGGCCAGGAGGTCGATTCACCTCGACCCTCAGCAAGGAGGGGAGGAGACGAGGCCCCTCGAGGTCGGCCTGCGCAACGCGAGACAGGAGGAGTCCGCCCGGTTTGGGCTACCAAGTCCGCTTTCGGACGATTAAGCACACGGGTCCAAATCCACGAACGCCTTGATTTCGGATCCCCCAACGAAGCACCCGCCGAGGGGTCATCTTCGCGAAGGGCCCTGAGCCTTGAGCCTCTCGCGCAACCTCGGCGGGCTCAAGCCTCGGGTATAGAGCAATCCGGGAAGACTCGTGGCCGACCCTCGAGCTCTCACAACAGCGAGATGGAACACTTACGAAGGCGGATGGATGAGCTCCAGCGTAAGTTGGAAGCACGCGAGGGGTCCCCGGAACCTCAGGAGGTGTTGACCTCCTGATAAGCACCAAGAATAGCTTATTTTAGGGGTCATTTACGGGTTAGAATTGTATAGTTTATTACCCATTTTATAAGAATTTCATGCATTAAGACTCAGATGTGACCAAAAACCACTAACACGATCATGGAAGATGTTTTTAAGGTATTCTACAGCAAAAGGGAGGACTTAAGGCCAAAACTGAGCAGAAAATGAAGAAACCATGAAGCAGGAGCCTCCCACGTAGCCTCACACGCGTGTGGAGGGGCGTGGAATCATTCCAGAAGCTCCCCACGCCCTCCACCACGCGTGGCGATATCGTTGAAGCATCAAGGCTCGACGCGTCGAGAGTGTGCCGTAGCATTTTCTCGGAAATTCCTTGAGGGCTCGACGCGTCGAGAGCCCTGTTTTACCCTAAAATTCTGCTGCGCGAAAATTGTCCATCTTGCCCCTATTTTGTTCCCCCTATATAAGGATCATTATCCCAAGCCCTAGGCAGTAGATAGTAGTAGATAAAAGCAGATTTTAGCCATAGAATAGTTTTCGATTAGGTTTTCTTGGGGTTTTTCTCCCCTCTTGGGGAAAAACACCTTTTCTTGTTAGATTAGATTCAATTCAAGAACAAGAATGAAGATTGGAATTCCAAGAACAAGGTGTAAAAGAATCTATTCTTTTGGATGGTAACTTCTCTCTTAATATCTTAATTCAATACTTGCTTTCTTGAGTTTTTCATTTCTTCTTGTTTCTTTATTATGCTAGAGTAGATTAGAAAGGGGATTGGTGGCCCCAAGGTTAATCTATGTGGATGTTTGATATAAATTGCTAGATTAAATGTGAGCTTTTTGATTGTTGGATGATGATCTTGTGTGGATGATGTTCATACTGCTTTGTGCCTAAGTGTGCACCTTAGGTAGCAAACTCAAAGGAAGTGAGTGTGTGCGCGATAGCGGCCACTCACGAGTCTCACTCACCCACATCTCCGCTCTTAGTCCGAAAGGACAAGATCCGAGAGGAGTGGTAGACAAAGTGTTCGATGAAATGCCCCAACCGAATGAGGATGTGGGAGTCCAAAGTGTGACGCCACTTGGTGATGTGCCATGAACTCCCTAGTCTAATCCACATCTCTAGCTCACGAAATCATACAAAGATAGACCACATAGAGAAGCCTAAGGTCCCGATCTCCGTCTTTCCATTTATTTTTATCACAACCATTATCAATCTTCCCCTTTTTACCAATGAATCCAACCCCTAGCCATTCCCGTAACTCTTTCTCTTCAACCTCTTAGATGCCAACACACTAATTTGATTCCCATTCGCCATCCTTGAGAGACACGACACTCGGGGAGTTTTGACTCTTCGTTTTGTCACCCTTCCACCTTCACATTCACCCTCATCGCAAAATACTACAACATCACCTCCCCCTTCACAGACGATGTCATGGCGGAACCGCTACCGAGGGACTTCCGAGTCCCAACCGCAAGGCTTATACGGGGTCGGCCGACCCCCGATCCCACCTCCACAGGCATCGGGCCGCCATCATGATGACGGGTGCAAGTGACGCCGTCATGTGCCGGGGCTTTTTTGCAACACTCGACGGCCAAGCGCAAGACTGGTTCACTACTTTACCCGAGAAATCCATCTCAACCTTTGCGGATCTCTCAGGGAAATTCTTGTCGTACTACGCCAACAACATTCTGAAGAAGAAGCAGTTTGCCAGTATGTGTAAGTTCGAACAGGGGAGCACGAAGACGCTAACCGACTACCTCACCAGATGGAAGAAGGAGGCAAGGTCGGTCGAAAATTTCGATGAGAAAGCGGCCATACCGATCTTCACCGGCAACGTCAGATCGGGACCTTTCCACCGCGACCTTGTCCAAAATCGTCCAAAGACGTATGTTGCGTTACTAGACCGGGCAGCGAGGTTCGCCGAGGCGGAGGAAGCCGAGAAGAAGAAGAAGGAGGAGGAGCGAGGTCGGCGAGACAAGGCACCCCAAGACGAACACCGTGCGCCAAGGCCCTCACGCCAGGGGGGCCGCGATTGGCCCTGTTGCGCTACCTCACTCCCTTAACACATACTGTGAGTGCCGTCCTGGAGCACGCCGAGGTCATGGGCATCGTATCATACCCGGCTGAATGTTTGAAGGTGTCACCTAACGCAGACCCGAACAAATGTTGCCGTTTCCATAGACAGCAAGGACACGACACAGATGAGTACATGGTTCTGAAGAGGCAGATCGAGGAACTTATCTAGAGGGGCTACCTCGGCCAATACGTCAAGAGGTCGGGGCAGGGCCGACCTCAAGGCCCGGGCAACGTGTGGAAGAAGAAGGGTGGTTCCGAGCCACCCGCTTCCGGGTCGCGCAAGAGGGAGCTCGACCAGCTCACCGAGGAGGAGGAGAGGGAATCGGGCGAGCCCCACCCCCCAAAAAAACAGGTCATCCATGTCATCTTTGGTGGTCCTGAAGGAGGAGACACGCAATCAGAAAGGAAGAAATGGGCTCGGAACCTCTACGTAGGGGAGGTCGTCCGTCAACCGCACGAGAAGAAGCAGAGGAGGGAGCCTATCATCTTCACGGATGACGACCTTCCAGACGGACCTTTACCACACCGTGATGCCTTGGTGATCACCTTGGACATCAACAACACTATCGTCCACCGGGTATTGGTGGACACAAGGAGCTCCGTGAACGACATGTATTATGAAGAATTCACTAAGCTCGGCCTGACAAGGAAGCAGTTGGCACCGGTAAGAACCCCGCTGTCCGGGTTCACGGGAGACTCGATCGAGACGGAGGGCTCCATTAACCTCGAGGTTGAGATAGGCACCGCGCCGCATGTCAAGAGGTGGGAGGTCGAGTTTGTGGTCGTCAAGATCGAATGCGCTCACAACATCATTCTCGACCGGCCCGCCTTGGAAGACCTCCGAAGCATCATATCCATGGAGCATCTATGTCTGAAGTTCCCCACCCCCACCGGGGTCGGTGTAGCAAGAGGAGATTAGAAGGTCAGCCGGAGTTGCTACCTGAAAGCATGTCGCCAGATCGGCAAAAGAGACCTCCAGGTACACACTATCGGCGAAAAGGCGCTACAAGGCGAAGAAGGTCGGCCCCGAGCCGAACCCGTAGTCGAAACCGAGGAGGTCGTGTTGGACCTCGGCCGACCCGAGCGAGTTTTCAAGGTCGGAACGGGGCTACCGGCCGACCTTCGAGGTCGGATAGTCGAGGTCATCCGACAATTCAAGGACGTATTCGCATGGGGCCCCGAGGACATGCCAGGCCTCGACCGCGAAGTCATCACCCACAAATTGGCGGTAGACCCCACCGTCAAGCCGGTACAACAAAAGAAGAGGTATCTCTCGGCGGAGAGGCGCGATTTCGTAAAGAAGGAGGTCGACACCCTCCTCGAGATAGGACACATTCGGGAAGTGTTGTACACCGAGTGGCTTGCAAACGTGGTCCTCGCACCCAAGCCGCCGACCCGGAGGATGTGCGTGGACTACACCGACCTCAACAAGGCGTGCCCCATGGATTCGTTCCCGCTGCCCAACATTGACCAGCTGGTGGACGAGACGGCAGGGTGCGCGCTGATGGGCTTCCTTGACGCATTTCGAGGTTATCATCAGATATTCATGCACGAGGCCGACGAGGAGAAGATGGCCTTCACCACCCCGGAGGGGGTCTTTTGCTACCGAGTAATGGCATTTGGATTCAAGAACTTCGGGGCAACCTACACGAGGATGGTCGCCAAAGTCTTCAAGAAAGTCCTCGGTCGGAACCTTCAAGCCTACGTCGACGACATGATTGTGAAGAGTGCCGAGGCCGACCTCCACATGGACGACCTAATAGAGGTATTTTCAATAATGCGGAAGTTTGATTTGCATCTGAACCCTAAGAAGTGTACCTTCGGGGTGCACGGGGGAAGAGTTTTAGGTTATATGGTCTCCAAGAGAGGCATAGAGCCCAACCTCGATAAGGTCAAGGCCATTCTGGATATGGAACCTCCGAGGTCCCTCCGCGAGGTCCAGCGCCTCAATGGTCAGCTGGCCGCCCTCGGCCGCTTCCTCTCAAGGTCGGCCGAGAGGTCCCTACCTTTCTTCGGGGTCCTCAAGAAGAGCAACGGCTTTGAGTGGTCGGCCGCATGTCAAAAAGCCTTCGACGACCTCAAGGCCTATTTGATGTCTTTTCCACCCTTGGCCAAGCTCGGAAAAGGGGAGATCTTATATCTATACTTGGGAATATCACAAGCCGCGATCAGCTCGGTGTTGGTCCGGGACGACGCGGGAACCTAGAGGCCTGTTTATTACGTAAGCAAGGCCCTCCGAGGTGCCGAGCTTAGATACTCACCCACAGAGAAGGCCATATTCGCGGTGGATGCCACGGCCAAGAAGCTAAATCATTATTTTCAAGCTCATCCGGTGCACGTACTTACAAATCAACCCTTGGAGGCGGTCCTTCGAGGAGCGGGGTCGGCGAGCCGACTCGTGAAGTGGTTCATGCGTCTTAGCCAGTTCGACATCCACTTCAAGCCGAGACCGACCATCAAGGGGCAGGCACTCGCCGACTTCATAGTCGAGTGCACCGCCCGGGACGCCACGGAACAAGCGAGAAGCGAAGAGGAGGAATGGTGGACCTTATCCACCGACAGATCCTCAAACAACAATGCGTGTGGAAGTGGGGTCGTCCTAGTGACCCCTGAGGGTTTCCGAGCATATTATGTGCTCTACTTTCACTTCAAGTTGTCCAACAACGAGGTCGAATAAGAGGCGCTGCTGTGCGGCCTCCAGCTCGCACTTAGCATGAAGGCGGAGAAATTAAAAATCAGATGTGACTCCCGACTGGTAGTCGGCCAAGTCTCAGGGGAGTTCGAAGCCAACGGCGAGAAAATGACCCGATACAGCGACGTAGTGCTTCGAGTGTTGGGACGGATACCCCACCACGAGATCCTGCAGGTCCTGAGGGAGCAGAACACTGAGGCGGATATGCTCTCAAAGCTCAGCCAGGGAGCTCCAGAGTATATCTCCAAAATCGCCCGGATAGAGGACCTCCCCAAGACGAGTCTGGAGGCGTACCCGGTCTTGCCCATACAGGACCAACCACCATGTTGGCTGGACCACCTCGTGCAATATAAGCGGACGAGTGTGTTACCCTCTAACGAGGCTGACGCCAAGGTTGCTAAGAGACGAGCTCCGACCTACGAGCTCATCGGAGATGTGCTGTACAAAAGGTCCTACAACGGGGCCTTACTAAGGTGTTTATACCCCGATGAGGCCCGAGCACTCATCAAAGAGATCCATGAAGGCACATGCGCGGCACATCAAGGAGCTTATACTATGGCCCGGAGGGCCATACTCCAAGGGTATTTCTGGCCTGGGATGGCAAAGGAGTGTGCGGACTACGGGCGGAGCTGCCCGACATGCCAGCAATTCCAGGTCGGCCCGGGCCGACCCGCCACCAACTACACCCCGATTAGCTCGGTAATCCCCTTCTCGAGGTGGGGAATCGACATTGTGGGAGCCTTGCCCATGGGCACGGGAAAGAGGAAGTACGTCATCGTTGCAATCGACTATTTCACGAAGTGGATGGAAGCGGAACCCCTAGCCAGCATCACAAGCACCCGGTGCAAACAATTCGTCTACTTAAATATACTGTGCCGTTTTGGCGTGCCAATGCAAATCATCTCCGACAACGGCCGACAATTTGAAGGTAGGGAGTTTAAACTTTTTTGTCAAGAATGGCATCACCCATAGCCAAGTCGCAGTAGCTTACCCCCAAGGGAATGGCCAAGTGGAGAACGCCAACCGCACAATAGTGGACGGATTGAAGAAGAA
Organism: Ipomoea triloba; assembly: GCF_003576645.1. Taxonomy (NCBI): domain Eukaryota; kingdom Viridiplantae; phylum Streptophyta; class Magnoliopsida; order Solanales; family Convolvulaceae; genus Ipomoea; species Ipomoea triloba. The sequence goes on along the minus strand of NC_044926.1, from coordinate 13,693,874 downwards.
CCTCGAGGCCGCAGGGGGTGCATGGGTCGAAAACCTAGAAGCGATCTTGTGGGCATACCACACCACGCCGAGAAAAGCAACAGGGGAGACTCCATTCGCACTATGCTACGGGTTCGAGGCACGAGCCCCCGTAGAGGTCATCCTCCCGACCCGCCGAGGGGTGGAGTACGACCCCTAGCGCAATGAGGAACACCACCGCGCCGACCTCCACATGATTGACGAGAAACGAGAATCCGCCATGGTGCGTGCCGAGAATTACCAAAGGCAGGCCAAGGCGTACCATTACAAGAGAGTCCGACCCCGCTACTTCCAGGTCGGCGATAATGTGTTGAGGAGACGAGAGGCCAGCAAGCCTTTGGAGGGAGGCAAGCTAGCGAAAAGATGGGAGGGTCCATACATCGTCTCGGCCACGGTCGGCCCGGCAGCTACAAGCTGAAAACACCGAAGGGAAAAGATGTAGAGAGGGTGTGGAATTCAGAGCACCTACTCAAGTATTATCAATAAACGTCATGTTATAAGGCGGTCCGCCCCCTTAATATTGCATTCCATAATAAAATAGCAAGTTTTCTCTCACTTGATTCAGTAGCTACACTCGACAGACTCAAGAGTTGTCTTCCGGCCGACCTCGGAGGTCGGCCCGACCTCACGACCAATACCCTAGCCTACCTCTTTAAACGGCTAAGCGCCTAGGGGTGATACGAGGTCTGACCTCGCCTGTCACCGAACGGACAAGTCTTTCGGGTTCGTGATCAAAACGTCTCAACCCGACAGGACAAACGCCCTAGGGACAATACAAGGTCCGACCTTGACTATTGTCGAACGGAAGAGTCCCTAGACGTAAGACCGAATGGTCTCGACTTAGGACGACTAGTGTCGGAGCGCTTGTAGTTCAGCACCGCTGAACCAAGTGCCCTCTCGTGCTCCTGGGTCTCCTGGACTCGGAGTGCCTCCAATAGCGTGCCTGTCTCCGCCAAGGTCTGGCGCGCCTCCTCCGCTATTTGAAGCGCTTCCTTGGCCTTCTTGAGCTCCTCCTCTAGGGCCGTCCCTCTAGAGTCTGACCTCAGTCGCGCACTCCTCTCAACCTCCAAGTTGGCATGAGTCGCCGCCAGGGTGTCTCTCAAGCCATGGTAGTGAATAAAAGCCTGCAACAACTACGGTGAGTGTAACACGAAACACAATATTTCAACCACAACGAGAATAGAAGGATGACATACCTCTGACCAAAGGCGGTCACGGGGGAGAACAAAACTGCCCAACACATCATCCAATGGTAAATCGCCGCGTAGGAGGGACGCCGAAGGTGGGAGATGAACACTCCACTGACGAGAGGTAGTAAGCGCAGCAGGCGCATGCACGGGAGGTGGCGCCGCGGTCCTCGGTGGCTCAACCGTGCGGGGGGCTGGCAGGCCGACTGTGGCAGAATCTGAGCTGGGCCTCGAATCACGGCTACGCGATGCACGGCGCGCTGGTAGCTGGGCGGGCGCTCGACTACTCCCGGCGGTCCTCTGTCTCTTAGAGGTGGAACCGCGACTACGTAGGCGCTCGATCCTAGCCTCGAATAACTCAGACATATCTGCAAAGGAGGGGATGGGGTTACACATACGACTCAAACAGAATGGTTTACAACGATGAGAACGGTAAGCTATCAAACCCGGGCAAGGGTTCGTCGAGGTGGAGGGGTCGGCATACCCGAGGTCATCCGAGTAGTCGGGGTCGGCCGCGATTTCCTCTGACTCATCTTCATCCGTATCTTCACCTGACGACGAGACAAACTCAATCACCACTGCCCTGGGAGGAGGTGGAGCGGCGTGCCGCGTGAAACCGAGGTCAGACAAAGACTTCTCCGTCACGAACGCCGTGGTGTCCGTCAACCCGTCAATGCTATGTGGATTGATAAGTAAGGAGCCCCGATCGCCGAGCTCGTCTGTGGCTAGGGGGAGGGGCGCTTATAGAAGAAGCCACCCTAAGGCACATGGAAAGGGAGAGAAGAGCCGGTAGACACGAAAACGAATTTGGGCTTCCAAAACTTGTTCGAGGATTTGGGCTCGTGGAAGAGTTTCCTATTGGATCGGGTAGCGAAAGACGCGAACCCCTTTCTCAGAATGGCGGGGGCACATGTGATGTGGAAGTGGGTGTGAAAGAGATCCAACGTGGGAGAGACACCGACCTGGGCACATCTAACCATGAAGGCGGCTAGAAGGCGGTGGGAGTTGGGCACTAGTTGCCCAGGAGCAATACCGTGCGAATTCAGGACGTCCACCACGAAGGGTTTAAGGGGAAAACGAAGGCCCATCTCGAGGGACAGGAGGTGGACCCCGAAATAATTCGGGGAGGGAGGCTCAAGGATACTACTCCCCGGGGAAGGAACCACAACCTCCACGGATGGTCCTAAGAAGGACCGGGCACACGCGATGTCGTAGTCGCTAAGAGACGCGGTGGCCTCGCGGGGGGTGGTCGGATCAAGCTCGGTATGTAATCTAGAGTGGGAAGGGTGTGGAAGTGCGATTGGCACGAGGGCACGAAGAGGCCGTGCCGGAATGGCGGGTCGCCCAAATGCCATGTCAACCTCAATAGGAGGAGGGGGAAATTGATCTAGGGGGAGGGGCCCACCGTCATCCATGGGCAAGTCTAGAATATTTATGGAATCCAACAAGTTCACGTAAGGATCTTGAGGAGTCAATGGCATGCACGGAATGAATCAAGTGGAACTCTAAAAGAAGAATGCGAAACTACTCACCCGGTTCTAAGGGAGGGCGAGTGGAAACTTGGGATGACAAGGGGGTGACTCGGACAAATGGAAGAGGTCGGCGGGGACGAGCTCGGTGGTCGGAGGGGATTGACGGTGACGGACGGCGTCGGCGGCTCGGTAGGCTCGGCAAGTCGGACTCCTCGTAGTCGGCGGTGGCTCGGGGCAACGTCGCGGGCCGACGTCGACGTTGGCGGTCCTCGGCGGTGGGCTCGGCACGTCGGACTCCTCGGAGTCGGCGGTTGCTCGGCGCAATGTCGACGGCAACGTTGCACGGCGTCGGCGGCTATGACGTGTCGGAGGGTTCCTCGACATCGGCGGCAGTGCTACCGGCAACGGCGGTTCGCGGCGGTTTTTGTTCCCTTTTGGTGGCGGAGCAGCGGCGTCGACAGCGGCAGTAGGTGTCGGTGACGGTGGAAATCCCCGGCAGCGGTCGACGATAGCTGACGTCGGCGAAGCTCGGCGGTGGTCACCGGCGGCTGTGGCGGACTTCGGCGGCGGTTTTCCTTCTCTCTCGGCCGGAGCTTTTTTGTGTGGAGTGTTGGTGGTGTGAAAATCCAAATGAAAGGGAGAGGAGGGTTATATAGGAGGAGGGGGGAGAAAAGAGGGGAAAAGTAGATAGCATTTTTGAAAAATTTGAATTTTTTGGGAAAGATGAAAAGTGAAAAGGTGATGGTGATGGTGATGGTTGAGTGTAGAAAGGTGAAAGTTGATGTGGGGGTGAAAGGTTGTTGAGAAGTTCATTTATAGGGGTTGGGGGTGGAAGAAGTGTGGTAGGGGAAGACTTGTAGGGGAAAAGGACGACTCCCAATTTTGGAATTCATCTGGGTGTGCACTCCTAGCGCGATAAAACTTCTGTTTGACCGAAGACTCTTGGGGAGTTATTTTTAACTAAGGGTGGGGGTAATTTTTCGTACATAATTGTAAGGGTGGTACGGTGTTCATGCGGCGCGGTTTTGCAAGTCTACTCTCTTTCGCTGATGACTTATCGCAGCTTAGAGAGTGGGGGACTGATGATAGATAAATCATACCAGGACCCGCCACGGAGTTAGCATGGAGCACGGGTCAAGAATCACCCGACCCGGGAGCTAGACCCGGGTCCATTCGGCCCAGGGCCGACCTCTGGAGGTCCTCGGGGCCGAGCTCTGGGCTCGGCCCAGGACTCCCGGGTCGTGGTTTGACGCGGTCTTTCCGGCGTAGGAGGCGGTCCAGGCCCGCTCGAGGGGTTTTCTCCGATTGGTTAGGCCCACAGCTAGTATATAAACATGCAATGTTGTCCAAACAAGACATCTTCCACTTCTTTGTCCTAACGACATCTTTGATCCATACTTGTCATAACCCCTATAATCTTATCGGGTTTATTGATTCGGGCTACCCGGGTTAATTAAATCCATCAGATTTGATGCAAACAAAATATACGAAGAGGCCCATTCACTCACTTATGCAGAGTCCCCCCCCCCCCCTTTCCCTAAGTAAGTTTGTTTAGAGACAAGATTTTCATGAATGACATCCAAGGAAGAAAGACTTCTCTATAGGACGATTGTTCTATGTTCCGTCAGGGTGTGGAAAATTATACTATCTTCAGTGCCTTTTAAATTTGGTACGTGGACCTTATAGCCACGAGGATATTCGCACAATTGCGGGGGTCATTCACAAATCGTTTAGTGATGCATGTTATGAATATGGATTATTAGATAATGACAAGGAATATATTGATAGCATTACTAACTCAAGTAACTGGCATCCGCGTATGCTTTGTGAAGTTTGTTTGCTACACTGCTCACTTCAAGTTCAATCAGTAGGCCAAAGGTGGTGTGGAATGCCGTTTGGCAATTTCTTGCCAACAATGCACAGTTTCAGTGTCAACCGAGTTCAAATGTATTGATTTGACTTTGTTATTTGCTTATCATTATTTCTAAATAAACTAATTTGTTGGTTTCTTTGTTTCTTTTTTGACCTATTAAAAGTTGGTGTTATCGAATTCAAATAAGAAACAGTTTGAGAGTCTGGTTGAGTTAGAGAAATTGCTATCTTTGTGGGGGGGGGGGGGGCCTAAGGGACTTTCCATAAATGCCAATTCCCGACGAAACCAGCATGGGCTTGATGGAAAACATGTTGATAGCTGAAGAGTTGGCGTATGACAAGGAATCGTTGAAGGCAGAGCATGAAAAGTTAGTAATACAATTGATAGACGAGTAAAAAAATGTCTATGACTTTGTCATTAATGATATTGATTCTAATGGAGGTGGATTGTTCTTTGTGTATGGTTACGATTTTAAGGAGGAACATGCAAGACGTTCATGTGGAGAACGTTATCGTCAACGATAAGAAGCCCCGGTGATATTGTTCTGAACGTTGCTTCGAGTGGAATAACATATTTGCCCTTGCCGGGAGGCAGGACGGTGAATTCCAGATTTGCTATACCACTCTCTTTGAATGAAGATTCCACATGCAATATTTTTGCAAGGTAGTGACCCTCTTGAGCTTATAATAAGGAGCAAATTGATTATATGAGACGAGGCACTGATGACGCACAAACATTGTTTTGAAGCTTTGGACAAAATCATGAGGGATCTATTACAGGGCGTTTAGTTAAAAGGAATGAATTAGAGGGAAAAAGAATTGTAATTCGGTGGGAAAAGAATAAGGTTGGAATAAAGTAGGAATTCAAATTACATTGTTTGGTAGGGAAAAATAATTGTTGGGAATGAAAAGGAAATAAGTGGTATAAAGACTAAAATGTTCTTATGTAATAATCTATCTATACTATATATAAAAGTAATATCCTCTTCCAAAATTTTCCTGCCCAAACGTAGGGGCATTTTAGTAATATGGTAATTATTATGATTTATAATAATATTAATTATAATTAGTTATAATTCATTATTAGTAATTATGGTAATTATTATGATAGAATTTATTATTATTATTATGATAGAATGATATAAGAATAATATTAATTATAATTGGTAATGGTAATAAATCGTTATTAGTAATATGGTAAGGGTAATTATGGTAATTATTATGATAAAATTTATTTTATTATGATAGAATAATAGAATAATATAGAATATAGAATAATATTAATAATATTAATTATAATTGGTTATAATTCGTTATTAGTAATATGGTAATGGTAATGGTAATTATTATTATGATAGAATAATAATAATTATAATTGATAGAATAATATTAATTATAATCTATATATATCTATCTAATTGATAGAAAATGAAAAAGAAAACGGAATAATAATAATAAGAATAATAATAATAATAATAATAATAATAATAATGATGATAATAATGATGATATAACTCTTATGCATATTTGAGCCTTAATTGGCACCTAATTGATTGAAAATGAAAAAGGAAACGAAAATCACTAATTGACTATAAATAAAAAAGATACCTAGTTGATTGAACATGAAAAAAGAAACATAAATTAATTATTAATACTGGAAAATGAAAATTGAAAAAGGAAATGGGAATTACTAATTGCCTGCAAAAAAAAAAAAAAAAAAAAAAAGATCCCTACGCCAGGCCTATAAGGTTTTTCCAAGAATGCTGGATCGCTGTTGTCATTCCCGGTCTCGATCATCGTCGCCATTAACATTTCCATTGGTCTGTATTCTCTCTCGATTTTCTTTCTAATTTCTAAGTTTCCAACATGTATGCATATGTTTATTAGCACGTCTTCCGTGTGTAGGAACATGTATGCATGTGTTTAAAGATGGGTCCTTTTTTTTTTAAGTCCTTTTTATGTGCTTTATTTTTGTATATACGTGAATGATCTAGAATTGAATCAGTTACTCGGACTTTGATGAAATGGTGGAGAAATGGCTTAGCATTCAAGTTATTGTTTTTACTATTCTATACTGACAACTGATCTCAAAGACTGGTCTGACTTATCTTTTCACTATAATACAGTGAACATGGAGTCTGTTGAGCCTTTTATATTTTGAAACTAATGTTTACCTGTTAAAAGCTTTAGCCTTTATTGATTGATGTTTCAAGTTATCAATGCTTGAGAGAAATGTCTAGGTATTCTTACTGAGATTCTCGAATTTAGGTGAGTTTTCATGCAGGCTATGAATCATATAACTTAATGTATGTATATATAAGCTCATATAACAATAGAAAATAAAAATTTATTGAGGAAACAATAGAAAATGAAATAAAAAAGGTTCCATAATTTACTGATCAATACTAATAATATTAGCAGTAAAAAAGGAAATATGGAAAAACAAACATAATTAACTTACTATGAAATGGAATAATCTATATTTTCATACTATATATAAAAGTAAAATACTCCTATTTCATTTTCTCGCCTAAACTTTTGTAGTCAATTAATTAAATATTTTATTTGTCAAATAATTAATAAAGCTTATTTGGTAGAAAATGTAAAATGGAAATTAACTAATATCTATTAATTGGTAATATTGTTTCTATATTCATGTATCAATCAATACTATTAATAAAAGTAAAATACTCGCCTTCAACTTTCCCGCACAAACTAATATTATTAATTAATTGGTAAAAAAATTAATAAAGTTTAATTGGTAACAAAATTTTATTTCCCAAGTTTCGAGAATAATTAAACGATTATAATTGTGAGAATAATGGAAACAAATTTTACTTAATTTTATAAGCAAACTAGAATTTATTAATTACTCCCTCAGTCCCGAAATGTTTGGCTGATTTGCTTTTGGCACGGATTTTAAGAAAGTTAAACAAATCTCACCATCTTTCCACATATGCCCCTGCATTTACTGACCATATTGCTACAGTGCATTTCTTCCCCATTCTTCATCTCTCTAAACATTTATTCACCTTTCTTCAACAAACCCATTTCTTCATCTTTCTTCAACAAATCCTTTTAGTTCTTTATATATACACCAATAATTATACAAAAATAAATGAATTTAATAATTTCAAGATTTTTTCTAAAAAAAGGAAAAATAATAGAAAACAAAACACAAAAACTAGTGGTGTTTACAAATAAATGGAGTTATAAAAATATGAAACTTCATGAAAATGATCGGAGATTGAGATGGAAGCCCCGATTTAAGAGATGGTGAACGTAGGCGCCGGTGGCAGCGGCGCCGGCGGCATTGTTACTACTCTTGTTGTCGATGTGCTACCCCGCAATTACTTCTCGGCGAGACGGCAACTAAGGAAAGGAAGGAAGAACTAAAGGTTTACTCCACTAGTTTTCATAGATTTTTGAGTTGTTTCTTGTTTCTGTTCAAGTTTTGAAGTGAAGAATTTACTTTGTATTAGCAGATTCAGTCAGTGGACTATGCCTAATCTTGAGTGGATGACAACTGTGCATATTATGTACCAGTTGTGATAAAAGTTGAAAGGGCAAAGTTGGAAAATATAAATATAGTGATGTTTATTTTTGGAAAGTGGACAATATTTTGGGACGGACAAAAAAGGAAAGTAAGACAGGTAAAATGGGACGGAGGGAGTATTATTTAGAGCAATAATAATAATTCGAATACTTATATATACTACTATTAATAAAAATAAAATCTTCCTTTAATTTGTAAAATTGCCGCCCAAACAATAGTACATATAAAATGGAAAAGAAAACTGATTTTACCAATTGAGTGGAAATATAAAAAGATCCTAATGAAAAAGGAAATGGAAATTAGGCAAATTATAAAAAAAGAAAAGGATATTACACTTTCCTTTTGAAAACTTTAAATTATTTAAAGAGTTAATACCACAAATGGTCCTCTGACTATTGGGGTAGTACTCCTTTTAGTCCTCGACTTTCAATTCGACCACAAATGGTTCTCTGACTTTTATTTTTGACCACAAATAGTCCTTTGTTAAAATTTCTGTTAAGTAGGTGTTAAATCTAGGGTAATATCGTCAAATTGATTAATATTATTATGATTACTTATTTTTGATAATTATATGACAACATAATTAATTTCAAACATTAATAAACATTAAGTTAATAAATATAAAAACAAAATGGACGTGACAAATTACATAAATGAACAAATTAAATAAAAATTCATGATTAATGTCCGTAATTTGTAAATGATTAATTATATTAATTCAACGGTGGCGGCCTTCAGTTATATCCCAAACAAAATGTTTGATCGATTAATGAAGAGTGAAAAAAAATATTAATCGGCCATGTATGAACAACCATGAAAATAATGGAAGCAAGGTTTTTGAAAAAAAAATTCCATTTTGATCTGTTTGTTAAATTAAATCAGATAGCTCTAATATTAAATCTTCATTTTGTACGCGTAATTACGAGATATAAGGTGCATTATTTTTTATTTAGGAGTATTTATATTTGTTAATTGTTTCAATTATTCTTGTTGGTGAAAAGTTCTAAACATTTTTATTTTATAACCATTATATATATCAATTTGACGATAATACCCCTAGATTTAACACATATTTAACAAAAATTTTAATGGAGGACTATTTGTGGTCAAAAATAAAAGTCAGAGGACCATTTGTGTTCGAATTGAAAGTCAAGGTCTAAAATGAGTACTACCACAATAGTCAGAGGACCATTTGTGGTATTAACTCTTATTTAAACTTTAAAAAATTAATTAATCATGGGTTGTTAGATTTTTTATAATAATTTAAATTAATTCATTAAAATATGGAGGAATAAGGAAAAACTAAATACGATATNTCAACAAATCCTTTTAGTTCTTTATATATACACCAATAATTATACAAAAATAAATGAATTTAATAATTTCAAGATTTTTTCTAAAAAAAGGAAAAATAATAGAAAACAAAACACAAAAACTAGTGGTGTTTACAAATAAATGGAGTTATAAAAATATGAAACTTCATGAAAATGATCGGAGATTGAGATGGAAGCCCCGATTTAAGAGATGGTGAACGTAGGCGCCGGTGGCAGCGGCGCCGGCGGCATTGTTACTACTCTTGTTGTCGATGTGCTACCCCGCAATTACTTCTCGGCGAGACGGCAACTAAGGAAAGGAAGGAAGAACTAAAGGTTTACTCCACTAGTTTTCATAGATTTTTGAGTTGTTTCTTGTTTCTGTTCAAGTTTTGAAGTGAAGAATTTACTTTGTATTAGCAGATTCAGTCAGTGGACTATGCCTAATCTTGAGTGGATGACAACTGTGCATATTATGTACCAGTTGTGATAAAAGTTGAAAGGGCAAAGTTGGAAAATATAAATATAGTGATGTTTATTTTTGGAAAGTGGACAATATTTTGGGACGGACAAAAAAGGAAAGTAAGACAGGTAAAATGGGACGGAGGGAGTATTATTTAGAGCAATAATAATAATTCGAATACTTATATATACTACTATTAATAAAAATAAAATCTTCCTTTAATTTGTAAAATTGCCGCCCAAACAATAGTACATATAAAATGGAAAAGAAAACTGATTTTACCAATTGAGTGGAAATATAAAAAGATCCTAATGAAAAAGGAAATGGAAATTAGGCAAATTATAAAAAAAGAAAAGGATATTACACTTTCCTTTTGAAAACTTTAAATTATTTAAAGAGTTAATACCACAAATGGTCCTCTGACTATTGGGGTAGTACTCCTTTTAGTCCTCGACTTTCAATTCGACCACAAATGGTTCTCTGACTTTTATTTTTGACCACAAATAGTCCTTTGTTAAAATTTCTGTTAAGTAGGTGTTAAATCTAGGGTAATATCGTCAAATTGATTAATATTATTATGATTACTTATTTTTGATAATTATATGACAACATAATTAATTTCAAACATTAATAAACATTAAGTTAATAAATATAAAAACAAAATGGACGTGACAAATTACATAAATGAACAAATTAAATAAAAATTCATGATTAATGTCCGTAATTTGTAAATGATTAATTATATTAATTCAACGGTGGCGGCCTTCAGTTATATCCCAAACAAAATGTTTGATCGATTAATGAAGAGTGAAAAAAAATATTAATCGGCCATGTATGAACAACCATGAAAATAATGGAAGCAAGGTTTTTGAAAAAAAAATTCCATTTTGATCTGTTTGTTAAATTAAATCAGATAGCTCTAATATTAAATCTTCATTTTGTACGCGTAATTACGAGATATAAGGTGCATTATTTTTTATTTAGGAGTATTTATATTTGTTAATTGTTTCAATTATTCTTGTTGGTGAAAAGTTCTAAACATTTTTATTTTATAACCATTATATATATCAATTTGACGATAATACCCCTAGATTTAACACATATTTAACAAAAATTTTAATGGAGGACTATTTGTGGTCAAAAATAAAAGTCAGAGGACCATTTGTGTTCGAATTGAAAGTCAAGGTCTAAAATGAGTACTACCACAATAGTCAGAGGACCATTTGTGGTATTAACTCTTATTTAAACTTTAAAAAATTAATTAATCATGGGTTGTTAGATTTTTTATAATAATTTAAATTAATTCATTAAAATATGGAGGAATAAGGAAAAACTAAATACGATATGGTGAAAATGAATATACTTAAGGTATAAAAGTATAATTGCACATATATTAGTGTAATTGAGTAATAATAATTGTCTAATAATTATTATGGTAATTAAGCTAATCATTGGTCGTTGAATTTATTTTTATCATAATTATAATTAAATTATTTCTCATTTTTTTCGTATTTTTTTAGTAATAATATAATTACATAAATCATAATACATATTTATCTTTTTAAGATAATTGTAGACAAACAAGTCATATATTATTCAATTAATTTAGTAATACTTTTGCACTAATCTTATAATCAAATAAATGTACACGTTCAATATTAGAATTTTTTATAATTTCATCTTTATTTTTATTATCTAAATATATAATAAAACATTTTATCCATGCATCGCATGAGTAATTGGACAATTATTTGTTCTAATTCAAGCAAAGAAAACATCAGAAAACATAATTGATCCAACAAATTTTATCAATTGTGCTATATAATATTCGATGTTATAATTTATATAATTGTATATCAATCCAAATATTCTTAAAATATTATAACAAATCCATTCCGTGCAACGCACGGGTGAAAATACTAGTAGTAATAATAATAATAATAATAATAATAATAATAATAATAATAATAATAATAATAATAATAATAATTGATAACGTAAATTCATCCATGTATATAATGTGTATGGAAATCGTATGAACAATGAAGAAAAGATCCATAAATTAGCTCTCAATTCCTCTCTTTTATTGCTTAATTCTAGAACAATAATTTAGAGAGAGGGGGAGCTTGGTTTCTAGGATGTTTCTAGAGAGAGGGAGGGAGGGGAAAAAAATCCCCTTTCATGTAGGACCAAAGTCCCTTTTATAGGCTAATACCCGTATTCATATACCGACATACGTATAAAATACTTATGACAGTATACCCGGGATATATTCCCTATCAATAATAATAATAATAACTAAGGGCATATTTGTAATTTCATCCCTTTATTTCTTTCCATGAAGCACTAAATTGCAATTCATGGGTTACACCAATGAATTGCAATTTGGTGGAATTGCAATTCCCTCCAACCAAACAACGTAATTGAGGGAATAAACGAATTGCAATTCAATTACAACGAATTGGTGGAAAGACATTTGGTGGAAAGACAGTAGTTTTGGGCGGTGATTTTAGACAGATTTTTCCTGTTATTCCAAAAGCAACGAGACCCGTAGTTGTCGGAACCACTATTAATTCTTCCTACCTCTGGACGAATTGCAAGGTATTGAGGCTCACAAAGAACTTGAGACTACTGAGCTTAGCTTCAGAGGAAGATAGACAGACGGTTGATTGGTTTTCTGATAAGTGCAAAAGACGCCACCTTTATAAGGTCGTTCTAGGATCATCTTGTGCACAATTGACGGCTTTTATGTTTGACTTGATCCTTAAATGCGTTAGAATGCTTGATTTTGTCTTTGGACCCCGTTCCACACTTGGCTAATCGTTTTGTAGGGAAAAGATGTGCAAAAAGGGCAGAAAATGGCAACAAGTTCCTGCCCTCTGAAGTTTGTGCAGTAGAACAAAAGTCTGCTCTGGACGCGCGTCCAGACAGGCGTCCAAGTTTTGGCCCTCTGAAGTTTGAAGTCTGAGCAGCAAAAGGCACTCTGGACGCGCGTCCAGTCATGCGTCCGTCGCGGAACTTTTGGCGGTTAGGCAAGGTTTAAAAGGAGATTTGAGCCATTTTGCAGGGGATCCAACACACTTCAACCTTAGTTCAGTTTAGAAAATTCTCTCTCTAGATTTAGGTCTCAATTCCCTACATTTCCAAAGCCAAATTTCAATCATAATTGAAGTCATCTAGCTAGATTTAGAGGAGATCATACACTTCAACATTGTATTGATCAAGATTGATTCAAGATTTCTACTTCAATTCAAGTAACAATTCAATTCCTAGTCTTATAATTCCATTCTTAGTTATTGATTTGATTGATTGAGTTGATTTGATTTGTGCTTTGATTTTGATTCTAGTTGCTTAGAATTGTTCAATTGCATCTATGATTTCTATTCCAGAGATGTGTAGCTAGTTCCTTTTGTGAATTTGGATCAATTGATCTTGCATGTTATCTCTTGAGATCTAATGTCTTGAAACTAGGGTTAAATGATGTTTATTGGATGTTTGATTGTGATTTGGGATGTATGTTTGGACTCTATGCCAACTAGGCCGGTTGCACTAGAGAATTAGGGTAAGAACACTCACCTACGAATTAGGGTAAGAACACTCACCTACGAGAGTAGGGAGTGTGTTAGACCTCACCAATCACATTTCCCTCTCACCTTTGAAAAAAGGGAGAGTGGAAGACAAGAGGCACACAACATGTTTGATAAAATGTCTCTTTTAGCCTAGTGATTATGAGAGTAATACTATGGTATGGGAGAGAGTCCATTGACCACGAGAGTGGCATTGGTACTTGTGACCTTGTCTCATTTGTGTCCAATGAGTGTTTTCACACCCTAGTACTATAGGAAATCAAGAGGGTACATGCTTGCTAAGTTGGTCCAAGTCCTCTTTTCACTTGATTGTTTCTTATTCTTTTGCCTGTGTTTCTTTACCTTTAGCATGATACACACACCTTCTATCTTAGGATTAGCTTTCGAACACTAGATGCTCTTGTGATTAATCCGCTTGCTTACCGATTCCCTCCTTGCCTTCCTTGAGAGCGATACTCGGGAACTTCTTCCCGTTTTAACACCTACTTCTTTCCATCCACCGCGAAAACTACTCCATCAAATGGTACCGTTGCCGGGGATTGCATCGGTGTTGTGTTAAGCAAGTTTACTTGGATTGACATGAGTAGGCTCCTAAGTTAGAGAGTCTAATCCACCTTTTACTTGTTTTTGATTCTTTTTACATTACTTGCTTTTGGTTACTTGACATTTCACATTGAGCTTAACAATTGAGCAACTACTTTTAGTTGCACAACTATTTTCTTGTTTTTGATTGCTTGTAGTTCAAGGGCATTTGTATGCACACTCGTTCAAGAGGGAGCGAAGGTCTACTACCACTTAATCCGGAGATCTATGCACTAAATCGAAGGAGAAAGAATGCTAATAGAGACCAACAACCTCAACAAGTGGATCAAGAAGAAGAAATGACCACTACAAGTGGAAACATCCCAAACATTAACATGGACGAATCGCCAAGAAGAACGGATACGGACACACCCTGGGAGGATACAAGAGGAAACCAATTCAATGAGCATGAGGCACTTCCTCCACCAAGGGAGGAGGTTCGACAAAGGGCACCACCCGTTCATCCACAATATCAACCCGAAAATGAGGAGTATGTTGAGCCTATGCCAAGAAGAAGATATGCCCCGGGATTTGATGAGCAATTTGACAATCCTCTTTACGATATGCCGCCAAGGAGGCAACCACCACCTCCTAGACAAAGGAGGGAGGCTTTCTATGAGCCGCAATACGATGATGAGTATTATGAGCCACCAAGGCCAAGAAGGAATGTCCCGAGGAATGAGCCGAGAGAGAAAAGAGGGGAAGAAAGAAGGACAATTGCCGACTACATGACGCCCGAATTCAATGTACAAATTCCATTTATGTACCACCGGTGGAAGCCAACAACTTCGACATTAAGCCGGCGGTGATCACACTTGTCCAAAATCAACCCTTTAGCAGATCGCCGGCGGAGGACCCTCACGTGCATATCACACGTTTCATCCGATCGTGTGGGATGTATCATCAAAACGGAGTTGCCGATGAGATTGTGAGGCTAAAGATGTTCCCGTTTTCCTTGATCGGAGAGGCCGCTAGATGGCTTGATTCTCATGTGGATAATCACTTTCGGTCATGGGAGCAACTTCACCGGGAGTTTATGCAAGAATTCTTCCCAATTACCAAAACATTGAAGATTAGGAAGCAAATTCAAAACTTCAAGCAAGGTTCAATGGAGACACTTGCGGAGGCATGGAGGAGGCTTAAAGCATTCAAACGTCAATGTCCACCGGATGTCTTACACCCTTGGGATGTGATTAGTTCCTTCTATGCGGGTCTCACTGACGAGTGCAAGTTACTCTTGGACTCATCATCTAGGGGAGCTTTTGTATCTACTAGGCCCGAGGAAGCGGAAGAGTTGATAAGAACAATCTCATCAAACACCGGACTTTGGTACAATCAAAGGGATGCGAAAGGAAGTTTATATGAAGTGAGTACCGACACCGCATCACAAGCCAAGATGGAAGCATTGGGACTTGAGGTGAAGAGGTTGCAAGTTCAAATGGAAAAGATGAACAAAGCTCAAAGAGGAAACCCGTGCATGACTTTGGCATTGTATTGCGATAAGTGTGGGGGTGCACATGGAGCTCATGAGTGTACTTCCAACTATGATGATGGTGCATATGAACAAGTAGATGCCGTGGGTTATCAAAAGCCCAATGACTACAATTCCTATGGAAATAACAACACTCAAAATTGGAGGCAAGGCCAAGGGTGGCAAAATCAACCATCCCAAAATCAAGGTTGGCAAGGCCAAGGGCAAAAGCCTAGCCAAGGAGGGCCAAGCCACAATGCACCTTACAATAGAGGATTCCAAGAAAACCGGGGGTACCAATACAATCAAAGGCCTAACCAAGGAGTAGCATATATGCCACCAATGTACCAAGGCAATAATCAACCAAGAGAGGAGGCTCCTAAAGAAAGCTTTAAAGATAAGATGATTAGAATGTTTGGAGAACTTAAGCATGATATGGTGAATATGAAGAACGAGATACGACAAGAATGGAAACAAGATTTGAGACAAGAAATATTAACCATAAGACAAGACGTCTCTAACTTGGGACAAGAGCATCACACTTCGCTAAGGAATTTTGAGACTCAAGTGGCACAAAATTCCAAAGCATTGACCGAGAGACCACAAGGCGCACTCGCAAGCACCACGGTGAACAACCCCCGGGAGAGAGTGCAAGCCGTGACGCTTAGGAGTGGGAAAGAACTCCCGGAGCCAATCGTGAAGAAAAGCACCAACTCCAAAAGTCCCATCAAAGAGGAGATAGTTGAAGATTTTCTTAAAGATGACAAGGGCAAGGAAAAGGAAGAATCTCCATTGCCCATAAGCCCGAAAGCCACCCAAGCTCAAGAGAAAGGGAAAGACAAAGTCGATTTACCGATGTATCAACCACTGCTCCCATACCCCGGGAGGGTGAAGAAGAACATGGACAAGACACAATATGGTAAATTTCTAGACTTATTGAAACAATTGCACATTAACGTACCTTTTCTTGATGCACTAGGGCAAATGCCACGGTATGCCAAGTTCTTAAAGGATTTGCTCACCAACAAGAGGAAGCTAGAGGAATCGGCTATGGTCTTGCTAGGGGAGGGATGCTCCGCGTACGTGCGCTACAAACCGCAAAAGCTCACGGATCCCGGAAGCTTCACCATCCCATGTCAAATTGGCGACGCCGAGTTTAGCCAAGCCTTAGCGGACTCCGGGGCAAGTATAAATATCATGCATTTTTGTCCTTTTAAGAAATTAGAGTTGGGAGCTCTTAAGCCTACCCGGATATGCATCCAATTGGCCAACCGGTCAATTAAGCAACCCAAGGGGGTTGTTGAGGATGTCTTAGTGAGAGTTGACAAGTTCATATTTCCCGTTGATTTTATGATTATAGACATGGATCCCGACCATGAGGTCCCGTTGATCCTAGGTAGGCCGTTTTTGGCCACCGCTCGGGTCCTCATTGATGTGGGGAGCGGGAAGCTAGTTCTTCGGGTAGGTGATGAATGTGCCACGTTTGATGTGTCAAAATTGACTAAGTATCCGATGAATTTGGATGACACATGCTACTTTGTAGACATCTTCCACGAGCATGTTGAGTCAATCTATTCCAATTTCTTGGGCAAAAATGAAAAATGATGCCTATTTGAAAGTTTTATGTGATGATGATGATGGTCTTGAGTCCTTTACTTTTGATGATAATGCGTTGTCAAATGAGAATGTTGATGATTTGCATGATATGCTTGTTGATGATGATATGAAGGTTGATGCTAGCTTGTGTAACTTAAATGATGTTGAGATTGTGAATTTTATTGATAATTGTGTTGATGATGCTTTCTATATTCATGACTTTCTTGGTGAATTTGAGGAGGAAAAGGATGGATATGTACGGGATGTTTTGTTGAGTAGTGAAAAAGGGGAGGAAAAGGAGAGTGTGTTTATAGAGAAGGAAGTAAAAAGTGAGCTTAAAATCTTACCCGATAGTCTTGAATATGCTTTTCTAGGAAAAGATTCAACCTTACCGGTAGTGATTTCATCCAATCTTGATGAGAATAAAAAAGAAAGACTTGTGAAGTTGTTAGAAGAGTATAAAGGGGCAATAGGTTGGAAATTGCAAGATTTAAAGGGAATAAGTCCTAGTATGTGCACTCACAAAATCTTACTTGAAGAAAATGTAAAGCCCGTGGCCCAACCTCAAAGAAGGTTAAATCCCAATATGATCGAGGTGGTTAAGAATGAGGTAGTTAGACTAATGGACGTAGGAATGATATACCCGATCTCGGATAGTGCGTGGGTGAGTCCAACACACGTAGTACCTAAGAAGGGGGGTATAACGGTAGTTCGAAATGAAAAAGAAGAATTAATTCCTACCCGTAGTGTGATGGGTTGGCGGGTTTGCATCGATTATAGACGATTAAACGATGCCACTAGGAAGGACCATTTCTCGTTTCCCTTTATTGACCAAATGGTAGAAAAGGTAAGTGGGCATGCTTTCTATTGCTTCTTAGACGGTATGAGCGGTTATTTTCAAATCCCAGTGGCATTAGAGGATCAAGAGAAAACTACATTTACTTGTCCCATGGGTACGTTTGCTTACCGGCGCATGCCTTTTGGGTTGTGCAATGCACCGACTACCTTTATGAGATGCATGTTAGCGATCTTTGAGGATTATATAGGGGAATTCATGGAGGTATTCATGGATGATTTTACTATATGGGGGGAAACCTTTGATGAATGTCTAAGCAATTTAGAGAAAGTGCTCAAAAGATGTTTGGAGGTAAACCTAGCGCTTAGTTGGGAAAAATGTTATTATATGGTAGAGGAAGGAATAGTGCTAGGTCACAAGGTGTCTAGAAAGGGAATCAAAGTGGATAAGGCAAAAACATCCGTCATAGATACCTTACCGCTTCTTAATTCGGTCACTAGTTTGAGAAGTTTTCTAGGACATGTCGGTTTCTACCGACGTTTCATAAAAGATTTTTCTAAAATTGCTAGACCATTGACTAAGCTTCTAGAAAAGGATATAGAATTTGAGTTCGGGGAAGATTGTTTAATTGCTTTCAATACCCTTAAGGAGAAATTAGTAAGTGCACCTATCTTAGTAGGACCGGATTGGAATCTACCCTTTGAGATGATGTGTGATGCAAGTGGGTATTCAGTAGGAGTGGTGTTGGGACAAAGGAAAGAGAAACATTTTCAACCCATAGCCTTTGCAAGCAAAACCTTAGATAAGACCCAACAAAACTACACTATCACGGAAAAGGAATTGTTAGCGGTAATCTTTGGCCTCGATAAGTTTAGGTCCTATCTTCTTTTCTTTAAGGTAATAGTGTTCACGGACCATGCGGCCCCTTAGGTATCTAATGTCTAAGACCGAAGCTAAACCGAGGTTGATTAGATGGGTCCTATTACTTCAAGAGTTTGATATCGAGATCAAGGATAAGAAAGGGAAAGAAAATGAAGCCGCGGACCATCTCTCCCGGATTGAAAACCTGGACTTAGGTGAGAAAAGTGCTAGAATAGCGGAATTATTTCCCGAGGAGAGGTTGTTTAAAGTGGATGATGTGCCGTGGTATGCGGACATTGCAAATTATATTGTAGGAGGTGTCATTCCTAGCTATTTTGATGTGCACCAAAAGAGAAAGTTTCTAGCGGAGAGTAGGCATTACTTTTGGGATGAGTCCTTCTTGTTTCGGGTATGTGCAGACCAAGTGATTAGAAGATGTGTTGCGGGACAAGAGGGACTTGAAATCATGGGGCATTGTCATGCCGGACCAACAGGAGGTCACTATTCGAGCAATAGAACCGCTAGGAAAGTTCTTGAAGCGGGTTTCTATTGGCCCACTTTGTTTAGAGATGCTCAAATTTGTGTATCGAATTGTGATCGGCGTCAAAGAGTAGGAAACATCACCGCAAGGAACGAGATGCCACAAACATACATCTTAGCATGTGAATTTTTCGACATTTGGGGCATCGATTTTGTATGCCCTTTTCCAAGTGCAAAGGGGTTTAAGTACATTTTGGTTGCGGTTGACTACCTATCAAAATGGGTGGAGGCACAAGCCCTAAGAAATAATGATGCTAGGAGTGTGGTTGGATTCCTCAAAAGGTTGTTTACTCGGTTCGGTGTACCAAGAGTTCTTATTAGCGACCGAGGAACACACTTTAGAAATTCATCTATGGAAAAAGTTTTGGCCAAATACGGAGTTCAACATAGAGGAGGGGTTCCATACCACCCCCAAACGAGTGGGCAAGTGGAAAATGCTAACTGGGATATCAAGGCAATCCTAAAAAAACGGTTGGCATACACCGAAGAGATTGGCCTGACCGTTTGGACGATGCGTTATGGGCATTCCGGACAGCGTACAAAACTCCAATAGGTACCACACCCTTTAGACTAGTGTATGGAAAGGCTTGTCATCTACCCGTTGAGATTGAGCACAAAGCCTATTGGGCCATAAAGAAATTAAATAGTGACTTAGAACTCGTCGGGCGCGAAAGGCTATGGCAATTAGATGAATTAGAGGAATGGCGATTGATGTCTTATGAGAATTCTCGTGCCTATAAAGACCGCACAAAGCTATATCACGACAAGCACATCAAGAAGGGGAAAGAATTCCGAGAAGGAGACCAAGTGTTATTTTTCAATTCAAGACTAAAACTCTTTCCGGGGAAACTCAAATCGAGATGGTCCGGACCGTTCACGGTCACTAAAGTTTTTCCTTACGGAACTATTCAAATTGCACATTCGGACAAGGGCGAATTCAAAGTAAACGGGCACCAAGTGAAAAGGTATTTCGGAGGAGTTGAGACACGTGAGGCGTACACCTTGCGTTTAATCCAAATTGAAGATTGAGCTTACAAAAACGTCGGGCTAAAGACGTTAAACGTGGCGCTTTTCGGGAGGCAACCCGAGGTTATTTTCACTTTTTACATGCTTTATTTTTCATGTCCTACCTTTAGATTTAGTGTGTTTTTGCAGGACCACAGGGGGTGAAATCAAAAAGGACCGGAGAAAAACAAGAAAAGACCAAAAATTGGCAAAGAAACAGAGCTTGGACGCGCGTTCGGCCCGCGTCCAGGGTCCCAGAAACAGCAGACAGCAAAAAGTTCAGAGAGCAGTCTGATGGACGCGAGGGTGGACGCGCATCCAAGGCATCAGAATTACAGAACCAGAGAGCTCTCTGCTGGACGCATGGCCGGACGCGCGTCCAGCGGTCTGAGCAGTTTCTGTCGGACGCGGAAATTGGAGTTTAAAACAAATCCTTCTTCTTTGTTCTTCATTTTCGGACGCCACAAACACTCCCAAACATCCCAAGTAAGTTTCCTCAAGTTTTATTCAAATAGAAGCAACAAATCAAAGCTTTCATCCACCAAAATTCATTTAACAAGCAAAAGCAAGGTAAGTTTCATCTTCTTCAACCTATTTCAAGCTTCCACCATTGTTGTAGACCTTGAATTGGGGTTTCTTGTTCTTACCATTGCATGGCTATTTTGTTGTTTGAAATTGATTCTATATGTTGAAAAGAACATTCTTTTATGAATTAATTGCATCTTGAATGGTTGAAACATGAATTTGGATTTTTGAAAAGCTTGAAACCCTACTTTAATGGTGGAAATATTTGGGTTTGTAAAATTGAGCTTTATTAATAAAATTGGTGATTGAAACATGAAATTAGATGCTAGTTAAGGGATTGTATGGAGCCAATTTGTGGATTATGTCAATACACTATGCTTAATTGAAAATTGTGGATTGCTAGTTTCTAAAATTGGGGGTTTTGAATTTTGGTATGAAATTGTTGATGTATGATGAAAATAGAATTATATTTTTTATGAATGATGAAAGTGTTCACTACATTGTGTCTAATTGAGATTGAGAATGGCTAAATCATGAAATTTGGGGACTTGTGAATTGTGCTACGAATTGATGACACAATATGAGAATAATCATATGTTTTTGACTCATGGTGATTGCTTTAACTCCCCAAATGAAATACGCATGTAGTGAGGGTTATGCTTAAGTAGTGACATTCATTTGTCTAGCAAGCTTTAATTGTGTGAAAAAGAGTTAGTTTGTTAAATTTTGTTTGTGTTGCTATGATGAGCTTTGCCTCTATATAGCTAGTCAATCGAGCATGGAGCATAGAGGTTTTCAAAATGGCATGATTTTCTTGAAAATTTTAAAACTTGTTTGATTGAGCTAACAGAGCCTTGATTCGTCATAATTGCTTGATTGATTACCTAATTGCCTAGAATTGAATAGGTTGTGGCTGACGAGTTTAATTGTTTTAATAGATGCCTCCAAGAACATGAAGCAAGGAACGGGCTAAGAAGAGCCGACATGATGAGGGAGGCTCAAGTAGAGGGGGTGTGGAAGGCGAAAGCGACCTCGTGGCTCCTGGAGGCCGAGGTTTAGGACACCTAAATGCAATACAACAGGCAAGGGTGGAGGAACTCCAATCCAAAGCAGTTTTGGGGGGGTTCTATTTTGACTTTCTACTGCTCGACTCTTACGGATGTCGGGAAGAGGTGGAAAGGATGTCATCGCAGAGGTATTGGGAGCATCTCTTCAGTTGGAGGGATGATACCTACGAGCCGGTGGTGCACGAATTTATAGCCACCTTCGAACCAATGGCATTGAGCCACCAGTGCACCCCTTCCATGAAGTTCACAGTATTCGGGCGGCAGTATGAGCTTTCGGTGCAACAACTGGGGAGATATCTTGGGTTTTACACCCAAGATGACATGTATACGGATGAGTACCGCAATCTCCCTTGGGACTTTGACTCCGACGCTTCAGTAGAAGAATATTGGCATAGAATAACCGGAGGCAATGCGGGAAGGTTCATCGGCGCCAAGCCCAACACTGTGAAAATCCTAAACCCGGCATTAAAGTACCTAAAGCTTCTTCTAGGCCTGACATTCGGAGGACGCCATAAGAACCTCCACAAGGTGTATCGGACAGACTTATTCCGACTTTGGAGCTTGGAAATGAATGAGCCCATCCAGATGGCATGCATGGTGCAGCAATGGCTCCAGACCCAGGCACAAGATAAGTGCCCCTACATATGGATCGGCCCCGTAGTCACACGACTATGTGAGGGGCTGGGTTTTCATAGGGAGCTGGCCCGTGAAAAAAGAATAGCCACCATGAGGCCATTGGGGGTGGAGCAGCTCGGTCGGAGCTACATTCCCAGGATTGATAATGTGCCGATGCACGCCGAGGAGGAGCAGCAGCAGCCTGCACCGGTAGTAGGGGGAGGACAGGAGGTGCCCCCTGAGTATATGGTCTATCCTGCGATGCACGACTGGGCGTCGATGAGGGCGTTGCAAATCCAGTTGCACACTCACTCTATCACTGCTGGAAAACTTCAGATTTCCGACCACTTTTCCGACCACCAACAAAAAAGGTCGGAAAAGGTGACATTTTTTCCTTTTACCGTCAAGGAGTTGGGTTGGACGGAAAAGGGTCGGAACTTCAGACCACCTCTTACTCGGTGGTCGGTATTTCCGGCCACTTTTAAAGAGTGGTCGGAAAATTTTTTCGGCCATGTAAAATTATTTACTTTAGTCTTTTTTTCCGACCACTTAAGTGGTCGGAAATCTTTATATATATATACAAAATCTTAATGTTAGGGATTCAGACTTTTGTTTTGCGCCTCTCTCGACACGACTCCGTGCTCCATCCCGCCATTATCTCTGGAGACTGTCGTTGGCGTCATTTACTCGGTCTCCGACTGGATCTCTGCCTCTCCGCCGCTCATAGCCTTGTCTCCGCTTCTCCGCCGCTCACAGCCGCTTCTCTTGTAACCCCTCGGCATTTTCGTAAGACTAAGGTTCGAAAAATATTTCCTTAAGCTATGACATTCATGAAATAGTCCCTCGAGGCTTCAAGAGAATTTTTTTTAGGAAGAATAGTTGTTATTAAGTTGCGATCGTTCGTGCCGGTCACGAACCGTAAAATTTTGGGAACTAGTATTCGGACCCGATTATCCTAGGAAATGAATTATTAGACACCATGTTATTAATATTGAATTTCCAATTCAATTAAATCAGCCCATAGCAGAAAAAGATTCATTTTGAACGTACATCGCTAAAATTCCGCGGTGTACCGAACCTAGCCCAATTTCAAGTTTCGGTCTGGGATAAATTTTTGGTTTCAAAATTATTCCTGTTTAAATTATTTTCTACCGAAACTTTATCTGTTTGGACCCCAACTGATAAGTTAAAAAATACACCATTATTTTATTCTATTTTAATTCTTCCATGCAAACATTCCCCTCAAAGTACTAAGTGTCTAAAACATGTTTATTCTCCTTGTCCTTTTGTTCTTGCCTTGGCCGAAATACAAAGAGAGGGAGAGAGTGTGAGCTTTCATCTTCTTCATCCTCTTCTTCCTCGCTTCAAGCTTCCATAGCCAATCTCCACACAAGTCTTCAACTATTCGGTAAGTTTGCGGTTTTATTCGGTTAAAAAGTCTTGATTTCTTCCCTAGAACTTGATTGTAGGTAAAGATTTCTTAAATATGTTGTTATGGTGGTGTATTCTACCTAGGGTTTTTCGGTGAAACTTGGGGATAAAGGTTCAAGACTACTTTTACGGTGATATTACACACTTGTGAGGTAAGGAATTCCCTTAAGTTGGAATTAGTCACTTGAATTTGGATAATTGATTTTAGTTGAAATATGGTGTTTTTGGAGCTTTGGGAATATTTTCGTATACAAGTTCATAGCTTGGATATGCTTGTATATGTTGTATTTATGTCTATATAAGCTTATACTTGTGGAAATAGAGAAAGGAAATCAGGACAGATTTCTGTCAGTAACTTCCGTGAATTTCTGGGAAAAATCGGTAAATTATTTTGGTCCAATTTTTTTTATACATGTAGTTCTATAAGTGTAGAAGCCGCATATAAACTTTCATAATTTTTGGAGTAGTATAAGTATGGTTTTCGGAATTTTTCCCAAAACTGGTCCAGAGAAGGAAAAATGCTGGACAGCGCACTGCCAAGGGCAAAAATGGAATTTTCTGTGTAAATTCGTGAACCTAGGTGACCAAAACTTTTTATGAACATCAAGTACTATGAGTTAGGGTTCTACCATAAAAATTTCAAGTGAAAAAGAGTTCGGGAACTATTTTTACCGGCTCAATCTTTCGGACTGCGCAAAACTGTAATTTCTGGACAGAAACTGTCAAAATCAATTTTGACAAAAATATTTTTTTTGTAACAAAACTAGTGACGAAATTTTGGGATGTCACAACCATATTTGGATGAAATAAATTATTTTGAAAATACTATTTGATTCCAGGAAAGAAAAAGAAAAATGTTTTCAAACCCTTAGTTTCTGGAATAAGGTGGGGACCTTCGGGAAGGCTTAAACGCCACGGCCCGGGGTTGGAATAAGGTTAGACCTATGGGAGGGCTGGAGTGCCATGGCCCTAGGTTGGGATAAGGAGACCGACGGGAAGGCAGGGAAATGCCACTGCCCAAGGTTTGAGAAGGAGAATTGAGAAATGTTCAAAGTGCTTACTCAGGGGAAACTAAGTGGAAAATTTTTGAGTATGAAAATTATTGTTACTCTGGGCTGCGGTTCAGATTATTATAGAGCTGCGGTTCTATATGCAGTATGAAAATTGTTGTTACTCTGAGCTGCGGTTCAGATTATTATAAATATTAGAGCTGTGGTTTTATTTGCAAAGGATGAAATTCCTGGAAATGTGAAATTCTGCAAACTTGTCTGAAAAGGGCATGAAAATTATTTTGAGTGGCAAGTTATGACTTCATTCTTATTTGAGAAAAGCTTTATATGATTTAATGTTTATACGCTATTATACTATCTATAAATCGTTTCGTTACAGGCAGATTTTCAAATCATGGTAAAACTTTATAAAGCTTTTAGATTATCTATGTTTTCAAACCTTTGTCTACTTTTAAGTGACAAATGGATTTCCTTACTTAGCCGTCGTGCTAACTACACTTCATTGTGTTCTTAACAGATGTCTAGGGTAGGCTCGTGTAGCCCACCTGACTCGGATCCTTCCGAGTTGGAGTTCCCTATCTACGATCATGATGATTATGTACAGTACTTAGTTGATGTCGACCCGTATGCTCCTGGATTCGCTCCTGACTCTCCAGCTCCGGCTTATGTTCCTGCTATTCCTTCCCCACCATACAGTCCTCCTCCGACTTACCCAACTACACCCTCTCGTATCCCGGTTCGTAGTAGCCAGCCAAATTTTCTGGATGGGGCCAGGTCTAGGTTTGGGTCTTTTCCGGTAGAGGTGTTGGAAGGGAGTGATCCCTTAGAATTTGTTGTCTTTTATCCCTGTCCGTGGAATCTCGCTCCTTCGGAACATTGGGATGAGTGGTCCATGATGTACACTCCTAGTTACTTCCTGGATCATCTCACCTGGGTTGCGGGCAACTGGCATCTTGTATGGGGGACGTACTCCGAACCGGAGTACCGCCCCTTAGAAGAGGATGACTGATTAGAAAGGTTATGGGAGGAACCCTTTTTTTTGTGTACATGTATCTTTTGTAGCCACGATGAACTTAGCTGGCTAGTAAGTTGTAATTAAACTCTTGTATATATTCTGGTAGTTAGTGTAGTTACCCCTTTTGCTCACCTATATATATATGTATGAAGATACGTTGGGTAATGATGATGATGATGTGAAATAGTTTTCTTGTTAGCCTGTGCACCTAGAGTGAACTCTGTCTGGTCTTGACTGGGTTTAGTCTAGGTGTGGCGGTAACTACTCCGGATGTACGGTATAGCCGAGCCGGGGTGTTACATCTCTGCCGGTCACAACTCCGTCTCTCCGCTTCTCACCCTCTAACCCTCTCACCCTATCCGTCCCTCCGTCTCTACGGTAAGTCTTTCTAACCTCACCTACTCATACTCATAGTCTCAAGCTCAACCGCTCATTCTCTAATCTCTTTGGCTCTCTAAATAGGAAACCCTAGATCTGTCTTCAAGACTTTTCTGGTGACTACCTTTGGCCATGAAAATGTAACAGGTAATTTACTGGTATTTAGTTATTTATGATATACTGTTCTTAAATCTTGAATTTTATGGATTTATGATCTTAATGAATATATGTGAATATAATCCCATATTGTTGAACATTCTTGAAGAATGTAATTAGTTTTTTTTTTTTCATTCTAAAATGTGTAATTTAATTTCGATAAGTCTAAAATTTAACTCCAATTATTACCCCCTGCTTAAGTGTAGTTAAAAGAAATTGATTCTCGCAAACCATATGCAGTGTATTAGGCCAGGCTCACCAACANGAGTATGAAAATTATTGTTACTCTGAGCTGCGGTTCAGATTATTATAAATATTAGAGCTGTGGTTTTATTTGCAAAGGATGAAATTCCTGGAAATGTGAAATTCTGCAAACTTGTCTGAAAAGGGCATGAAAATTATTTT
The DNA here is from genome assembly GCF_003576645.1 of Ipomoea triloba. Classification (NCBI taxonomy): domain Eukaryota; kingdom Viridiplantae; phylum Streptophyta; class Magnoliopsida; order Solanales; family Convolvulaceae; genus Ipomoea; species Ipomoea triloba. The sequence continues at coordinate 13,666,953 of NC_044926.1, read as the reverse complement.
GAGTGGCAAGTTATGACTTCATTCTTATTTGAGAAAAGCTTTATATGATTTAATGTTTATACGCTATTATACTATCTATAAATCGTTTCGTTACAGGCAGATTTTCAAATCATGGTAAAACTTTATAAAGCTTTTAGATTATCTATGTTTTCAAACCTTTGTCTACTTTTAAGTGACAAATGGATTTCCTTACTTAGCCGTCGTGCTAACTACACTTCATTGTGTTCTTAACAGATGTCTAGGGTAGGCTCGTGTAGCCCACCTGACTCGGATCCTTCCGAGTTGGAGTTCCCTATCTACGATCATGATGATTATGTACAGTACTTAGTTGATGTCGACCCGTATGCTCCTGGATTCGCTCCTGACTCTCCAGCTCCGGCTTATGTTCCTGCTATTCCTTCCCCACCATACAGTCCTCCTCCGACTTACCCAACTACACCCTCTCGTATCCCGGTTCGTAGTAGCCAGCCAAATTTTCTGGATGGGGCCAGGTCTAGGTTTGGGTCTTTTCCGGTAGAGGTGTTGGAAGGGAGTGATCCCTTAGAATTTGTTGTCTTTTATCCCTGTCCGTGGAATCTCGCTCCTTCGGAACATTGGGATGAGTGGTCCATGATGTACACTCCTAGTTACTTCCTGGATCATCTCACCTGGGTTGCGGGCAACTGGCATCTTGTATGGGGGACGTACTCCGAACCGGAGTACCGCCCCTTAGAAGAGGATGACTGATTAGAAAGGTTATGGGAGGAACCCTTTTTTTTGTGTACATGTATCTTTTGTAGCCACGATGAACTTAGCTGGCTAGTAAGTTGTAATTAAACTCTTGTATATATTCTGGTAGTTAGTGTAGTTACCCCTTTTGCTCACCTATATATATATGTATGAAGATACGTTGGGTAATGATGATGATGATGTGAAATAGTTTTCTTGTTAGCCTGTGCACCTAGAGTGAACTCTGTCTGGTCTTGACTGGGTTTAGTCTAGGTGTGGCGGTAACTACTCCGGATGTACGGTATAGCCGAGCCGGGGTGTTACATCTCTGCCGGTCACAACTCCGTCTCTCCGCTTCTCACCCTCTAACCCTCTCACCCTATCCGTCCCTCCGTCTCTACGGTAAGTCTTTCTAACCTCACCTACTCATACTCATAGTCTCAAGCTCAACCGCTCATTCTCTAATCTCTTTGGCTCTCTAAATAGGAAACCCTAGATCTGTCTTCAAGACTTTTCTGGTGACTACCTTTGGCCATGAAAATGTAACAGGTAATTTACTGGTATTTAGTTATTTATGATATACTGTTCTTAAATCTTGAATTTTATGGATTTATGATCTTAATGAATATATGTGAATATAATCCCATATTGTTGAACATTCTTGAAGAATGTAATTAGTTTTTTTTTTTTCATTCTAAAATGTGTAATTTAATTTCGATAAGTCTAAAATTTAACTCCAATTATTACCCCCTGCTTAAGTGTAGTTAAAAGAAATTGATTCTCGCAAACCATATGCAGTGTATTAGGCCAGGCTCACCAACAATTATAGAATGGTCTGAGGGACTTCAACTTGCCAATTCATGCTTTACCAGATGCCATGAGTCAGTTTGTACTCTACATTTCCTTGGATTTTGTTCTTTTATTAAATTTGTATATTGATTTTTTTCTTATGCTCTATGTTGTAGACTGTTGGTTTGTATCTGCCAGTGTTGATACCATCTGCTAGTGAGCTGAGGACACTATTAAATGCTTTACCAGATGCTTTGCGTGATTGAGAAGTTTCTCTGGGGTATTGGTGTTAAAGAAGATGAGGCAGAGTGCTATATAATGTTTATGGCTTGGTTGAAGAACTTCTGGCTATAGTCCCTAAGCCCTATGCCTATTAGCAATATCTTTTAAATCTAATATTTGTTGTTAATTTGGGATCTTTATTATGCTTTTGTCCATCTATGACATCAATGGGACTGATTAACTAAGTGGTTTGTTCTGTGTCTATTTAGAGTGAAGATGAAAGACTAAATGAAGACAACAGGACAAAGGTGAATATGATTATAATTCACTTTTTGACTTAGATGAACTGCAGAGTTTACATTTTATCCTTCTTATTCATAAATATATTATCCTTTTAGTGCTTGATGCCTTATTTATATCCACTTAGCTTGTAGGAGTCCAATAGGAATTCTACTCATGACTGTGTTTGCATTATAGGAGCCTAGTAGTGGAGTTTACTTACTATGAGTTTACTTCATGAAACAAACAGTGGGAAATGCATGTGGGACAATCGCACTTCTTCATGTTGTTATAATATCACTTCAATTCAGAGATAAGGCTTGGTAAGTCATTATGGCATCCTTTACTTCATGGTCAATACATATTATTATTGTATTGATCATAACAATTGGCAATCTTTTTAATGCGACAACATGACTCTTTTGCTTAGTTAGAGGTATTGACAAAACTAGATGCACTTATGCACCAACTGGTTAAAGGGTTGGCTATGAACAAGACCACATGACTAATTATTATGTACCAGTTACAGGAATATCATTGGAGCAGTCTCCTGCCAATTGAAGATTCTCAACATGTTAATTCAGTTGCCAATGTGAGTTTCTTGTTTGCCTATTTATTTACCGAAAAATTTTCAAAATGTTGTGTGTAATTTTTTAATTTCATCTCTGTTTTAATAGTCTTTTTTGTGTTCTAATACAGTGAACTTTTTGGTGCTATGTACTATGAACTACTTAATTAATCCAAGAGTTGCTACCTTTGTTTTGACTCTACTATCTGTCTTTATTTCCTTTTCAACAAGATAAAACTGGCATATTAGTCATCTGATTAATTATACTTGGAAGTTATTAGCAGTTTTTTTTTTTGTTGAAACTTATTATTTTTTTGTGATACTTTGCAGCTTGACTGCACACTTCCTCATATGGTACAATGTTAGTGGAACTATGCAGATAATAGTTTGGAGATTGAATCAAAGTTAAATTTCAGAATTTTAGATTTTCACTTGTTTTAAATTTTTAATTGTATATTCATGAATGAATTCTCTTCAAGCTTCAAAGATGTATATATATGTTATTCAACAAATATCTTACTAACTTGTAACAATATAAATATATATATATATATATATATATATATATATTCATTTCACTATAGAGGGATTCTCTCTATAGTGAAATGATTTTTTTAATTTGCTGCTTCCAATTTTCCGACCACCAATGTGGTCGGAAATACTGGAACCGTCCAATTGGTTTGCTGGTCGTTTATTTCCGACGGTTCTCGAAAGTGGTCGCTATTTCCGACCACCTTCTCTTGTGGTCGGAATTAGCGACGAGGGTTTTTCCGGATACCCAAAGTGGTCGGAACAAGCGTTTCCGACCGGATTAAGGCTATTTCCGATCACTTTTGGTTGGTCGGAAATTTGCTAATCTCCAGCAGTGTATGGACACCTTCAATAGGCGGATGGATTTGCAAGAGGAGGAGATTGCGAGGCAAAACGAGGCAATTGCAAGGCAGAATGAAGCATTTGCTAGATAAGAGGAAAGACTGGAGCAACAATTTCAGGCCATTGAGCAGCTTAGGCTTTGGATGGAGCACAGGTTCCCACCCCCCTCACAGGGTGGGGACGGATCATATTGATGAGTTGCTTGAGTGTTAGTGGGATGGTGTGTGGTCCGGCATGAACATTAGGTACCCCGTGCGTGGGGTGCCGACTTTATCCTTGTTTATTGTGTTGTTTAAATTTTTTGTTTGATGAATACTTACTTTACTTTTTCTTTTCAATGTTGCACTTTTAGTTTTGGTCTTATTCCTTGTTTGTTCTTATTCTTAGTGTTATGTTTTTTTTTACTTGTTATAATCTTAAAAAGACCAAAAATATTTGTTAGTACAGGGGGCACGGAAGAAACACAAATTAAAGGAGAATACAAGCAAAACGCCAAAATCCCAGGTTGGACGCACCAATGGACGCGCGTCCATGGTGGCGTCCAACCCGGGAAAACACAGCAGCAACCCAGAAGCAGAGAGCATTTTTCTGGACGCCATGATGGACGCGAGTCCACATGGGCGTCCAGCATTAAAGAAAACAGAATGAAGCAGAATCAGAGGACTCCTTGCTGGACGCGTCGTTGGACGCGCATCCAGCAGGGTGTCCGCCCGAAGATTTAAATACCTTCAAGGGCAATTCCAGCCCTATTCTCCTATTCCCATTCCAAGACTCTCTTCTCCATCATTCCCAAACTCTCAAAACATGATGAATGTAGGTAACTTCTTCACCTCCCCTCTCTCAAGTGTTTGTGGATCACCTCCCCAAAGTCCGAAGGTAACTTTATTGAGCATTTTTCTTCTTCAACTTGAATTGGTATGATTTGATCAAATTTTTACTCCTTGCTAGAAAGATTAGGCTTGATCTTATAGCTTTTTGAGCCTAGGTGGATGTTGTATTTGTGCTATAATGATCAATGTTGTTTAGATCATATGAATCTCATCCACATTTGCATCTTGCTAATTCCGCACCCTAAGTGTTTGATATTATGCTTCCAAGCTTGTATGGTCTAAACCTTGCTTGATTTGATAACAATGTGATTGTTGGAAGCCTAATAATTGAATTGCTCTATAGGGACTATCAAGATCTGAAATGTTGGTACCCCGGCACACTTTAGAAAGGGGCGAATCAAGCCGGGGGGCCTATGAAGATTCATCGAGTGAGGAAGAGGAGATGTTTAATGCGGAGTATGTCAATCGAGGGCTTATGATCGAGGTTGAGGACCTCTTTAGGTATAGATATTTTTGAAACAAAGAGATAATTGAGTGGAGCTTTGTGGACACCCCTATCCTAGGCATTCTAGGCATCCAAATGGAGTTTGAAAGGATTACAACCCAACCTTTTTGGAGAACTATTTGCAATTGGAGGAATGAAACATACACACCCATTGTGAGGGAGTTTATATCCACCCTAGAGGTCAATGAGGAGGTTCACAACCGCCAACAACCGAGCATCAAGTTCAAAATATTCCACAAGAAATACGAAATATCGTCCGATGAGCTTGGAAACTTGCTTGGGTTCTACACCCTTGATGACCAAAGGCAAGAGTGGTATGCAAATCTCATTGATGACTTTGCAAATGAGCATCAAGCCGAACTCTTTTGGTGGTGCATATCTACGCCAGGGGTCACATAGAGAGCATCTATACAAGTGCAAGGTACATCAAGCTTCCGGAGTTGGCGATCATGTGGCATATCATTGCTAGATCGTGGTTAGGAAGGCAGACACCAAATGATAATATCACAAGGGGAAAACTCCTCATATTATGGAGCATGTACACCGAAACGCCCATACATATGGGTGAGTTATGTAAGAAGTTCCTAAAGAGGCAAAGCTATGAAGATAGCCAAAATATCTTCATAGGACCATTGGTTGGTAGGTTGTGCGAAGCTTTAGGATTTGGGGAGGCCCTCTCGCGAGAGGTAGTAGCAACTACAATGAGACCTGTGGATAGAGGGGATTGCATCCGACTCAGATTGATACCGGATGGTCCTTTTGATGATGAGCATGAAGAAAGAGAAAGAGGAATACGTGAAGCCATTCAAGAACTTCAAAACCGAGTGGATAGGATCGAAATGGAAGTGAGGGGGCTTACACTTGGTCAACAAGGAGAGGAGCCTTATGATCCGATAGATTGATAGCGTGCACCTTTGTAGTTTTGTGCTTTGTAGTTTTATTGCTTATTTATGTTATGCACATTTGTTTTGTTTTTAATTCATAGTTTTGTTACGTTATTGTTTTTTTTGCTTCATTTCAATTTTAGTTCTTTATTTTGCTTAATAACCCTCTAAATATAGCTAATTCAAATGTTTGAGAAATGTGCTTTGAGTTCATGATTTGCAGGGAATATCGAGGAAAAGGGAGAAGACATATGCACAAACTCGTAAAGCTTTGAGAACGAAGGGCAGTCTCTTTATCTCCCTTCCATATTTTCATTACATATATGCTTGCGTTTTAAAGTGTGGAAACCGGGAGATGGTGTGGCATTGCATTGCATTTGTTTGAATCCTTCATAAAAGCCTTTTGTGTGATCCTATAGCCCATATCCCACTTTTTAAGTGTGGAAAAGGGCGTTGATGTGCATATGACCTTATGCCTTTCCCACCATGTGTATAGTGTGAACATCGAGGACGATGTTCCTTTTAAAGTGTGGAAAGGAAAGCACCGTTTTGTGCCTAAAAACTTTGATCTATTAAGTGATGCTTAGCATAGAATTTTGTATATGTTTGAAGTGAATACATTGTTTAATCTATCTTAGAAAATGCGTGCTTTGAAGGAACGTTTGAGTCTCAATTTGGAATATCCCTTGAAATAAAACTCTTGTACACTTTTAAAATTGTTGATGTTTGTGTGCTTGTGTGATGTTCACCCTTTATTTAGTTCGGACCATGGTCAAGGAGGTAACGAAGTGGGAGTGTGCACTTGTCAACCCTAGTAAGATAATTTTTACTAAGCCCGGAAATGAATATAATTCTTTGTTTTGCTCTCCCGAAGGTGGTGTGTGGGGTTGTGAAGGTGAAGCTTGCTATCTTATGTTCAAAAAGAGCCCAAAGAGGCCGAAACCCCAAAAGAGCTAATGAGGCCACCTTAGGAATTGAAAAAAGTTTCGTCTTGCTAGGACATTGGGGCAACCATTGCACCGTCTTCGAAAAAGCGTAGAGCTCTGCGTGAAGTCGGTTGTCCCGATGCGAGGTCTTAAAAGACGAGAAAATTAAAGAGAGCCATTCCGCCAAGATTCGGGCAGCCATTGCACCGTCTTCGAAAAAGCATGGAGATCCATGTGAAGTCGGGTCACCCGATGAGGTTATCTTGGGGAATGAGAAAAGGAGAGATCTATCCCGTTAGGACCGGGCACCCATTGCATTGTTCTCAAAAAAGCATGGGGCTCCATGTGAGATCGGGTCGCCCGATGGTTGGGCCTGAGGGGTCGTAGAAACCCTTGTTAGCCTTTTATTATTCAAATTAGTATCTAGGGGGCTTGAGGTTATAAGGGTGGTCAAATAGGGTTGGCTTGTGTACATCGGTCTCACTAGTTAGCTCGGCTAGTGGCCCGTTCTAAATGATTGGTGAACCTACTTTTCGGATTGCATGCTTGAAATTGTATGGAAAAAGAGTTAATCGAAATGAATTGTTTTTAGCCAAAGGGCTTTTGTTTATTGGGATATTCGTTGTTGAGAATCTAGGGTACGTTTGAAAGCACATTTTCATGATAGCATAAAGAGTGTATTGATTTCAAATATGTGCATCGTTCTTTTGTCTTAGGCTTACTTGCATATCAAAGTTTGTGGCATCGTTTGCACTTATGTGTTGCTTGTTCAAGGATAGCTTGCTTGAGGACAAACAAGGCTTAAAGTGTGAAAATTTTGATAAGTGCAAAAGATGCCACCTTTATAAGGTCGTTCTAGGATCATCTTGTGCACAATTGACGGCTTTTATGTTTGATTTGATCCTTAAATGCGTTAGAATGCTTAATCGTTTTGGACCCCGTTCCACACTTGGCTAATCGTTTTGTAGGGAAAAGATGTGCAAAAAGGGCAGAAAATGGCAACATTTCGGAGAAGGATTTACGAACCGAAGTTGGAGTGCAAAGCAGTCCTTGGACGCGCCTCTGGACGCGCGTCCATGGTGGCGTCCAAGTTTCTGCCCTCTGAAGTTTGTGCAGCAGAACAAAAGTCTGCTCTGGACGCGCCTCTGGACGCGCGTCCAGCCATGCGTCTGTCGCGGAACTTTTGGCGGTTAGGCAAGGTTTAAAAGGAGATTTGAGCCATTTTGCAGGGGATCCAACACACTTCAACCTTAGTTCAGTTTAGAAAATTCTCTCTCTAGATTTAGGTCTCAATTCCCTACACTTCCAAAGCCAAATTTCAATCATAATTCAAGTCATCTAGCTAGATTTAGAGAAGATCCTACACTTCAACATTGTATTGATCAAGATTGATTCAAGATTTCTACTTCAACTCAAGTAACAATTCAATTCCTAGTCTTATAATTCCATTCTTAGTTTTTGATTTGATTGATTGAGTTGATTTGATTTGTTTTTTTATTTTGATTCTAGTTGCTTAGAATTGTTCAATTGCATCTATGATTTCTATTCTAGAGATGTGTAGCTAGTTCCTTTTGTGGATTTGGATCAATTGATCTTGCATGTTATCTCTTGAGATCTAATGTCTTAAAACTAGGGTTAAATGATGTTTATTGGATGTTTGATTGTGATTTGGGATGTATGTTTGGACTCTATGCCAACTAGGCCGGTTGCACTAGAGAATTAGGGTAAGAACACTCACCTACGAGAGTAGGGAGTGTGTTAGACCTCACCAATCACATTTCCCTCTCACCTTTGAGAAAAGGGAGAGTGGAAGACAAGAGGCACACAACATGTTTGATAAAATGCCTCTTTTAGCCTAGTGATTATGAGAGTAATACTATGGTATGGGAGAGAGTCCATTGACCACGAGAGTGGCATTGGTACTTGTGACCTTGTCTCATTTGTGTCCAATGAGTGTTTTCACACCCTAGTACTATAGGAAATCAAGAGGGTACATGCTTGCTAAGTTGGTCCAAGTCCTCTTTTCACTTGATTGTTTCTTATTCTTTTGCCTTTGTTTCTTTACCTTTAGCGTGATACACACACCTTCTATCTTAGGATTAGCTTTCGAACACTAGGTGCTCTTGTGATTAATCCGCTTGCCTACCGATTCCCTCCTTGCCTTTCTTGAGAGCGATACTCGGGAACTTCTTCCCGTTTTAACACCTACTTCTTTCCATCCACCGCGAAAACTACTTCATCATTTTCAAAACGGATTGCAAACATTGGAGATGAAATTGCAGGGGTTGTATACAATTGTTTGTTTGAGATCGATATTTCGGCACAGTTTTTGTTGAAGTGTGGACCCGATCCCATAGAAACTATAGTGGAAAACACCTTCCCAAATACGAGATATGACATGCTTGATGAGTCGCACGTAGAATGCCAAGCGATCCTCACTCCGACTTTAGATGTCGTTGATCAAATTAATCAGCACATATCCGACATGAACACTGTAGAATGACAGACATATTTAAGTTGTGACTTTGTGTAAGGAAGAATCAGACGGTGAAAATCTATCAGAAGTACACACTCCTGAATTCCTAAATAGTTTGAGATTATCTGGATTCCATAATCATTCATTGACATTAAAGGTTGGTGCACCTGTTATGTTATTGCGGAACATAGACCACTCTCTTGGTCCTTGCAATGGTATGCATATCATCGTCACACGACTGAGAGATCACATTGTCGAAACAAGAATAGTTAATGGGACACATGAAGGAACCAAAATTCTTATCCCCTGAATGTCTCTCGCTCCTTCTAATACAATATTGCCCTTCAAGTTTCAGCATAAACAATTCCCATTGATGCTCGCATATGGTATGACTATCAACAAAAGTCAGGGCCAAACATTGCCTCATGTTGGGTTATTGCTGAAAATAATAATTTTTAATCACGATCAATTGTGCGTGGCTTTTCCCGAGTCACCCATTATGATGGCCTAAATTGAAGGTGTTAGCTTTAGACGAGGATGGACAAGATTCTGTTACTTTGTCAATATTGTCTACAAAGAGGTTTTCAATAATGTGTAATTCGAACCCGTTATATTATGTTTTCTTTTTTCAAATAGCACATTTGCCCAAGTTATACAAATCCTTAACACTAATATATAAAATCCCCAAAGTTTTAACACCGGATGCTTACATCTACACATTAGTTATTAATTCAACAATTATTTGGTCGAATTCAAGCAAGATAATATCACAAAACATAATCGATCCAAACCATCTTTTCAATTGCACTATATAATATTTGATGTTATAATCTATATAATTATACATCGAGTCAAATATTCTTTGAATATTATAGCAAATTCATTCTGCATTGCACGGGCGAAAATACTAGTACAAAATACGAAACAAAAAAATGCACAGCCCTAAATCCCCTAACCCCAGAATTTCTGCCGTTCATAATTCATTCCCTAATCAACGGTTCTCCGGTCTCCTCGACGCACGAAGTTCTCCCGTTCTCCGATCTCTTTGCTCGACGGTTCTCCGGTTCTGCCTGACGCACGAGATGGTTCTCCGATTCTGTGTGGCACACGGTAGTTCTCCGGTTTTGCCCGAAGCAGTGACGCAAGACACCACGACGGTCGTCCGACCTCGCTCTACATCCTCACCCAAGACGCCCCTCAGCCAATCACTATAAGGTAATTTTTTATTTTTAACATAATAAAATAAGAATGGATTTCATACATTATATGCTGCCATTGCTTTAATTTTTCCATTAATATTTGAAATTTTAATGTGTTTGGATAATGTGTTATTGTAAATTTTATGTAATTTTTGTACAGTATATGTTTTAAATATTGTATGTAAAGTTTTGTACAGTGTGTTCGAAATATGTCCATTATTGCTTTAATTTTTCATTAATATTTGAAATTTTAATGTGTTTGGATGATGTGTTATTGTAAATTTTTATGTAACTTTTGTACAGTATATGCTTTAAATATTGTATGTAAAGTTTTGTACAGTGAGTTCGAAATATTTGGAATTACATAGTATTGCACATTAGAGTTTTTCTATTAATTGTTGAAATTTATTTTAATCGTTCGGCTGTTTTTCAGTCGGTCATAGTATATAGATCAGTTATGAAGGTCAAAAATTTCAATCACTTTTTCGGTCAATTATGTAACCGACTGAGTGTTTGCTCACCTCTATTACCCTATATATATGAGTGTGATTATATGAGAGACATATTCACTAAATGTAGAGATACTAGGGCTTACAGAGAAGAGAGAAGATGAGAGAATTCTTTTTTTTTTTTTAAGATGAGAGAATTCTAGGAGTGAGATTTCATAAAGGATGAAAGAAGTAGGGCAGTGCATCGGACGGGTTCGGACGGGTCGGTTTTTCGAACCGCCAACCCGTTCGGATTTCGGATGTCTAAATCTAAACCCTATCCGATTAATTTTAATGAGTAACCCCTTCGGTTTTTTTTAGATCGGGTTCGGACGGAGTTTATCGGATTTCGGTTATTTTCGGATTTTATAACATTAAAAAAAAATTAATCTAATATCAATTCTTAAAGTTTTCAACCTTACAAATTTACAAGTGGTGAACTTAACTAAGTTACAATTTACAAAGCTATAAATTGCAAAATTAGATTACAAGTGACAAACTCCAAATAAAAAGTTACATCACATATTCATAGCTAAAAAAATATAAATTACATCAAAAACTCCAACCACCAACAGTTCAGCACTCAAAAGTAACTTACTCACTAATCAGCACTCAACCTGCTCATATTAAAAATCATTAGTCAAAGTACAAACAAAAGTTAACTAAAAGGAAATACAGTTGTGCTGATTGCTTTGAGAGAAAAAAAAAAGCTCAGATTGCTATTTTTCATATCAAGGTAAGATTAGGGGGCAAATTGCTACTTGAGTTTCGAAATTGAACTCAGAACAACATACCAACCCTAAAATTCTATGATTCAGACAAATGGTAGAAGCATCATCATAGCCACAAGAAAAAACTTAAGTTAGTATAATTGTAATCAATATTCAGTAAAAACAAAATAGTTAAGCTTTAAGAACTAAGAACTAAATGAAAGCAAGGGAGAGTAATAATATACTATACCAGAAATCCAATAGACAGGATGAGAACTGAATATTGTATTGATTCAATTGAACAATTACAATGATGAGGAATAGGAGATATATATACAAGGGGAGTCTCAGGTAGAGTAGGATAGCTAGTCCTAACGTGACTCAAACTCAGAGAGTCCTAATACTCCCCCTCAAGCGCAGGGTAAACTACTAACCTGAAGCTTGTCCCTAAGAGAAGAAAATCTAGGACTAGGCAAAGCTTTTGTAAAGATATCAGCTAATTGATCTTTTGTGGAAATAAAGTTAACCTGAATATCTCCATTGGCAACCCTATCTCTAACAAAGTGGTAGTCAATCTCCACGTGCTTAGTTCTTGCATGAAAAATTGGATTCGCACACATATAAGTAGCACCAAGATTATCACACCATAATTTGGGAGTAAGGATGCCATCAATTTTGATCTCACGTAGCAAGGACATGATCCATATGACCTCAGCACAAACATCAGCCAAGGCTTTATACTCAGCTTCCGTGGATGATCTTGCAACTGTCTTCTGTTTCTTGCACACCCAAGAGATAAGATTGGTGCCAAGAAACACTGCATACCCACTAGTAGATTTACGGTCCTCAGGACAACCAGCCCAGTCAGAATCAGAGAAAGCATGAAGCTCTCTAGAATTTGACTGAGTTACACGCAAGCCGAATGAGATGGTGCCTTTGACATACCTGAGCACTCGTTTTAGCTGCTCCCAGTGAGACAATGTTGGAGCATGCATATGTTGACACAATTGATTGACCGCAAAGGATAAGTCTGGCCGTGTAATTGTGAGATACTGGAGAGCACCAGCCAAACTCCTGTATTTCGTTGGATCTTCATATGAATCTGAATTAAGCAATGGAGTTTTCGATGTAGAAATAGGAGTGGCGAGAGGTTTACAATCAGTCATTCCAGCCCGTTTCAAGATGTCTGACATGTACCGCTGCTGAGAAAGAATAACACCATTGCTAGTTTTGACTAGCTCAATTCCAAGAAAGAAACCAGATTCACCAAGATCTCTAATTTTGAAAGCATTAGACAGTTTAGAGAGTAAATCAGACACTAGTAGCTCATCAGTCCCCATTACCAAAATGTCATCAACATATACTAAAAGATACACACATGCAGAACCACGAGAGTAATAGAATAATGACACATTAGTCTTTGAAGCTATAAACCCAACAGAGAGTAAAAAAGTATGCAGCCAATTAAACCAAGCTCGTGGAGCTTGCTTTAAGCCATATAAGGAACGCCTCAACAGACAAACGTGATCAGGCAATTGAGCATCAGCATACCCGGGTGGTTGACGCATATAAACAGTCTCAGCCAAATCACCATTCAAAAATGCATTGTGTACATCAAGCTGCCTAACCACCCAACTTGAGGAAATAGCCAAACTCAAAAGCAATCTGACTGTAGTGGGTTTCACAACCGGACTAAAGGTGTCAAAAAAGTCCTGACCAGGAACTTGATTAAACCCTTTCGCCACAAGTCTCGCCTTATGCCTCTCTATTGAACCATCAGCTTTACGTTTAGTACGAAAAACCCACTTACACCCAATCACATTCATACTTGGGCGAGGAGGAACTAGAACCCAAGTCTGATTGTGCAAAAGTGCATTGAACTCCAGATCCATTGCCTCTCGCCATTCAGAAAATTTAACTGCCTGAGTGTAGCAAGTGGGCTCGGTAGGACAGGCCTGAGCAGAGAGAGCCAAAAGTGGAGCCACAGACCGACTCCTCGTAGCCATTGCATGGGAGCGAACAGTCGGACGTGTGGACTTGCCACGGGGTCGTCCTCTTTGACGAGTAGGAGCAGCAGTGGTGGTGACAGGAGAAGCAGCCTGAGCAGAATCAGCAAGAGAAGATGGCAATACCTGTAAAACCGATTCAGCCCACGGCTTCTGCACAGAGGGAGGAGATGGCACAGCAACCCTACTAACAAAGGGAAACACATTCTCGTCAAAGTGTACATGTCTGCAGATATAAATCTTATTAGTCGTTAAGTCCATGCATCTGTACCCCCTAAAAGACTCAGGATAACCTAAGAAGACACAAGGAGATGACCGATATGACATTTTGTGACGATTATAAGGACGCAAGTGAGGATAACAAAGACAACCAAACACACGAAGAAAAGAGTATGAGGGAGAAGATTTATGTAACAATAAATGAGGACTGGAATTCTGCAAAACACTAGATGGCATTCTATTAATCAAGTAAACAGCAGTTTCAAAAGCAAAGTCCCAAAAACGAGATGGAACAGACGCACGAGCCATAAGAGTAAGACCAGTTTCGACAATATGCCTGTGCTTCCTCTCAACACGACCATTCTGTTCATGAGTGTAGGCACAGGATTGTCTATGATTAATCCCTAACTGAAGAAGAACAGTATGTAACTTTTTGTATTCAGCTCCTAAGTCAGACTGAATAGCCTTAATTTTGCGATTAAATGACCGTTCAACTAAGGCACGAAACTTGTCAAAAATGGCATACAAGTCAGACTTCAATTTCATAGGATAATACCACGTGTAACGAGAATGGTCATCAACAAAAAGAACAAAATAACGATAACCAGAAGAAGACAAAACAGGAGCTGGTCCCCAAATATCAGTATAAATCAAATCAAGAATATTCGAACTAACAGAGTCTACACGTGGCAAAGGGAAANGAGTAGGAGCAGCAGTGGTGGTGACAGGAGAAGCAGCCTGAGTAGAATCAGTAAGAGAATATGGCAATACCTATAAAACCGATTCAGCCCACGGCTTCTGCACAGAGGGAGGAGATGGCACTGTTAGGAACATATTGTAATAGGTTTTGATGATACCAAATGTAATCTATAATCCCCTAAGTCTCGAAAGATAGAAATTATATGTAAGTTCGACAAGTAAACTAAGAGCGAAAATACAACCGGGTAACTTGAGCTCAACTCGGAAAATATTTAAGCTTAAGGTAAACTTGTGTGAACATCTTAGAAAGTCCCGTGTTGTAATCCTATAGATAGATCAAAAGAAGGCACGGGACAACACTGGAGGAATAAGGGTCTGCGAGACATCAACTAAGTCTCGAGACACAAACAGAGTCCGAGAGATAGAATCTCTCGATACAACAACCCAGTTCGAGACTTCAGCAGAAGTTCGAGAGATAGATCTCTCGATACATGGGGATCAAGACATCAAACAATCGAGACATCAATCTTGGTCTCGATAAACTGACATTTCTCCAAAAGGCTGAATGACGGTCAGGAAGCATGAATAAAGTTTGGAGAAGAAGAATATCATGGAGATAAAATATTAAGGAGGTGCCAGAAGTGGATGCCACATCAGAATTCCACAACAAACGGATAGAAGGTGCACTAATCCAAAGTCAGTCTTATTCCCTAAAACGAGGATCAATGGGAATTTAAAAAGAGTAACTTTTACCAAAAGTAGCAAGTGGAGCATGGACTCAAGAAAGTGGATTATGGAATATCCACTACCAAACAAAAGGTTCAAGTTACAAGACCACCACTCCATGAAAAATGCTGAAAGGATGCAAGTCCCATACACAGCATGGGAGACAAATTTCAAACGGAATAATTTTCCCTCCAACGGAATTATTCCTTAACTCTCATATAAAAAGGACGTGAAGACACAAATTCAAAAAAGGGTGAAGTTTCGTAAGAGGTTGGTTCATTCGAAAATCTTAAGAGGTGTCTGCTTAGAACATTCAAAAGTCCAAGTGCTCAACTTGGAATATCATCCTGATATTCAAAACAGCGAGAAAAACACATCTTAGTGTTTGAGAGAGTTACAAAGCTTAAACTGCTATACATCTAGAAGGTGACCGAAGCTG
>NC_044926.1:13642494-13650609 GCF_003576645.1 Ipomoea triloba | reverse complement strand
CCCCCCCTCTAGACTTGTACCCCATCCCCTTGGGACCAACAATTGGTATCAGAGCAAGTTCTCTGATCGGTATAAACCTTTGTTTATATTGCCTAGAGATCCTTCTTTGAAAAATCTTTTAAAAATCTTTCAAAGCACGAGATTTTTTTTAAAATGGATAGCATGTTGTCGAGACATCTTCTTTTTGATCTTAGCAAGTTCGATGACTGGAAAACACGCATGTTTGCGTACCTATCAGCCCTCCATGATGAAATGGCCGAGGTTATAACTTCTGGACCAGTCAAAATCTTAATGGTCAATACTGCTGCAGCTCAAACCCAATACACACAAAAGTACATCCCAAAACCTAGGGAAGAATGGACAAGTGATGATAGGAAGAGAAACAACCTGGACAATATTGCCAAGGATATTCTCTTCAGAGCTATAGATGAAACCATCTTCCCAAAAGTGAGAAAGTGCAAAACGGCAAAAGAGGTATAGGATACTTTGATGTTAATTGGTGAAGGTGACGAACAGGAAAAGGAGAGCTATGAAGAAGTTCGAGGACTTCAAGATGAAGCCAGGGGAGAGCATCGACAGCATGGAATCTCGGTTCATGAAGCTATCAATTGAGATCAGTGATCTCGAGAAGGAGATTCCACAAAAGGAGCTAAACCTGAAGATCTTACGAGGTCTTACCAAGGAGTGGGAAATGAAGGTGATCACAATGCGTGATCACAGGGATTTAAAGAACACCACAACCGACCAACTGTTCAGAGATCTCAAAGCCTTCGAATTTGAGATGCTTCCGAGAGATGAGGACGTGGTGGACAGACGGAATGTGGCACTGGTTGCTGATCAACCATCCACCTCTTCAAGGTCAGACCCTAATCCCACTAATATGTTATCTGACGAACAGTTTGCTCTCTTCATGAGGAAATTCAGGAAATTCATGAGGAAGTCAACGGAGAGCAACACAAGTTCACCTTCCTCCTCAAGAAGGAACAATGAGAAATATTCATCCAGAAGGATAGAGGAGGAAAATCAGGGTCTCTGCTACAACTGCAGGAGACCAGGACACTTCAAAGCCGAGTGCCCTTACCCTATGGTAAGTAAGTATCAAGGCCAAGAAGGCAGGGACTCCAGGAGAAAGGAGGAATCCAAAGAAAAGCCAGCACAAAGTGGCTTCAAGGGAGATTCAAGGAAACATCTGCGCAGAAAGGCGCTTGTTACTGAGGAACTCGAGAGAGCAATCGAGGAGTCCAAGACATCGAGCTCCAGTGAAGGCAGCAGCAGCTCAGAAGATGAGAGGGGACTCATCTGCTTATACACCGAGGAAGAAGAGGATCAATGTCTAATGGCCATTGACAATGAGGTAACCTCTACTTCCACATCTCGCTGCTCTACCTCTACCTCTCGTTGTTCTTCGTTCGGAAGCGATGAAGATCCCTTTGAGATGCTTGAAACACTTAAAAGGGATCTCGGTATCGCTAACAGCACTCATGCCAAAATCCGGGAAGAAAACAACAAGCTAATTGCTGAAAGAGATATGCTTAAGAATGTCTCGAAAGAGAATTCGGAGCTAACTCTCAAAGTAAGTGAGTTAGAAGCCAAAGTAATCCTACTGGCTGAAGAGTGCAAAGCTCGAGAGACCAGAGAGCTTAATCTTAGAAAGGTCATAGCATCATACACGAATTCCTCCAAAGCTATGGAGAAAATGGTAAATGATCACAGACCTACTAGTGATAGAACCGGTCTAGGGTTCCGTCAAGACTGTCTCTCGAGAGATAAACAGACCAATGGTTTGGGAACTTCAAATAATGGAGGATCTCAACCCAAACCAAACAAAGGTCATAAAAGACCAACAGAAAAGACCAGAGTAGCTATTCATAAACCGTCCCTATACACCAGCAATGGAAAGTATAGGAAAGCTACGAAGAATGGCCGGATAAACAATATCGAGAGATCACCTTGCTATCTCTCGCAAGGCCATTCCAAGTACAAAAGGAGCTACATTCCACATAATGCGCTTCAAGGCAAATATGGAAGGTCTAAGATCCACAAAGTTAGGAACTCACGGATGGAGAAAGGCAGACTCTATCCATCTAGTGAGAATTGGTCATCGAATCATGATTTCTGGAAGAAACCTCACTTCCAGCAATTTCACATGACCAAACAGCGTATGAAAGGCATGGTGCATAAGCCGATCGAAAAGTCTATACCTAAGTTTATTTATGCACCAAAGATGCCCAAAACTTTTGCTAGCATTCCTTATGATTATCAAACGTATAATGGCTACATTGCACCTAGGCCTGGAGTAATGGGTCCAAGGTATAAATGGATGCCTAAACTTACTAACCAACCAGGACCCAAAGTTTGGGTACCTAAATCTGCTTGATCCGCTTGCAGGACACCAGGGACACATGGTTCATTGACAGTGGATGTTCGAGACATATGACGGGAAACTTAACACTGCTAGAGAACATCCATCCTATCGAAGGTCCCCTGGTGACATTTGGAGACAACGAGAAGAAAGGACGCACAAAGGCTGTTGGTGAAATTCATAAGAATGAATTGGTGATCAAGGGGGTATCCTACGTTGAGGGACTCAAATTCAACCTCCTTAGCACAAGCCAGTTCTGTGACAAAGCCTACAGAGTGATCTTCACCAAAAGCAAGTGCCAAATCATGCAAGAGGAATCTCTCGAAGTCGTCCTGGAAGCAGCAAGGAAAGGAAACATGTACATAGTGGATTGGAGTTCTGCCAAACCATCCCTATGTATGCTGGCAAGGAGCAAGGAAGACTTATGCTGGAATTGGCACAGTAAGCTTAGCCATCTGAACTTCAGAACTATCAACAAGCTTACTAAGAGGAACCTTGTGGAAGGACTGCCCAAAGTTACGTTTCGAAAAGACAAGATTTGTGAGGCATGTCAACGTTGTAAACAGACCAAATTCTCTTTCAAAACCAAAGCCGAGACATCATCTACTAGACCACTAAGTCTTCTCCATATGGACTTATTTGGCCCAGTAGACCCACCCAGCATGAGAGGAAGAAAGTACACTCTTGTGGTAGTAGATGACTACACAAGATTCACCTGGACCGTGTTCTTAACCAAGAAAAGCGAGACAAAAGTTGCCTTACCAAACCTTCTGAAGCAAGTTCAAATTGAAAAGGATGTCTCGATACTAAAGATTCGGTCAGATCAAGGTGGAGAGTTCGTTAATCAAGTTATCGAGAGCTACTGCAACGAAAACGGTATTCATCATCAGTTGTCAGCTGCTCGAACGCCTCAACAGAACGGAGTTGCTGAAAGAAGGAACAGAACTCTCAAGGAAGCCGCAAGGACCATGCTCTCGCAAGCTAACATATCTCAAGGATTTTGGGCAGAAGCAATCAACACAGCGTGCTATACCCAAAATCGGTCCTTGATCGTGAAAGGAGTTGGAAAGACTCCATATGAGTTGTGGAATGGAAGGAAACCGAATGTAAGCTACTTCCACACATTCGGGTGCAAATGCTATGTCCACAACAATGGGAAGACTCAGCTAAGAACTTTTGATGAAAAGGCAGATGATGGACTATTTTTGGGATACTCATCAACCAGTAAAGCTTTCAGAGTCTTCAACAAGCGAAGGTTGGTGGTTGAAGAATCCATACATGTCTCTTTTGATGATAGAGCATCAACAGATCAACCATCAAAGTCAATGGAAGCAGCTGAGGAAGCTCAGTCGGAGTCAATCGAGAGATTAGACTCACCTCTCGATGGGAAGAAACCGACAGTTCGAGACGTAGCGGAACTCCCGTCAGAATCAGATGATGAAGAGCCTACCAAGAAGAAAGCTCCTGACTCAGTTGATCCGATCCAGATCATAGATGCTCAACCCACATCTCAACCTTCAACGAAAGTGTCAACTGATGAGCCACAACCCGACCTAAGATGGCTGAGAAGTCACCCTGCTGATCAAGTGATTGGAGATGTACGTGACAGAGTTCGGACCAGATCAGCATACAGAGAAAGCATGTTTGCTTGCTTTCTATCTCAAATTGAGCCTAAGGTGATCGATGAGGCTCTATGTGATCCAGATTGGGTACAAGCCATGCAAGAGGAACTTCATCAGTTTGAACGGAACGATGTTTGGGAACTAGTTCCGAGACCTCATCATCAGAATGTCATTGGTACAAAGTGGGTTTTCAGAAACAAGATGAATGAGGATGGAGTTATTGTTAGGAACAAGGCCAGACTTGTTGCCAAAGGCTATTGTCAGGAGGAAGGAATAGATTTTGATGAAACCTTCACTCCAGTGGCACGTCTCGAAGCCATACGCATCTTTCTCGCATATGCCGCCTTCAAAGACTTTAAAGTATATCAAATGGATGTCAAGAGCGCTTTTCTGAACGGACTTCTCGAAGAAGAGGTGTACGTTGAACAACCTCCGGGTTTCTTGAAGGACGTGGGAGCTGACAAAGTATACAAGTTGAAGAAGGCACTTTACGGCTTAAAACAAGCTCCGAGAGCTTGGTATGACACCTTATCCTCTTTTCTACTTCAGCGTGGGTTCACCAAAGGCCTAGTGGACAAAACATTGTTTAGAATTAAGGATGAGGATCACATCTTATTGGTGCAAATCTATGTAGACGATATCATTTTTGGAAGCACCAATCCAGACTTGTGCGAGAAGTTCTCCAGGTTGATGAAAGGGAAGTTCGAGATGAGCATGATGGGAGAACTCAACTACTTCCTTGGATTACAAGTGAGACAGCTTAAGGAAGGTATCTTCATCAATCAGGAGAAATACACCAAGGATCTACTCAGAAAATACAACATAGAAGGGAAATCCTCAGTCAAAGTACCCATGGGAACCTCTCTACGTATCGATGTCGACAGTGAAGGTCGAGAGGTCGATCAAACTACATATCGAGGTATCATCGGATCTCTTCTTTATTTAACTGCTAGTAGACCAGATATATCCTTTGCAGTAGGTGTATGTGCTAGATTTCAGGCAAGTCCTAAGGAAAGTCACTTAAATGCATCTAAAAAGATCCTTAGATATCTCAAAGGTACGCAAAGTGTTGGACTTTGGTATTCGAGAGGTGGATCTTTCGAACTTATGGGTTATTCAGATGCGGACTTTGCCGGTTGTAAAATAGATCAAAAGAGCACATCAGGGACATGTCAGTTTCTAGGTGGAAGACTTGTCTCATGGTTTAGCAAGAAACAGCATTCGATAGCTACAAGCACCGCTGAGGCAGAATATGTAGCAGCTGGAAGTTGCTGTGCTCAGGTTTTATGGATGAAGCAACAACTACTGGATTATGGTGTTGAATGTAAAGAGGTTAAGATCATGTGTGACAACACAAGTGCTATAGCTATCACTCAGAATCCAGTGTTACATTCAAGAACAAAACACATTGATATCAAGTATCACTTCATCCGAGACCATGTTGAGAAAAAGGATATAACTTTGGAATACGTTGCAACGGAGGAGCAACTAGCAGATATTTTCACAAAAGCGTTATGTGAAAATAGATTCTCTCAACTAAGGTTAGAATTGGGAATGATAGAATTGGGATGAATGATCAAATCTTATCTTCTTGTATTTAGTGCCATGAACTGTTTCGCATGTGAGGGGCGGTTTCATCAACTTTATGGCAGCTTTGGAGTTACACAGCATTGAATGGTCATTCATATGGCATCCCGTGACTCAACAGTAGTAACCTTTCTGGGCTATAAATAGAAGGGTTTTCTCATCAGTTTATGTCATCGACTTCTTCATGGGGAAGAAGAAAGGAAAAGACGATGTACCGTTCTGGTATAGAGGGAGAAAATCAGCAACGAAGTCCAAAGACTTTCAAGGAGAGAACTATCCAGAATCAACGAAGGGTGAACAGATTGCGGAGCTTCCTGATAATCCAAGCAAGCATCCTATTCCCATCCAAGGTGAATGGATCCCCAAATGCGAGGAGATCCACAACGATGGGATACTAGAGTCAGGAGAAGAGTCTTGCACAAGTGGGACTCCTACCGCTGCACATTCTGGAAAAGGACCTCCCTCAACCAAATGGAGAACCAAGGGAAAGGGAGATAAAGCCTGTGAGGAAGGCAGCAGCGGAGAGAAGAACAAGAAGGGGAGTAGCCACCTCTAGTTCTGTTATTAGGAGAAATAGGACTTTAGATGGCTAGTTCATGTTCTAACGATAGATTCCTATTAGGCTATCCAAGGCCAAACAAAAGTTTCTATGGAATCTAATAGGATATTGATTCATATGTAATGTTTTCGAAAATCACTAAATGAACTTAAGGAAATGTTCCAAGTGATATCTTTTGATGAATCAATCTTGTCTCCGTATCGCAATTTGTGTTCGAAAGGTAGTTCGAGAGGTACATGTTCAGTTTTCCTTTTTGTGTTATGTCTCGAAGAAGGGTAGTTCGAGAGATCACTTCGAAAGATATCAAACTGACTATCTACGTATCTCTAAATGGAGGAATAAGGAGGGTTAGGGATCGATCACTCAGGGGGAAGATCCTTAACCACAGGAATGCTTAGATGGAGGAATAAGGAGGTTTAGGGATCAATCACTCAGGGGGAAGATCCTTAAACTAGCAAAATCGAGAGTTTACCTTCGAGAGGTAAAACTAATGAGCTCAACGGATATTGTGGAATGGCTAACTTTGGGCATTAATGTTAGCCACGTGGTCTTCGGTTACTGACGGTTTTCCGCTCTTAAAGGCATTATCTTGATAAGTGGGAGCATGCTTATATAAATATCATCTCTTTATATCCCACTATTCAAAATCGTATTATATCTTACCAAAATACCCCTACCATATCTTACATACATAACCGTTATAAAGGGTATTTCTGACCTTTAAATTCTTTTAAATTAACCGGGATCCCTTTTCGGGTCAAGCTCTTAACCCTACCCATATATCCAACCCGAATCCACATGATATAAAAGCCAAATTCTTCTTCCTTACCCGGATTCAAGCTCAAACCGAATACCCAAAACCCCCAAATCCTAAACACTGTACACATTCCCTCCAAAACCTCAAATCTGTCAACTATGGCGTCCGAATCCTCCACATCAACCTCATCTTCCGACGCATATCAGAGGGAGTTGCGACACATTCGCACTCAGATCAAACAAGTCAAGGCGGGGAGTATCCTTGACAAAAACGGCTTCATCACCCACTCGTCAAATCCAAAGATGGCGGAGAAAGTCCTGAAAAAGTTTGAGAAGGCAGGACTAATGAAATACATGACGCACGACTACCAAACCATTCATGAACTCGACTTCACTGAATGGTTCGCGAATGCCAAGGTCACGAAGGGCAAAATAGAGAGTCGGTTCAATGAGTTCCATATCACGACCTCTATTGGTGACCTCAGAGCGGCATTCGACTTCGCGACGTCGGAGGAAGCAGTCCAGCACCTCTCGGATTACGACTTGGACAAGCAAGCTTTTTGGGATAAAATCCGACTGGAGTCTGCTCCGACAAGAGCATCCTCTGCCCTCCGCAAGTTCCACCTAAAGGAGAGGTTTGTTCTTGCTGTCGACCTAATCATGAAATTCGTGCTCGGCAAGGTGTCTGGAACTGACGAAATCAATCTGGACATCCTCAAAATCCTCCACGCCATCTGGAACAACAACAAAATGGACTGGGCACATATCATCTTCAATTTTCTTCAACAGCAGGTGCAAAGCTCAGTCTCCAACACCAACCTGACGATCAGTAAAAAGGTTGGTTTCGGTTTTGTTGTTCAATATCTTCTAAGTTTGAAGGGCTTAGAACTGAGGGAAGGGCGAGAGATTCATCGGAATACCTATATGGGTAGGACGAAATCTCAAGCTCCAAAGGCTAAAGGTGTTAAGGGTGCACCTTCTCCCTCGAAGCCTAAGGGAAGGGGCAAAAGGAAAGCCCCAGCCAAGGAGAAGGAATCTGATGATGAGCCTCTGGATACCCTGGTCAAGAGGGTTGCCTTGCCAAAGAGGGCTAAAAAGGCCAAAAATATCACTCAAATTCGAGAGGTAACACCCTCAGCTATCCAAGTACCATTCGAAGACAGGGCACAGGCCCAGGGGGAACCTCATGCTACACTGGCCGCTGAGGTTGAGAGAGTGCCCCCTATCCG
>NC_044926.1:13533941-13642209 GCF_003576645.1 Ipomoea triloba | reverse complement strand
CCCTTTTGATCAACTGATTGCACAAGCAGCAGATATGGAGGCTGAGGAGATGTTCGCGTTGAACTGGTTAAACCTCACAGAACTCCCAGCCAGTAAACTTCTTGACCTTGCCCATGAGATGCACGTAACCAGGAGAAATCTTGGTCGATTTGACAAGGGAAAGGGCATAGCTGTTGATGCGCAAGAAGCTGAAGCCGAGCCTGTAGTGGATCCTGAATTAGAAGCTCAATTTCAAGAAGATATCAGGCTCGCCACTGCATTATCCTTGGGACATCAAGTAGAGGATACGAGAGGTCCAAGAGAGAGCTCTGGGATTGCTCGAGATGATTCTGAGAACCCAATACCAACAGCCGCAATCCCCTTGTCCCAAGTAAATTTCTCTGCTCTGGACGAACAGGTAGCAGCTTCGAGAGGTGAATCCGAGACCTCTAAAGCACTTGAGGTGGCTCCTAACACTGTTCTTCTTTTGCCACCACCTGAGTCCACACCCTCGAATGACACCGATGAAGCACAGACAATTCGAGAGGGTGAAATACCGTTGCTCCAACTCCCAGGTTTTCCCATCGATACGAAAAGAGAAAGGTGGAGTGCACCAGCTGCTCCTGAAACCATAGTGATTCCTAACTCACCTGAGCAAGCTGAGGTGCAATCTGATGAGCAACGAGAGCAAAATGTCCAAAGTCCTGCTGATTCGAGAGGTACTGAGGAAGACGAAGCAACCATCGAAGGTGGAAACAGGGAAGCACCCGTCAACACTTCGTCTCCAACCTCACCAGCAGATGACCAAGTTCCCAGCACTAGTTCGAGAGATCACGCTGAGGGGGAACTTCTATTGGATGGAAACCAGGAAGCGTCCAATACCGAAGATCCCTCCCTGGCTGATCCAATCTCAACAGTCGCTGAAGCTGAGGCTCCAGGTTCGAAAGGTGAAGAGCAAGAAGTGATCCATCCCTCAGGTGGAAACCGGGAAGCGCCTGACATGGAGCTACCTTCGCGCTCTGAACCCAGTGTCCCTGCGACCCCTCAGACACTCAATCGAGAGGTGGACTCGCAACTGCAAGTCATGGGTGGAAATCTGGAAGCACCCAAGTCCCCTCCGATAAAAGATGGCTCAGCTCGAGAGGATACTCGCTGTTGTCCGCAATGCTGCAATGCCTGCTGCTGGCACAAGTGAATCCCAAGGCCGTCATACAGAACTTCTCGATCAAGTAGTATGGGCTGAGGATGCAGCACAACGGGCTGCAAATGAGGTTGTCGTAGCTCGATCAGAGGCTGAAGGTGCAAGAGCTGAATTAGCTGAGTTACGAGCAGAACTTAGAGCCTATCAAAACTCTAGTGAACTTCGACAGGACGTGATGAAAGCACTACTCGATGATCTGTCGAACCAAGTGCCTGCCCAACTTCAAGCACTCTTCGAAGGCTTGTCCACCCTCCTTTCCCGCACAGATGATGCCACCAAGGGGGAAAATACTCAGGAAAGGACATCAACAACCAGCAAGAAGAAAAGGGCAGCAAGTGAACCAGCTGGACCTCCTCCAAAAGTCCCAAAGACAATAAGCAAGGCAGTGGAGGAAGCCAAGAGGAAGGAGGATCTAAGGGTTCAGCGCACAAAAGAATTAGAGAAGCGAAGAGAAGAAGACAAAGAAAGAAAAAGGAAAAGGCAAGAACAACAAACAGAGAAAGAAAGAAAAGATGAACAAAAGATGATCGCCTTCAAGTTCGGAAATAGAGAAGACACCGAGCAAAGTCTCGTCCATCAGATCTTCAATCTGGTGAAGTATGTTGGAATGTCTCTTCACAGCAACATGTCTCCAGAAGAATGTATCTACTGGTGGAAGAATGAAGTAATTGAAGGTGAGTTTGTTGGGGAGGCTTTCAGAAACTACCTATTCTTCCATGTCACAGATGACTATCTAAGTTTGGTAGACACAAAAAACCCCATCAAGACACGAGAAGCAATCAACAAGAAGATTCTAGCAAACAAGAAGTAAGCTCTCGTAGTCCATAACTCTTTCTTGATCATCTCTGATTGTTCTTGATCTCTTTTGCCTTCTTCTATTTTATCTTTTCTGCTAAAGTCTTGTAAAACATTCCCGTTATGTTAATATATATATATCTTTTGCTGGGGTGTTGCGTGAGTTCTTACTTCATGGTTTAGCAGATTAGCTCGCTTGTCAAACTTACCGTATGCGCTGAAAATAAAATCAATGATTTTTTTTTTTGCTAATCAGGCATACAAGTAAGTATAAGTGTTGGCATCATCAAAAAGGGGAAAATTGTTAGGAACATATTGTAATAGGTTTTGATGATACCAAATGTAATCTATAATCCCCTAAGTCTCGAAAGATAGAAATTATATGTAAGTTCGACAAGTAAACTAAGAGCGAAAATACAACCGGGTAACTTGAGCTCAACTCGGAAAATATTTAAGCTTAAGGTAAACTTGTGTGAACATCTTAGAAAGTCTCGTGTTGTAATCCTATAGATAGATCAAAAGAAGGCACGGGACAACACTGGAGTAATAAGGGTCTGCGAGACATCAACTAAGTCTCGAGACACAAACAGAGTCCGAGAGATAGAATCTCTCGATACAACAACCCAGTTCGAGACTTCAGCAGAAGTTCGAGAGATAGATCTCTCGATACATGGGGATCAAGACATCAAACAATCGAGACATCAATCTTGGTCTCGATAAACTGACATTTCTCCAAAAGGCTGAATGACGGTCAGGAAGCATGAATAAAGTTTGGAGAAGAAGAATATCATGGAGATAAAATATTAATGAGGTGCCAGAAGTGGATGCCACATCAGAATTCCACAACAAACGGATAGAAGGTGCACTAATCCAAAGTCAGTCTTATTCCCTAAAACGAGGATCAATGGGAATTTAAAAAGAGTAACTTTTACCAAAAGTAGCAAGTGGAGCATGGACTCAAGAAAGTGGATTATGGAATATCCACTACCAAACAAAAGGTTCAAGTTACAAGACTACCACTCCATGAAAAATGCTGAAAGGATGCAAGTCCCATACACAGCATGGGAGACAAATTTCAAACGGAATAATTTTCCCTCCAACGGAATTATTCCTTAACTCTCATATAAAAAGGACGTGAAGACACAAGTTCAAATACAGGGGGAAGTTTCGTAAGAGGTTGGTTCATTCGAAAATCTTAAGAGGTGTCTGCTTAGAACATTCAAAAGTNCAAGTGCTCAACTTGGAATATCATCCTGATATTCAAAACAGCGAGAAAAACACATCTTAGTGTTTGAGAGAGTTACAAAGCTTAAACTGCTATACATCTAGAAGGTGACCGAAGCTGCCCTACATCGACGTTGATACAACGATAGCTTCTGGTCAGATTGGAGCTTGTTACACTCAATTGTGACAACCAAAGGTCCTTGCTTTGGATTAAGCAAGAAGAGGCGGAGTAACCTGGCAGCTGTCTAGTGAAGATCCTGAGGCTTGAGGCAGGCTTGGTGATCAAAGCTCAAGTGCTCGATAGGTGGAGTAACAAGAAGCGGGGCGAAAAACCTGAGGCTTGAGGCGGGCTTCGTGATCAAAGCTCAAGCGCTCGATATTGTACTAAAAAGGGAAGTTTTAGTGCAATCCTTCCAGGGAGTTTCTGGAAGAAGAGTGGATGTAGGCGGGTTGGCCGAACCACTTAAAAATCTCTCTCGCATTTACTTTCTGCTTTTATCTCTCGCTATCTAACTCTCGAACTGCACTGCATATAACCGCACCTCTTGAACTAACTCAAACTCGTGCTAACTAAAAGGGGATAACCTTTCCGCTGCGCATAAAACTTTGTCTTCATCTTGTGAGGTATCGGACCTAAACATCCTAAGTCCAATACACACGAGAAGTCGAAAAAGATTTGCAAAATCTTATACAAGTCTATTCACCCCCCACCCCCTCTAGACTTGTACCCCATCCCCTTGGGACCAACAAGCACAGCAACCCTACTAACAAATGGAAACACATTCTCGTCAAAGTATACATGTCTGCAGATATAAATCTTATTAGTCGTTAAGTCCATGCATCTGTACCCCCTAAAAGACTCAGGATAACCTAAGAAGACACAAGGAGATGACCGATACGACATTTTGTGACGATTATAAGGACGCAAGTGAGGATAACAAAGACAACCAAACACACGAAGAAAAGAGTATGAGGGAGAAGATTTATGTAACAATAAATGAGGACTGGAATTCTGCAAAAC
Organism: Ipomoea triloba; assembly: GCF_003576645.1. Lineage (NCBI taxonomy): Eukaryota > Viridiplantae > Streptophyta > Magnoliopsida > Solanales > Convolvulaceae > Ipomoea > Ipomoea triloba. The sequence goes on along the minus strand of NC_044926.1, from coordinate 13,637,989 downwards.
ACTAGATGGCATTCTATTAATCAAGTAAACAGCAGTGTCAAAAGCAAAGTCCCAAAAACGAGATGGAACAGACGCACGAGCCATAAGAGTAAGACCAGTTTCGACAATATGCATGTGCTTCCTCTCAACACGACCATTCTGTTCATGAGTGTAGGCACAGGATTGTCTATGATTAATCCCTAACTGAAGAAGAACAGTATGTAACTTTTTGTATTCAGCTCCTAAGTCAGACTGAATAGCCTTAATTTTGCGATTAAATGACCGTTCAACTAAGGCACGAAACTTGTCAAAAATGGCATACAAGTCAGACTTCAATTTCATAGGATAATACCACGTGTAACGAGAATGGTCATCAACAAAAAGAACAAAATAACGATAACCAGAAGAAGACAAAACAGGAGCAGGTCCCCAAATATCAGTATAAATCAAATCAAGAATATTCGAACTAACAGAGTCTACACGTGGCAAAGGGAAACGAGCAGACTTGCCCAATTGACACGCAGAACACAAAGAAGAAGTACAACGATTATTGCGACTAGAACCACTAACAGAACAAAAAGGAAGAATACGATCTAAGACTCGTTGATGAGGATGTCCCAAACGATCATGCCATACGGAAGAGGAAGCACGGGACGAGATAAATGCACGGGGACTGTTTTTCGGAATGGGCAGCGTGTAGAGACCACCGCAACTATTGCCGCGAAGAAGAATTGCCTTGGTTGCTATATCCTTCACAACAAAAAAGGATGGATGAAACTCAAAAAGGACTTTATTATCTTTTGCAAAGCGTTGCACAGATAAAAGAGAGGAAGACAAACCAGGAACATGTAAAATATCAGACATCCTAAATATTTTAGACGGGGTAGAAAAAGAAGCATGACCAGTATGACTAATAAGCAAACCTGTACCATCACCAACTCGAAGAGCATCACCACCAGTGTACTTTTCAGATGTAGAGAGCGCAGCAATATCAGGGGTCGCGTGATTTGTCGCCCCAGTGTCTGGAATCCAAAGATGCGAGTCAGACACAAGATTCGGCGCATCCTCAGCATATGTTAAATGAGCTTGGAGTCCACGGCCAATTAAAGAAAAACAAGCTGGTGCAAGATGTCCATAATTGCCACATAATTGGCATTGAGGCTGCCAATTACCACCACGTCGCCCACGTGACCTGCCACCGCCATGCGAGCCACGTCCACGCTGCACACCACCGCCCTACTGCTGCTGCTGGTCGGCGAAAACAGCACCACCACGTGACTGATTCCCACCGCGGTGATTCGATCCGCCACGCCAAGACCGCGACCGACCTCCACTACCATGCTGGCCAACAAAAGCCGCAGCTGCAGGGGCTGGAACACTGCCATAGCTATCACCGGTAGCGAACTCATGCGAGCCAAGGAGATCGGCGAGTTCGGGAAGACGCACCGGCTGACCTCGAACATTCAAAGAGGCTACGACAAAGTGATATTCTGGACGTAAACCTCTGAAAATATACATATTCTGATCCTCCAAAGGAACCGCACGGCCAGCAAGAGCTAGATCTTCCACCATAACTTGCGCACGAGCAATGTAGTCGACGGCGGAGGCATCACCTTGGTGTATTGTTTGCAGCTGTCCAAGAATATGCATAATCCGAGCTTGACTGGAAGAAGCGAGAGCCTGCTCAAGCGCCAACCAGAGATCACGCGACGTAGTGCAACCAATTGCGAGGTACATAACTTCCGACGAAAGTGAAGAGATTAACATGGTAAGGACCGCCTGATCTTGGCGCACCCATGGAGCATGCAGCGGGTTGGGTAGAGCAGCAGCAGCGGAGGAGCCTTCAGAAACGGGAAGAAAACGATTAGGGCAAGAGTTCGTGCCATCAACGAAACCCATGAGGTCGTGCCCACGAAGAAACGGAATAACCTGCGTCCTCCAAAACAAGAAATTCTTGTTCGTTAGCTTAATGCTAACATAGTGATGCGCAGCACACAGAGAAGCGGCTGCTGAAGAAATAGCTGCATCAGAGCCGTCAGCCATTGGAAAATAAACCTAGGCTAGCTGATACCAGATGAGAACTGAATATTGTATTGATTCAATTGAACAATTACAATGATGAGGAATAGGAGATATATATACAAGGGGAGTCTCAGGTAGAGTAGGATAGCTAGTCCTAACGTGACTCAAACTCAGAGAGTCCTAATAGACAGATTGTGTAACACCCCCATTTTTCAATACTAATTTAGACCAAATTTTGCTTAGTTTTTTTTTCTTTCTTAATAATTCACTAAGATCATTGCGGAAGCTTTACAAACTTAATTGAATAGGGATGCTACCGCCACACCTAATCCTTACTTGATTAGATGCAAGGCTAACCTTAAACAATACCAAAAATAAAATTTCTTAATTCACAAGTCTTTCTAAAAGTAAAAATAATAATAATCTGCTATTACATCAATTTCTTCTTAAGCCTTGATAGTCCTCAAAATCTCGGTCTACCACACTCTCACAGCAAACCATGTCAAACATCACCTGCTACTCAAACAGGGATTTCAAAACACAACAAGAAAGTAAGGGGTTAGCAACACTTGCTAAGTAAGGGACTGCTTGCCCCGAAAAATAATTTGTTTAGAAAAATAAATTTACTTCACTTTACCCCTTCTTTCAAAACTCAGTTGCACTGCACTTTTGATTCAGAAAAACATGTTATAGATATTCATATCAAAAAGCATATGGAACTTCTCACAATATTATCACTTATAAAATTTCCTTAAAAACTTTATTTTGTGCCATACTTGCACACCACAAAATACATATGGAAGCACATCATACATAAATGGGACAGGGTCCTTTATACTTAGGCCCTAGTGAACAGCTCCACGCTGAACACTCCACAAAATTCCCATGCCAATGGAAACAGGACTCTAACCTTAAGTGTGCACACCCCCATGTGAGGATTCCAAGCCTCACCGGGAAGTTACTAGCCCTAGTATTCGGGGAATTTTCCTACCGAATACTCCTCAAAACAGGGTACGTAGACCCTAGTGGTAGGCATAACCTAACCACTCCTCAAATCAACAGGACAATAAATGCCCTAGTATCCGGGGATTGTTCCTACCGAATACTCCTCAAACAGGGTATGAACCCTAGTGGTAGGATTATCCTAACCACTCCTCAACAGGGCATAGCCCTAGTATCCAGCATACAACTGAATACTCCATAATATCAAATAACTCAATTTATCATACTCAAAGATTCACAAATTCAACATGGCTTCCATAGTTTGAAAATATTTTACTTGGCATAAAATTTGCTCATAGGCATCATAACAATTTTTGTAAAATAAATCATACTTGAACTTTAAATCAATCCCACAAAAAGGGTATACCAATATACAATTTCTTATTCTGAAATTTTCCTTTGAAAATTCATTTCTCAACTAAATAGAATAAATTCCACATTATAGCCAATTATACAAATTGACACTAATATACTTTTACGCAACAATGAATCCAATATATACACAACGTAAATAGAGAATACACATTTCACAAATACTAAATAATTAAATCCTTAACTATATATATACTCATACTATAAGTACACCAAAATGTTTATATTCCAATTATTATTATATTTATTATTATCTACACATTCGTATAACCACAATTTCATACTAACAATTTAAAATCAACAATTTCTTTCATTACTATGTATCTATAACAAAATTTTTATAGATCACGAATACATAATTAGAAATTTTAATATTAATACCTATACATACAACTAATAATCTATAAATGTATATACGGCCACCATACATATACAAATAAATAGATACATAAATACATAGAAAATGCTACATTTAAAATATACGGTGCATACAAGTATTTATATAATTACATTTTTGCAATAAATACCATATATATATATATAAATACATAAATACGGTACAATAGCCATATACATATACTTTTAAAATATGCATACATATATATATACTTACTACACTTACGGTATAGTACATACATATAAATACATTTATTTATACGGCCCTATAATAGAATTAATTAGGTACATACGTATATCGCACATAAACATATAATATACATAGATGATGATTTAACATATAAATACATTTCTCTACACAATTAAAACTAAAGTACTTAACCATTTTATACCTAACCCATACGAAAATCAAGATATACATATATATTCGTAAATACCAAGATTAGACATATTATACTTTATTATAAATATACTTACCGCATACTATAATATATAAAAGATAATATTTATTTATTTCTTTATATATACACATACGTGCGTACATTATAAAAGAAAATAATAATAAATTTCTTTTTAATGATATAGGCTCATACGTACATATTCCATTATATATAATATATATTTATACTTTAAAAGAGATATATATCATACGTACATGTTTTTTTTTGTTTATATATATATTTTATAAAATAAATATTTTATAAGATAACCTCATACATCTCCATAACCAATTCCTTAGAACAATTTTTATAAAACATGCTATACATGTCTTGATATCAAAATAGGGATTTTCACAAATTCAACCATCAAAACATACTTTATCCTTTTACTAGGATATATACAAAAATCATTTTAATTTAAGGGCAAGCAAGAGAGAAAACAATCCACTTACTTGGCAGGCTTAGTTCTTCCAATATTTCTCTTAAACCTTCAAAGGTTCAATGCCCCCTCCACTATCACCCATCATCCAATCAATAAACATAAGAACACAAATAAGCTCATAAGATCATGAAACCTATTTCTCTTTCTACCCAATAAAATATAAATAAAATAGGATAAAACTTACTAGGCTGGGAGAATAATAATCCACTCTTGAAAGAACATGAGAAGAAGGAAGGAATTTTATTTTTTTTTAATGGGGGAGAACGGCAATGTAAAGAAGAAGAAGAAGTAGAAGAAGACAACAATTTTTTCTTTCTTTCTTGAAGAAATAATCGGCCAAGGGAGGGAGAAAGATTACTAAAATAATCACTCCACTTGAATGAAAATAAATGGGTAGAAATCATATGATTTGGAACTCCCAATTAGTGATAGTAACTCCCAATTAGTAATAGTAACTCCCAATTAGTATTTGATAAATTTTTATTGAAAGGATCATCATTGATTCTTCTAGATAGTACCAAATATCCATAGGATATATATTACATACATATCTAACATATATATATACATAGCCGTTAGTATACATTATACATATATATATTATAGTCAAATCATAACTATATGATCCAAAATAAACATATCATTATATTTAATGTATAGAGAAAGTTGAGTACATATATACTTATGTGTACGTACATACCATCTAGACTAATATATATACATATACTAACAAATATATATATACTATATCATACGTACATACACATATAACATATATAATAAAATATGATTTGTACATATATCTCTTACATCAAAATATAATTACAATATAAAATAATATTATTATAAAAGTGTACTAGTTAGTATAAGGATTTATTGGTCCAAATGAACATGGCTCATGACTCAATGAATATGACCATAGGAGTGGGCTTCGATGAATATGGTTTAAGGACTAAATGAACATTGAGGAGGAAATAGGAATAACTTTGGAAATTCAAATAAGTAAAATTGGGAGCAGAAATTTTTCGGGTGTCACAATAGGCTTGGAATCCTCACTTGGGGGTGTGCACACTTAAGGTTAGAGTCTTGTTTCCATTGGCATGGGAATTTTGTGGAGTGTTCAGCGTGGAGCTGTTCACTAGGGCCTAAGTATAAAGGACCCTGTCCCATTTATGTATGATGTGCTTCCATATGTATTTTGTGGTGTGCAAGTATGGCACAAAATAAAGTTTTTAAGGAAATTTTATAAGTGATAATATTGTGAGAAGTTCCATATGCTTTTTGATATGAATATCTATAACATGTTTTTCTGAATCAAAAGTGCAGTGCAACTGAGTTTTGAAAGAAGGGGTAAAGTGAAGTAAATTTATTTTTCTAAAAAAATTATTTTTCGGGGCAAGCAGTCCCTTTCTTAGCAAGTGTTGCTAACCCCTTACTTTCTTGTTGTGTTTTGAAATCCCTATTTGAGTAGCAGGTGATGTTTGACATGGTTTGCTGTGAGAGTACGGTAGACCGAGATTCTGAGGACTATCAAGGTTTAAGAAGAAATTGATGTAATAGCGGATTATTATTATTTTTACTTTTAGAAAGACTTGTGAATTAAGAAATTTTATTTTGGTATTGTTTAAGGTTAGCCTTGCATCTAATCAAGTAAGGATTAGGTGTGGCGGTAGCATCCCTATTCAATTAAGTTTGTAAAGCTTCCGCAATGATCTTAGTGAATTATTAAGAAAGAAAAAAAAAACTAAGCAAAATTTGGTCTAAATTAGTATAAAACAATGGGGGTGTTACAGATTGTGTTTCACACTTTCACAGTTTTACTTACCAGAATACTGGATGCTCAGATTGCCAAGCCAACAGTCCAAGGGGCAAGTACATTAAAGTAGCTTAAGATTCCACCATAAAATCCATAATCAAAGCATTAACAGACATAAATTACAAATTAAAGTATATTACAAATTAAAGCATTAAGAGACATATAACTAGTTGCAATAACTCAAACACTAAATCATCTTATTAATAAGATGGCACATACCATCAACACGGCTAAAGCAAGCCAATAGCATAAGACAAATGAAAAGCACAAAACTTATTTCTATACCATAAGACAAATGAACTAAGTCAACTAACACAATTAAAGCACAAAAGGGAACACATAATACAAGTAAAATTTTAGAAGCATACTTACCGCAAGTCCCAAAACTTTAAGCACTTTGACTAACAGTGATGATGACATTTTCACTCTAAGGGCTACTGCAAATTTAGTAAATTTAGTGTTATATACTTATATATTCACAATAATAAGCTTAATCACATATTCACAAAATAAAACATATGAATCACTACAACACAAAATCGAAAATATAAAAGAAATAAAACTAGGGTTTGAGAGTTACTTTGTTTCCCCAAATATTCCCTGAAGAACGGGTTTCAAGACTCACAATAGTTCACCACCAAGCTCGCTAAGGGCTAGGGCTTTCACCGTCCACCATCCACCGGTCACCCACTCACCGGAGAGAATAAAGAGATAACAGAGTGGGCTAGGGCTTCCACCATCCATCGGTCACTGACTCACCGTAGAGAATAAAGAGATAACAGTACGGCTAGGGCTTCCACCGGTCACCGTTGTCTCGTTCAAACAGAGAGTGAGAGAGAGAACTTTGAGAGAATCAGAGGAGGAACTGAGGTCGTGAGGTGAGGACTAAGGAGTGAGGAAGTAGAGAAGAGATTAACGAGAGAATCAGAGAATAGAGAAGAGCGATCTCAACGAAGTCGAGAGCATCAGAACAGAGAAGAGACTGCACAGCTGCGCTCAAAGGGTCAAATGTGGAGAATAGCTAGAACATTGGTAAGTATGTATATATATAAACAACAAAAACGATGTCGTATTGTAGCAGCCAAACCCTAACCCTAAAAACTTTCGGATATTCGCACGGGTCGGTTCTCCAAATACCCTACCCTATCCGAATATATATAAGCCGAGAAATAACGCGGAGCGGTTCGGATCTCGCATTCGGTTTCGGATTGGGTCGGTTCTCTCTTCTTCGGCTGGCGGGTCTGGCGGGTGGGTCGGGTTTCTCGGATCTTGCACAGCCCTAGAAAGAAGGAAAGAAGCCACTGGGTGGCAAAAATTGACAAATGGACTAGTGTTTCCATGACCAACATACACAACATGTATGTATATACTAGTTTTTTCATGCGCGTTGCGCGAATAGGATAATGCTCAATATTTATTTTTAAATAAGTATTTCAAAGTATATCAATACAAGATTATATAGGAGATGTTCATGCATATGCAATTGAATGATGAATTTGTTTATTTAAATCGGTAATTCAAAGTATATGAATGCAAGATAATATATGAGAGATTGATTATAATTGTCACTAAAATAAATGTTTGAAATTTTGTAAAAACGATAGTCAAAATACTTAATCTAAAAACGATATCATAAATAAATACTACTTTTGGTAATAAAAATTACACATTTTAAATCATATTAATAAAGAAATACGATTTACCTTTAAAGTGAACAACTGTGATGTAGTCAAAAAAATATTACGGGGTAGTTTCTCGTTTCAATTTATTGAATTATTTGAATGTCTTCTTTGTCAACAAATCCTCACTAAGTAGTTGATATGATTGGTTTCAAATTATTTTTAAATTTTTTTCTATGTTATTAATAGAATACTTGGTAAATAAATATATAATATTATTGTGTATTATAAAATTGATACAGAATATTTAATTACAAGATAGTGGAAAACGAAAATAATGAATAATGTAGTGAATATAATTAATTAATGAATTTGAAGGTAATGAATTTTTGCATTGTAGAAAATAAAGACAATATAAGTAATGAAGTTATATCTCTTTTTTAATTTTTTTTTGATAATGAATAATTTTTATTATAGAAAATAATAAAGACTACATAACTAATGAAATTATATTTCTTTTTTAATTTTTTGATAATGAATAATTTTTGTTATAGACAATAAAGACAATATAACTAATTAAATTATATATCTTTTTTTTTTAAATCTTTTTTGATAATGAATATTTTTTTTTTGAATAAAGGCGTTGTAAACATCTAAATTAAAGAAATGCATAATTTATTTAATTTAATAAGACTATAAGAGTAATAGAATGAGAACTTATTTGAATATTTTTTTTTATAATGAATATTTTGTTTATTTTTATTTTTAATTTGCATATGTTGCTTGTTATTTTTATTTAGGTTAGGACACATAACTTGCCACGTTGGAATTTACCATTTTATGGCAAATTATATCATGGACCATGGTCCACTTTGCACCATGGACCATGGTTCATTAATATAATACTGATTTTTCACGTGCGTTGCGCGAATATGATAATGCTCAATGTTTATTTTTAAAATAAGTACTTCAAATTATATCAATACAAGATTATATAAGAGATATTCATGCATATGTAATTAAATATTGAATTTGTTTATTTAAATCGGTAATTCAAAGTATATGAATGCAAGATAATATATAAGAGGTTGATTATAATTGTCACTAAAATAAATGTTTTCAATTTTGTTAAAACGTTAATCTAAATATGATAGTATAAATAAATACTACTTTTGGTAATAAAAATGTATACATTTTAAATCATATTAATAAAACACTACGAATCTACGATTTACCTTTAAAGTGAACAACTGTGATATAGTTCAAAAAATATTATAGGGTAGTTTCCCGCTTCAATTTATTGAGTTATTTGAATGTCTTGTTTGTCAACAAATCCTCCCCAAGTAGTTAATATAATTGACTTCAAATAATTTTTAATTTTTTTTGTATGTTATTAATAGAATACTTGGAAAATAAATATATAACATTATTTTGTATTATAACTTTGATACGGGGTATTTAATTACAACATAGTGTAAAAAGAAGACAATGAATAATGTAGTGAATAATATTAATTAATAAATTTGAAGGTAAAGAATCTTTGCATGGTAAAAAATAAAGACAACATAACTAATGAAATTATATCTCTTTTTTAATTTTTTGATAATGAATAATTTTTATTGTAGAAAATAAAGACAATATAAATAATGAAATTATATCTCTTTTTAATTTTTTTAATAATTAATTTTTATTTTAGAAAATAAAGTCGATATAACTAATGAAATTATATCTCTTTTTTAATCTTTTGATAATGAATAAATTTTTTTTTTGAATAAATGCATTGTAAATATCGAAATCTAAATTAAAGAAATGCATATGTATTTATTTTTTGTTGTAGCTATTAATTTATCTAATAATTTAATAAGAGTAATAGAGTAGGGGTACTTACTTTTCAATAATATACTATAACATATTCGTAGTATATATTTAACAATCATGTAAACTATGATTAGGATGAGGTTCGAACCTAAGACCTTTTTATAGAAATTAATGGGTAAGTTAAAAGTTAACGGAATATTTCATTATTAAAGATTATACTAACGGAATGTGAGGTTATTTAAGGGAAGAAAATAATATAATAGAGGGTAAAGAAGGAAAATCATAAAAAAATTACTAAAATCAAAATAATATAAACCATTCATTTAAGTAAAAATTACTACCAACATTTTTTTTCTCCCATTAGAGTCCTAACTTTATTGACTCTTATTAAGATTGTAGACTATAAATTCATTAAAAGTATTATTGCTCACGATTCATTATTATAATACTACTGATTCATTATAACAATATTGTAGGTTCATTAAGATAATAAGATGATATCAATTTGTATATTATCATTTAGACATATTATTCTTTATTTTTTTATAAATAAATTCAATATTACAAAATATATTATTTATTATCTCATTGAGATCTTTTAAATGATGCTCATATTAATATTTTTTGAATCTTAGTTGTTAATTGATGGGCATACAATATTGATGAAATGAACTTTCTACATTGTGAAAATGAACCTTCAATATTATCTTAATGAAACTATTTTAGATTTATCAATATTATGATGTAGTTGCATTGTTATTGTAAAGATGAACATTCAATACTGTAAAAACGAACCATCACTATTGTGAAAATGAACATGTAATGTTCCATTAATGAATCTATTTAAGATCTATCATTATAATTTAGTTGCATTACAATTGTGAAAATGAACATGTAATATTTTGAAAATGAACTTGTGGCATTGCGAAAATAAACCTGATGTGCTTGCTTAATAAACTTATTTAATATTTATCAGTATAATGATATATTTACATTAGTATTGTAAAAATGAACCCACGATATTTCGAAAATGAACTAGTAATATTTTGAAAATGACTTAATGTAAATGTATGTTAATTTAAAATATTAAAATAAAAATATTAATATGGATGCCATTTAAAAATCTTAATTAAATCTTTTCAAAGATATATTTTTTGGATATTAATTTTATTTGTATGAAAAGATAACAGACAAATAAACTTACAGTAAAAAAAAAAAAGAAAAAAAAAAGAATTTAATTTGGTCGACTTTGACCATGATGCATGGTATAACAATTTCTGGTTTATACATATGGTAATCGGCTATTAGTTCAAGATGCACCAAAATGATAAATGGGATAAAAGGTCATATAGGCCTTTCAATTATATACCAAAGTGTAATTAAATCATTGAACTAAAAAAAGAACTTCAATTAGACCCTTAAACTTGTTAAATTTGTGCAACTAAGCTATTTGATCTATAATAGCATGTTACTCATAAGTCACATAACATGCAAGATGCCACGTAAATTAATATTTTTTTTTTAAATTACTCTGTAGTTTTTTTTTTTAAATTAAAAAACATAGAAAAGTAGACAATAATCTGCCATGGCAACGATGAAGAAGCTTGACGGAGAAGCCTACTAGCAAATTTATGAATAGGATTTCACGTAAGATGCCATGCAAGTAAAGTTGACCAGTTATCTTTTGAAACCTATTAAATAGGTTACTTGCACAATTTTAACAATTTTAAGGGTCTAATTTTAGCCAAGGACCTTGTGGTCCAGTGGCATCAAACCCTTCTCTTTATACGGGAGGTAGTGGGTTTAGGCCTCAGTGGAGGCAATACTGACTCTTGTGCTTCAATAACTTGAGAAAGTAGTTATGAACAGATATTGCATTGTAATAGAGTTAGTAGTATTCAAAAAAAAAATTTTAAAAACTCAATGGTTTAATTACACTTTAACCCTTATCCAATGATAAATTGATGTGTTTAGTTACGACTCTTTAAATTTTAAGATCCTAATTACTTTTTCTTGGGAGTTTATTTTGTTGCAATACATGTTTGATTGCAGGCATATTATAGCTCCTAACCAGTGATCTTGCATATAATATGGTTAACGTAGAATAAGCATGAAGATATAAGTACAGAGCGTAGAAAACAAGTGATCATTTTTCATTCATCCATTCTAATTACAAAGGGGAATACATCATATATATATATATTATATAGAGGGTAGGGTTCTAGTGAGATCATTTGTTTAGATAAGATCGTGAGATCAGATCTTGTGCATCCATGTAATATTTTTTAGTGATCTAGATTGATTAATACACACATACACTTCGTTCGCACACATTTAATCACCGTTCGCACACACTTCAACTTGAAATCTTAATCAATCTAATCTAGACCATTAAAAAATTTTAAGATTAAATCTTGTACATCAATCACCGTTCGCACACATTTAATTACCGTTCGCACACATTTAATCACCGTCCGCACACACTTAATCACCGTTCACACACACTTCAACTTAGCATCTTAAATCAATCTAGACCACTAAATTACTAAATGGATGCACAAGATCTCATCTCACGATCTTACCTAAACAAGTGATCTCATATGATCCTAACACACACTCTCTCTCTATATATATATATATATAGAGTTGTATTCAGGTTAGGACTATTAGATTATAGAGGATTCATAGGACTCACATTAGCCAGTGATCTTATAAAATTAATGGCTAGATTTAGGTCCTTTTTTATTTAATAGTTTGGTTAAATTAGGATATATTTCGCACAGAATATTAGGTCGAGGGTAGTTTTGTCTTTTGCATTGTTTTAAATTTGGTACAGCAGATCTTTCGGATTCCAAAAAGGAGAATCGACGCTTCGGTTTGGGGAATATTTTCATTGGTTGAGTTTGGCGGTTTGGCGACGTACGGTAGCATCTTCTCCGAGGTTGAGCGCGAAGTTTCTCCGGCGCGGCGATGGCAGGGAGCAATGGTTCTCGTCTTCGTTTGGAGAGGTCGGCTAGGGCGGCTGGTCGAGGTAGGTTTCTGTTTCTTTAAAAAATATTCTCTTTGTTGCTAGGGTTGTGGTTTTGGTTCGTCGGCATTTTTTTTTCCGGCGGCATCAGCGTGTGTTGTGGCTTGGGTTGGGATGGGAGGGTTGTAGTGTAGCTTGATTTGGGATACTAAATTATCAAAGCTGGTTATGGGATTAAGAAGGTGAGCAAGATTCCATGATTGGTGAGTGAGAGAAGGATTTACGTGCACACGAATGCTGCTGGCTCTGCAAACGAGGCTGCTTCGATTCGTCCTTGGAGTGTTGAAGGCGGCGAAGCAGTGAGACAGAGAAGAAACTTCTCTTACAGTTATCAACACTGTTATGCTGTTTCCTCTATGCAGATGGCATTACCCTCGTTCGCGCTACACGATGTTTGTGCCAGGAATCTCGTCGGCCAGGTTTTTTGGGAGAAGAAGCTCGGCTGATGGGAGGGTAGANGGGGGGGGGGGGGGGGGGGGGGGGCGGTTGTTTCCGTGCTGGTTTGTTTTTTTTTTTAAATTTTGTTCCTAGGTGTTTTTCATTGAATTTGATATTTTATTAATTATGTTTGTTGTGTTTTTCAATCGCTATATGTACGTATTTGATTATTGCTTGTTTTAGTTTATGTTTTATTCGTTGGATTAGAACAAAAAATAAAACAAAAAAAACAATCACAGATTAATATTTTTTTTGGGTTCATTTACTTTGGTCATATTTTACGGTGGGTTGGTCGTATTTTATTTGGGTTTACGGTGAGTTTATTGTTTGCACAGTATGTGATTTTAATTGTGAGTTTATTGGTCGTAATTATGTTTGTTGTGTTTTCCAATCGCTATATATACGTATTTGATTATAGTTTTTTTTTTAGTTTATGTTTTATTAGTTGGATTACAACAAAACATAAAACAAAACAAAAAACAAAAAAACAATCGCCACTTAATATATTTTTTTTTTGGTTCATTTACTTTGGTGCCAAGTGGAATGCATTTATATGCCTATGTGTCATTATTTGTGTGCCACTGCAGTTAGTTTTACGGTATGTTGGTCGCATTTTATTTTGGGTTTATGGTGAGTTTTGATTTTTTTTTAATAATATATTCTGACTTACGGTTTGTTTTATTTTTAAAATAGATTTTCATTTTTTAATGGAAGTGTTAGTTTAATTCTGTGCCATTGTTTTGTATATTTTGTGCCTCTCATTTGGTTTTATTATTTGCACAGTATGTGTTTTCTTTGTTAAGCAATCCAGGTTGTTTATTGTGTTGTTTTATTAATTATGTTTGTTGTGTTTTCCAATCGCTATATGTACGATTATAGTTTTTTGTAGTTTATGTTTTATTAGTTGGATTAGAACAAAACATAAAACAAAAAAAAAAAACAAAAAAAACAATCGCAACTTAATATTTTTTTTCCTTTCTTTACTTTGGTGCAAAGTAGTATGGATTTAGATGCCTATGTGTAATTATTTGTGTGCCACTGCAGTTAGTTTTACAGTGGGTTGCTCGCATTTTATTTGGGTTTATGGTGAGTTTTGATTTTTTTTAATAATACATTCTGACTTATGGTTTTTTTTTTTTTTTAAAATAGATTTTGATTTTTTTAATTTTACTTTTAAAATAGATTTTGATTGGAATAAACTGTTAATTACGTATTGTGAATGTTTTTCTTGTTTTTTTCTTTTTCATTTACAAAAACTCATGTTAATTGAAGTGTTAGTTTAATTGTGTGCCATTGTTTTGTATATTTTGTGCCTCTCATTTGGTTTTATTATTTGCACAGTAGGTGTTTTCTTTTTTCAAGTAATACAGGTTGGAATTAAATTGTTTATTGTGCTGTTTTATTAATTATGTTTGTTGTGTTTTCCAATCGCTATATGTACGTATTTGATTATAGTTTTTTTTAGTTCATGTTTTATTAGTTGGATTAGAACAAAACATTAAAAAAAAAAAAAAAAAAAAAACAATCGCAACTTAATATATATTTTTTTGGTTCATTTACTTTGTTGCCTAGTGGAATGGATTTATATGCCTATGTGTAATTATTTGTGTGCCACTGCAGTTAGTTTTACGGTGGGTTGGTCGCATTTTATTTGTGGGCCGAGATTTTGCTATTGGACCTTACAAGCAATGGAGTTTTGTTAATCTTGTAAGAATATTTCTCATCTGTGCCAATATATGCTTGATTTGAGTGCCCATTTGTGTTTTAAAAGTGTCTACACTTATTTATTACTTGTTATTAATATTAAGTTGTCATTACTTGTTCCCCTTTTCATTTTTGCCTATTTCATTTTGTTGCAGTTGTTCTTCCCTATCCTTGAGAAAGAACATTACTACTTGTTGTGCGCTGACTTTTAATCTGGACGTTTGGAAATTATTGATAATTCTCCCTCACCAGAGGCAATTGCGCTGAAATATGGTGACACTCCAGATAATGTGGTATGTGATTGTTTATGATTGCCTATACTATATTTTACCTCTGCTAGTAAAGAGGCTCAACATTGTTATGTTTACGTTTTGTTTAGAAACTGTTGCTGCATGAGTATTTTAAACGAGTGGGTGAGCCTTTCAAGGCTGGTTTGTGCATGAATTTGGCAACCAAAAGGATGCAGATGAAGTGGCGGGACCACAGTACAGGAACAAGATTGATTGTGGGGTCTACCTCATGAGGCACATGGAGAGTTATTACGGGGAAGGTGTAAACAGCTGGGTTTGCGGATTAACAAAGGGGATTTGCACTGCTGATGTTAACGCACACCGTACAAGCAATGTTGCTCGTGCACTTGCCTTTCAATCAAGGTCTTCCACTGGCATTTGATTGCCCTACGTCATTATGCCATGCTTGTTTTTGTGTTCTTTAGTTCATTGCACATGGGATTGCGGTCATGTTTAAAATACTGTTTGTTACATTTTGGTAATACTTTGGGCTTGCAACTACTACTGTTTTGGATATAGTTCGCTTTATGTTATGCCGTACGCATTATGGATATTACTAAATGTATCTTCACAGAAGTTATGCTATTCTTATTTACATTATGTTCTTGGCGCAACTGTAAATGGCACACCTAATTCATGGAACTGGCACACCTTATTATTCTGTTGGCCACCCAACTGCTTCTACTTCTACTCACATCTTGACTACGCACTGTGCCATATGGTTTAAATATCACGGGCACACCAATTTCTGTCACTACGCACAAATAGCGCAAACCACACTAATATTCTAGAATTAGGCAATCGATATTAACTGTTCCAACCCAAAAATACTCAAACATTGAATTGTGTTATAACCCCTATACTTTTGAATATTGCACACAATTAATAAGTAAAATTTAAATAAAGGCAAAAATTAAGTTTGTCAATCCAAGGATGCAAATAACAACATCAGTCATAACAATAAATAAATCAGTTCTTCTAAAATTAATAGATAAACTACTTTTCATCTACCACTGCAAGTCATAACTATCTTGCTATTCCTTTCCCTTCTTTAGATTCCCCTTTCAATTTCGGTTTAGATGGCAGTTACGGAGGTCATGTTTAAAATACTGTTTGTTACACTTTGGTTATACTTTGGGCATGCAACTACAACTTTTTTGGATATAGTTTGCTTTATGTTATGTCGTACGAATTATGGATACTAAATGTGTCTCCACAGTAGTTATGCTTTTCTTATTTATATTATGTACATGGCGCAATTGTAATTGGCACAACAAATTCATGACACTGGCACACCTTATTATTCTGTTGGCCACCCAACTGCTTCTACTTATAATCACATTTAGGCATCTGGTTTATACGTCATGGCACATGGTATTCTGTCATTGCGCACTCTGCCATATGGCTTAAATATCTCGGGCACACCATTTTCTGTCACTACTCACAAATAGCACAAAGCACACCAATATTCTAGAATTATGCACTCGATATTAACTAATCCACCCAAAAACTAGTTAAACATTGAATTGTGTTGTGGCCCCTATACTTTTGAATATTGCACACAATTAATAAGTAAAATTTTAATAAAGGCAAAACTAAACTTTGTCAATCCAAGGATGCAATTAACAACATCAGTCACAACAATCAATAAATCAGTTCTGCTCTTATTAATAGATAAACTACTTTTCATCTACCACCGCAAGTCATAACTCTCTTGCTATTCCTTTCCATTCTTCTTCATATTCTCCTTTGAATTTGGGTTCAAAGGACAGTTACGGAAGTCATGGCGTGTTGGTAGTTGATCACAATAATGGCATTGATGAGACCGGAATGCAACAAATAAATGATCCATTAAAAGTCTCGAGTGGCCCGGTAACAAGATCTAAGTCAAGGAAGATTCAAGAGGCTTTTAACACTTTTGTGCAAACAGATTGGAGTCCAACATCTTTTTGTGAAGAAGAAGATCAATCTGGAAAAATAATTCTATTCAATTGTCTTCACATAAAAACTTTTGAAGACAATTTAGACTTCAGTATCAGATCAAATTTCCCGGTGTGAAATTATTTGCAAGGTGTATTTTTTTTAGGTGGGAAACTA
This sequence comes from Ipomoea triloba, assembly GCF_003576645.1. Classification (NCBI taxonomy): domain Eukaryota; kingdom Viridiplantae; phylum Streptophyta; class Magnoliopsida; order Solanales; family Convolvulaceae; genus Ipomoea; species Ipomoea triloba. The sequence continues at coordinate 13,620,526 of NC_044926.1, read as the reverse complement.
CTTTGCAAGAATTGTATTTTTTATTTTTGGGTGGAAATTACTTTTGCAAAATGTTGTATTTTTAATTTTGGGTGGGAAATTATTTTGTATTTTAATTTTGGGTGGGGAATTATTTTGTATTTTTAATTTTGAGTGGGAATTACTTTTACAAAGTTGTAATTTTTTATTTTGGGTGGGATTAGTGACCTAGAATATTTAATACCTTATTTTCCCCTATAAATACCCCATAAACCCAATGGTTTGAGACACACCTTGTAAGAATTCAATTTGAGTGAAATTTCTCTCTTTTCTTTGCATGAGAAGTGCATTGAAGTTTAGGTTGTTTGTGAGAAGCATTCAATCTTGGTAGGCTAGTGAGAAGCTAGTTTATCCCCCTATCTTGTTCTTTATATTCACACACATATCCAAAAACCCAAAAAGAATACTATTACTTATATTATATAGCTAATTTTATTTTTGTATCTTAATTCTAGTGCTAGATTCCTAATACTCTAATTCTTAGCCTTGCTTAATAATCTAAGGGTTGAGAGTATTATTTGTTAAGTTTGGTGAGACATTTGTAGAGTTGGGATCTCAAAATCCAAGAGTCTACAAGGTAAGATCCTCTTTTGGACACGAAGGGTTCTTGAGTGATTCCTTGAGTGTGCACTTATTGCGGGAAGCAATCCGTGTACGCATCAGGCATTGTCGCCCGTCTCTCTCTTTTTCTTTTTTTTTTTTATCTACTGCCTTTTCCCTGCATACTCCTTGTAAAACGCCACACCTTCTTCTATTGATGCAAAATGTTGCTTGATATACGGTTTTTTGGTTTGCTCACATTCCGGGACAACATAATCAGTATCTCCTTGCCAAGTTTCTACACCACATGACTCAGTATTCCCTTCCTCTACATTAGTATGTACAACTCAAATATTCAGGCTTAGAATATATCAATAACTACAACACATTATATGGGTCATTCCACAACTGTTACGTATGTATCATAAAGCACACATAAATTAATTCAAATAAAAGCCTAATAAATCTACAATTTATAGTAATCAACCAAACCTTATTTCTAAAGACAATACGTAACATAAGTGCACATAACTATTTCAAATCAAAGGGAAATAAATATGCACTTTATACTAATTGAAATCAAAGTGCACACACCATAATTCAAATCAAAATGCACATACCATAATTGTTTTATACAGACACACAAAATTAACCCCATACGCTTACACCCAATTCCATAACACTCCATCACTCCAATATTCATAAAAAACAATTACGGTATGTGATGGATTTTAATAACCCGGGTGGTCCGAATTACAAAACCCGATTAAATAAATGGGGGTATGACAAGCTAATGAATCGTAAGTATACCGCGGGGGTAAAATATATATTGAATTGTATATCGCTATTACAAAGGTAAGCAATGTAATAACAAGACAAGTGTGTTGAAGAGTAAGTGAGTATGTCCTGATCAGACAACCAGCGAGCTTTTATATCAGCCCTAGGCGTAACTGATCCGGAAAAGACGCAGGGAAGCGCGCCTAACGCCCGGGCCGTAACCGCCGCCGCGAGACCCGGGCAACGTGCGGACCGCCGAGCCCGGAGGCTCAGCCGAGCTGAGCGTGCTGCGGGCTGAGTGTGCCGCAGATCACGCTCAGCATGGCTGAGCAGCGAGGCTGAGCGTGCCGAGGACGCTCAGCTGGGCTGAGCGTGCCGCGAGCCACGCTCGGCCGCGGCTGACCGTGGCTAGCCCGCCACGTGGCCGCCTCCGGGTCGTACTTGCCCCGGTTCCTTCTTGCCCGGCTCTTGCTCCGCACCCGGTCCTAATTATTCCATCATCAGTCCCCCACTCTCTGAGTTGCGAGATTTCGGCAACGAAAGAGAGTAAACACGGATTATTTATAAGCCTTCGCATTAGACCGGATCAGAGTCCGTCCCAACTAGAGTCCTTGCTGCACTGTGAGTGTTATCCGAAACTCTATCTCAAAGTTGTTCTTATCCGTCCAGAAGTTCAATCCCTTCAAAGTTCTTACTCTTCCCAAACTATAAATACCCCACACCATTCAACACTTTTCACCCCTCATCATCTCACTAAAATTCCCCCTATATAAGCCCTTTTACCCCCTTCATTCTTCTTTCGTATTTACATTGCCACATTACTTCCCTCCTCTCTTTCTACATTCCAACCGACCAAAGCACCACCTAGCCACCACCAAAGTGCCGCTACCAACCGCCGGCCGCCACCTCGCCGTCGCCGGGCCGCCGTTACCGCCGTCGCCACCGACCGTCGGCCGCCACCGAACCACCACCGAGCACCGTGCTCCGCCGCCGCCGAGCGTCGAGGCCCCGCCGTTGAGTCCGGGCATCCGTAATCCGTGTCACCCGTCCAAGTGCGTCTACCCCTCTGCGCCTTCCCTGGAGTCGGTTAGTAGTCCTTCTCCCCTTTTCATGTTCCAAATTTGGTTTCCTCCCAGCGTCTGAGTCTCGCTTAGCCTGCATGCACTCTTCCTCGTACAACCCGTACGAGAGTTTTCTAGATTCCATCGACCGCTCTGAGCTCCCCTCCTCCAGCGAGGAAGCTCTTACCTACGAGAATTTTCCCTATCCTTTTGACGGGGTTCCCGAGCCTTCCGTGAATCTCATGAACGCAGCTCCGCGCTATGTTATAAAGCCGGCGCCGCTACTCGAGCCCTATGACGAGTCTGTCCACACACTGCTTGACCCCCGCGTCCCTGGCGGGACTCTGGCTCAAGCCTTGACCGACTATGAGATCGAGCTCGCCAAGTCTCTTGTCGGGCCTACAGTAGAACTTGTCCTTCCCGTCCCTGGTCGAAGTATCCTAGAGCCCCCTTCCCCTCGCCACTTCGGGGTGCACCTTACCTCGCTCCAAATGGGGCTCGCCTTCCCATTACATCCCTTCATTATTGAGTTCCTGAACCACCACCGCGTGGCCTTGGGGCAGTTAGTGCCCAACTCCCATAGGATCCTTTCCGCCTTCCTCGTCAGGTGTAGTCAGATGTCCGTCCACCCATCTCTCAGTCTGTTCCAGCAACTCTTCCAAGTAGGCGGTAGTTCGGGGGGGGCCCAGGGTAGGGGCTATGCGGGAATCTCTGCCCGCTCTAAGACCCGATTTTTCCAGGATATTAAAGTGGCTAACAAGTATTGGAAACCCAAGTTTGTCTTTATCTCCACCGGTCCCGGTCTTCCCTTCGAGGTTCCCTGGGGGGGATACCTCTCAAAAGCCAAGGTCGACCCCGTACCTTACCTCTCCTCCCATTTGAACGCTTTCCTCAACGGTCAACGGGGGGTTTGCTCGGAGCCTCTGGTCACTCCCGAGGCCCTGCACGATATAGGCTGCGTGCGTGGTGTGCCGCTTCCCCCTCCCCCTCAACCCCTTGTCCCCCGATTGTTAGTGTTGTCCTCCGGGGAGTCCGGAGGTTCCGAGGGCGATATAGTTGAGGGCGAGGAGTCGTCGTCCGGTGCTTCCGACCCTGACTATCGTGGTTCGTTCTTTTCCCATGATTTTATTTTGCTTGCTTTGTTTCGATACATGCTTTGCTTGGTATATAACTTGCTTGTTCTTGCGCGTTTTAGGGATGAGCGACGAAGCTGAGAATGCCCGCGCGGTCCTCGCAGCCTATAGGAGCCAGAACAGCAAGAGGGCCCGCCGAGGGGAGCCCAGCCGGTCACGTGTACCGCGTGCCGCGCCTCGGTCCTCCCCTCCGGGTCAAGCGCCGGTTCCACGAAGTCGCCACAGCTCGGCGTCCACCACAGCGGACAACCCGGCGCCTGGCTTTGCTACCTCCGCTCCCGGCTTTGCAGCCCCGATGGGCTCCACGTTTGCCATGCCCTCCGCCCCTCCAAGTTGGCCTGTGTCCATCCCTCCTTCGGTCTCTTTGCTCCAGGGGGATGTGCTAGCGGAAGATGTGATGCGGAGCCTTGTCTCGACCCGCGATAAGGAGTCGTGTCGTGGCCGCCCGGATTACCGCTCGTTAATGGAGGTATGTCCCTATTTTGTGTATTTCCGCGATCCTCCCCCTCTCCTTCGGTTCCGCGATTATCTTGTTTGCTCGTCTTCCTGCTTGCAGACCGTGGTTCGCTACGGTGCCATGGGGGACGCTCTGGAGGTTGAGGCCAAGGCGCGCCAGGAGCTGGAGGCCCAGATGGGGTCGCTGAATCTGCAATGTGAGCAGCTGAACTTTCAACGCGAGCAAATGGCCTTGCGGGAGAGGAGAGCCCTCGAGGGACAAAGAGCCGCCGAGGAGCGGTCGGCCGCGGCTGTGACGCGCTACCGCGAGTCCTCGGCTTTCCCCGTGGATGTGCGAGCTTACATCTCGGAGCACGTGGAGGAGAGCTATGAGGCACTGAAGGCCACTAGGGCGGGGAGTCGATACGTGGCCATGGAGGCTGCGCACATGGCCGACATTGGTGAGTACGACATGCAGCACAAGATCTACACGCAACTGCGGTGCCGAGATCCGTCCTTCGACACCGAGGCGTGGGGACTCCCTTTGGAACTCATGGACCCGGAGCCCCAAATCGAAACTGCTGCTTCTCATGGCGCATCTGGGACTGGAGCTGCCCTCGGTGATGATCCATTCCCTGGTCTCGCGCTCGGCTTAGGCGGTGCGGCAGACACCCCGCTGGACCAGATTCGTCTTTCCCTGGGCATGGTCAATTATGACCAGGCAGGGACCTCTGGGGCGCGCGATCCTTAGTGTCTTTGGAGGTTCCCATGTCGTTATCTTTTCTAGGTCGTTTATCGTTGGTTGTTTCCGTTGTTGTCGTAGCGTGGACTACTCGTTCTTGTGCTTTGACATTATGGCTGGAATTTGGTTGTTCTCAACCCCAGCCTTGCTTGTTTCGACTTTGCTTGTTTTGCCTTGTTTTCAATAAACTGCGTTGCATGCTTGTTTCGACTTTGCTTGTTTCGCCTTGTTTTCAATAAACTGGTTTCAATAAACTGCGTATCCTTGCCTTCTATTGCGTGCTCTGGGTTCCAAGTCAGGCTCGGCCCGGCGTGTCCCTCCCTGGCCTCGGCCGAGCGCGGCGCGCTGCTGAGGCTGCGGCGCTCGGCCTCGGCCTCGGTTAACTTGCACTTGGTCTTGGGTGGCTCTAAGCCCCTTCCCTGAGCGTCTGGGTATTTTGTGATCACTGTCTTTCCATGTTTCTTTCCTTTGCTTTTACATGCTTTTGCTTTTTCTGAGTTGGCGTCGGGTCGCGGGACTTAGTCCCTCGACCCTTAGCGCACCCGTTCGATGGTACGTGAGGCGCGCGCCTCGTACCCTCCCTAGGGTGCTAGCCGGCCTAGGCCGGAACCTTGTGGTCCCGCGCCTAGCGGCTCTTCCGTTCGGTGACAGTCGAGGTCGGGCCCCGTGTCACCCCTAGGGAATGTAGTCGTCCTAAGTCGAGGCTATCTAGCCTTGCGTCTAGGGACTCTTCCGTTCGGCAATAGGCAAGGTCGGGCCTTGTGTTGCCCCTAGGGTGTTTTGGTTGTTTCGAGTTGGAGGTCCCTGGCTCGCTGGAATCAAAAGACTCGGTCGATCCAGAAAGCGTGTGCTGGAAAAAACGCTGATTTATTGTGTCACGAGAAAAGAAAAAAAACGAACTGAAAGGAGGGCGGACCGCCTTACATTTTTAACGTTACTGGAAGTACTTAACTAAATGTTCTGAATTCCAGACCCTTTCTACTTCTTACTTAACTAAATGTTCTGAATTCCAGACCCTTTCTACTTCTTTGCCCTCTAAATGTTCTGAATTCCAGACCCTTTCTACTTCTTTGCCCTTCGGCGTCCTCAGCTTGTAACTGCCGGGGCGGACCACGGCTGAAACTATGTAAGGTCCTTCCCAGCGCTTGGCTAACTTGCCACCGTCTAGGGGCTTGCTGGCTTCGCGGCGCCTTAGCACGTAATCGCCGACTTGGAAGTATCGGGGCTGTGCTCTTTTGTCATGGTATGCCTTAGCCTGTCTTTGGTAGTTTTCCGCGCGCACCATGGCTGCTTCGCGTTTCTCGTCTATCAGGTGGAGTTCAGCCCGGTGGTGCTCCTCGTTGCGTTCGGGATCGTATTCCTCACTTCGTCGCATCGGAATGATAGCCTCTGCCGGAGCTCTAGCTTCGAATCCGTAGCACAGCGCAAATGGGGTCTCGCCTGTTGCTTTTCGTGGCGTGGTGCGATACGCCCAGAGGACCGCCTCTAGGTTCTCGACCCACGCTCCTCCCGCCGCCTCCAGGGTCTTCTTCAACCCGTCTACTATTGTGCGGTTGGCATTCTCCACCTGGCCGTTCGCTTGGGGGTAGGCCACGGAGACTTGGGTGTGGGTGATGCGCCACTCCTGGCAGAACAACTTGAACTCCTTTCCCTCGAACTGGCGACCGTTATCGGAAATGATTTGCATTGGCACCCCGAAACGGCATAGTATGTTGGAGTATATGAACTGTTTGCACCAGACGCTGGTAATGCTTGCTAGGGGTTCGGCCTCCACCCACTTCGTGAAATAATCCACCACGACGATGACATATTTTCGCTTGCCCGAGCCCATGGGCAGGGCTCCTACAATATCGATGCCCCACCTTGAGAATGGTATGACAGAGCTAATCGGAGTGTAGTTGGTGGCGGGTCGGCCCGGGCCGGTCTGGAATTGTTGGCAAGTCGGGCAGCTCCGTGCGTAATCCGCACATTCCTTCGCCATCCCCGGCCAGAAGTAGCCTTGAAGTATGGCTCTCCGGGCCATGGTATAAGCTCCCTGATGGGCTGCGCAAGTTCCTTCGTGAATCTCCTCGATGAGAGCCCGGGCTTCATCTGGGTATAAACACCTTAGCAGCGCCCCGTTATAGGACCTCTTGTATAGGATGTCCCCGATAAGCTCGTATGTCAGGGCGCGTCTCTTGGCTGCCTTAGCGTCGGCCTCATCCGGGGGTAGGGTGCCCGTCCTCTTGTACTGCACGAGATGGTCCAACCAACAGGGCGGACGGCTTTGCACGGGCATGACCGGATATGCCTCCAAGCTGGACTTATGGAGGTCCTCTATCCTTGCAATTTTCGAGATGTATTCTGGGGTGGCCTGGCTGAGCTTGGAGAGCGTATCAGCTTCTGCGTTTTGCTCTCTTGGTATTTGCAAAATTTCGTGTTGGGCGATCTGCCCCAAGACTCGGAGCACCACGTCGCGGTACCGGATCATCCTCTCCTCGTTCGCTTCGAACTCGCCGGACACTTGGCCGACCACGAGCCTAGAGTCGCACCGAATTTTCAGCTTTTCGACCTTCATGCTCACTGCGAGTTGGAGTCCGCACAGCAGCGCCTCATACTCGGCTTCGTTGTTTGATAATTTAAAATGGAAACGGAGGGCGTAATACGCCCGGAAGCCTTCCGGGGTTACCAAGACGACCCCTCCTCCACATGCCTTGCTACTCGAGGACCCGTCAGTTGATAGGGTCCACCACTCTTCCTCCTCGTTCCTTGCCTGCTCTGTGGCGTCGCGGGCAGTGCACTCGACTATGAAGTCTGCGAGGGCCTGCCCCTTGATGGTTGATCTAGGCTTGAAATGGATGCCGACCCTGCGCGCCTTAGCACCGCCTCCAGCGGTAGGTTCGTGAGTACGTGTACTGGGTGAGCCTGAAAATAATGGTTTAACTTTTTTGCTGTGGCGTCGACAGCGAATATGGCCTTCTCTGTTGGAGAGTATCGGAGCTCTGCCCCCCGTAGGGCCCTGCTCACGTAATACACGGGTCTTTGTACTCCCGCATCATCCCGGACCAGCACGGAACTGATCGCGGCTTGCGAGATACCCAAGTACAAATATAAGAGTTCCCCTTTCTCCGGCTTGGCCAGGGGAGGCAAGGACATCAAGTAGGCCTTGAGGTCCTCGAAGGCCTTCTGACACTCGGCCGACCACTCAAAACCGCTACTCTTCTTGAGAACCCCGAAGAAAGGTAAGGATTTCTCGGCCGACCTCGAAAGGAAGCGTCCGAGGGCGGCCAAGCGACCATTGAGGCGCTGGACCTCGCGGAGGGACCTCGGGGGCTCCATCTCTAGTATGGCCTTCACCTTGTCGGGGTTGGGCTCTATGCCCCTCTTGGAGACCATGTACCCCAAGAACTTCCCCCCATGTACCCCGAAGGTGCACTTTTTGGGGTTTAGGCGTAAATCGAACTGGCGCATAATTGAAAATACCTCTGTTAAGTCCTCCGTGTGGAGGTCGGTGTCCGAGCTCTTAACTATCATGTAGTCGACGTAGGCTTGTAGGTTCCGGCTGAGCACCTTTTTAAAGACTTTGGCGACCATTCTCGTGTATGTGGCCCCGGAGTTCTTGAGCCCGAAGGCCATCACCCTATAGCAAAAAACACCTTCAGGCGTGGTGAAAGCCGTTTTTTCCTCGTCCTCCTCGTGCATAAAAATCTGGTGATAGCCGCGAAATGCGTCGAGAAAACTCATGAGCGCGCAGCCTGCTATCTCGTCCACCAGCTGGTCGATGTTCGGGAGCGGGAACGGGTCCATTGGGCATGCCTTGTTGAGGTCCGTGTAGTCCACGCACATCCTCCACGTCGGCGGTTTGGGTGCGAGGACCACATTCGCAAGCCACCCAGGGTATAAGACCTCCCTGACGTGCCCGATCTCCAAGAGGGTGTTAACCTCCTTTTTCACAAATTCCCGTCTCTCCGCCGAGAGGTACCTTTTCTTTTGTTGTATCGGCTTAATCGTTGGGTCGACCGCCAGCTTGTGTGTGATCACTTCCCTACTGAGTCCCGGCATGTCCTCCGGGCCCCAGGCGAACACGTCCTTGAAGCGCCGGATGACTTCTATGATCCGGCCCCGTAGCTCGGCCGGCAGTCCCGTTCCGACTTTCACGACCCTTTCAGGCCGTCCGAGGTCTAACACTACATCCTCCGTCTCTACTATGGGTTCGGCACGGGGCCGATTTTCCTCGCCTTGTAGTGCCTTCTCGGCGATGGTGTGGACCTGGAGGTCCCTACTGCCGATTTGGCGACACGCTTTCAAGTAACAGCTCCGGCTGACCTTCTGATCTCCTCTCGCTGTCCCGACCCCGGTGGGGGTGGGGAACTTCAGGCACAGGTGCTCCATAGATATGACACACCGGAGGTCCTCTAAGGCTGGGCGGCCAAGGATGATGTTGTGCGCGCCCCCGAGTCTCACAATCACGAACTCAACCTCCCACCTTTTGACGTGTGGTAGGTCGCCTATTTCCACTTCCAGGTTGATGGAGCCTTCTGCCTCGATGGAATCCCCCGTGAACCCCGCCAACGGGGTCCGCACCGGCATCAACTGCTTCCTCGACAAGCCCAGCTTGGCGAATGTGTCATGGTACATGACATTCACCGAACTCCCCGTGTCCACCAGCACTCGGTGCACGATAATGTTGTTAATGTCGAGCCTGATTACCACTGCGTCGCGGTGTGGTAGGGGGCCCTCCGGGAGGTCATCGTCCGTGAACACAATGGGATCCCTCCTTGGCTTCTTTTCGTGTGGCTGACGGACGACTTCCCCTACGTAAAGGCTTCGAGCCCATTTCTTCCTCTCCGATTGCGTGTCTCCCCCTTCCGGCCCCCCAAATATGACATGGATTTGCTTCTTCTGGGGGGGGTGGGAGTCATCCGATTCCTTCTCCTCTTCCTCCGTGGGTTGGTCGAGTTCCCTTTTGCGGGACCCGGGAGCGGGTGGCCCGGAACCACCCTTCTTTTTCCAAACGTTGCCTGGGCCTTGAGCTTTGCCCTGGCTGGGTCGTTTTACGTATTGGCCAAGGTAGCCCTTTCGAATGAGTTCCTCGATGAGGACCATGCATTCCTCCGTGTCGTGCCCTATCTGCCTGTGGAACCGACAGTATTTGTTGGGGTCGGCGTTGGGCGAGATCTTCAAACACTCAGCCGGGTACGACACGATACCCATGACCTCGGCATGCTCTAGGATGGCGGCCAGCGGGTGTGTCAGGGGCGTGAGGCAACGCAGTGGGGCCAACCGTGGGCCTTGGCGCGGGGGCCTCGGAGCACGGCGGTCCTCCTGGGGGGCCTTGTCTCGACGCCCCCTCTCCTCTTCCTTCTTCTTCCGCTCGGCCTCCTCCGCCTCCGCGAACCTCGTTGCTCGATCCAGAAATGCCGCATAAGTCTTTGGCGGATTCTGGACGAGGTCACGATGAAAAGGTCCTGACCTGACGTTGCTAGTGAAGATTGGCACGGCCGCGTTCTCGTCGAAGTTGTCAACTGACCTCGCCTCCTTCTTCCACTTAGCTAGGTAGTCGGTCAGGCTCTCTGTGCTCCCTTGTTCCAACTTGCACATGGTCGCGAATTGTTTCTTCTTTGGGATATTGCTTGCAAAGTGTGACAGAAATCGCCCCGAGAGGTCGGCAAAGGATGAAATAGACCCCTCGGGTAGGGTCGTGAACCAATCCTGAGCCTGGCCGTCCAGGGTCGCGAAGAAGCCTCGGCACATAACGGCGTCGCTGGCGTCCATCATCAGAATGGCCGCCCGGTACCTGTTGATGTGAGCCCGAGGATCGGACGACCCTGAATAAAGTTTTATGGTCGGCCAGCGCAAATCTTGTGGCAGGGGCTGGGCCATGATGTCCTCCGTGAAGGGTGAGGTTAGTGCCTCCTGCGGCACCGGTGCTCCTTCCCCTATCTCCAATCTCCTTTGGAGCTCGTCCAATCGTCTGCGCAACTGTTCCATTTCGTTGTGAGGCGATCCCGAGGGTCGGCCTCGAGTTTCACCAGATTGCTCTATCCGCGAGGCCTGCTCATGCCGGGACGCGGCGCGGGGCTCAGCGCTCGGGGCTCGACGCAACGCCGATCCCTCGGCGGGCACCTCGTGGTGAGGCCCAAAGTCGAGGCGTTCACGAACCGGGACCCGCGTGCCCAACCGCCCGAGCGCGGACTTGGTAGCTCGAACCGGCCGGGCTCCACCCGTCTCACGTTGCGTGGGTCGTCCTCTAGGGGCCTCGTCCCCTCCCCTTCTTGCCGAAGGTCGTGGGGAGTTGACCTCCGCATCCATGCGAGGTTCGGGGGTTGGAGGATGGCGGGTGCTCGGAGCTCCCACCCGTCGTGACGGACCGGGTGGTGCGGCCGCCAAGCTCCCCTGAAGTCCATCCAAGATCTGTGTCAACACCGTTGTGGCTTGCCGAAGCGCGACCATCCCCTCCTGAAAGCCCGGGGCTGGGGGTGGAGGAGGTGGAGCCGGTCCGCCCTGACGGTGACTGTTGGGTGGAGGAGGTGGAGCCGGTCCGCCCTGACGGTGACTGTTGATTACGTCCCTGAGGTCGCCGGTCGACCTCACAGGCATGGTTTGGCGACCCCTGAGGTCGCCGGTCGACCTCACAGGCATGGTTTGGCGACTCGCCGTCCCGTTAGGAGTGCTCACAGGCATGGTTTGGCGACTCGCCGTCCCGTTAGGAGTGCCGGCAGGCATGGTTTGGCGACTCGCCGTCCCGTTAGGAGTGCCGGCACGGGGCGGGGCGCGGTTACCACGTGAACCAGGAGTGCCGGCACGGGGCGGGGCGCGGTTACCACGTGAACCATGGGAATTGCCGGAGTTGGATCCAGACCTTGCCATAGCCAGTGGGAAAGAAATAGCACGCTCGAGCTGTCATGTCGAGCTCTCAACGACAGCACCAATGATGGATTTTAATAACCCGGGTGGTCCGAATTACAAAACCCGATTAAATAAATGGGGGTATGACAAGCTAATGAATCGTAAGTATACCGCGGGGGTAAAATATATATTGAATTGTATATCGCTATTACAAAGGTAAGCAATGTAATAACAAGACAAGTGTGTTGAAGAGTAAGTGAGTATGTCCTGATCAGACAACCAGCGAGCTTTTATATCAGCCCTAGGCGTAACTGATCCGGAAAAGACGCAGGGAAGCGCGCCTAACGCCCGGGCCGTAACCGCCGCCCCGAGACCCGGGCAACGTGCGGACCGCCGAGCCCGGACGCTCAGCATGGCTGAGCAGCGAGGCTGAGCGTGCCGAGGACGCTCAGCTGGGCTGAGCGTGCCGCGAGCCACGCTGAACGTGCCGCGGACGCTCAGCCGGGCTGAGCGTGCCGCGAGCCACGCTCGGCCGCGGCTGACCGTGGCTAGCCTGCCACGTGGCCTCCTCCGGGTCGTACTTGCCCCGGTTCCTTCTTGCCCGGCTCTTGCTCCGCACCCGGTCCTAATTATTCCATCAGTATGCACTCAATACTCGTCTCCAATAATACTACAACAAAACACATCCTTATATAAACGTGTACTGCTGGAAAAAAAAAACCCATTCTGTGGCACACATCACATCCAAAAACCAACACCCAATTCTCATACCATATGCACACACCCAAGTCCATCAATCTCATAAAAACTGATCATGTGATCAAAGGCATATATAAGTATACAAAAAAAATGCTCATATAAACAAAAATCTCATCTTGTAATTATGTTACTACAATACTCATAAAAAAAACGCTCCGATATTAAATTCTCCTCCAATATTTATACATATAATCACAGCGTTACGGAGCAATTTTTTTGCCTTCACAAATACTTCACGCCTGGCACACAACACAAACACTATTGGCACACAAAAATTATCCCATACGCACACACTTACCATTAATATGCTCATACGTCATTCAACAAAATTCTTATTTAAACAATAATTTTTACTTTTTCAATTTTCGTTACTTACCGTCGTTTGTTGCCGGGTCTATGTGTTCTTCAAACATCGGGTTGTCATCTTCATCCATTGCAGTATGCTCTTCAACCAAATCAATGAACTCCATGTTTTATTTTCTTAATATTCCCACGCCTGGCTTCTCACAACACAGCCCTCTTGTATGTCCATTCCATATAATTGATTTATTACCATATTAACTGCATCTATTAACGGTGGTCATGCTTCTTAATAATTTCGTTTCCTTAATTGCAGTCATTGAAAATTATTATTGGACTTCCTTGCCCTTCATTAAAATATCTAACGTGCTTCTTTATACTTTTGTTTGCTTAATCTAAACCTTTGATTAAATTTATATGAATAGTTATGATGGGTCTTAATAGTCCTCTATAGTATGTAGTCCTCATGTGAACAAAGGCCTATATATATATAATGACCGTTACATATTGAATAGCCATAATGTCCATAATAATAATATATTTATAACACTCCCCTTTGGACATTATTTGATCACGATTTTACCTCATTAAAAACTTGCTAGGAAAATCCCGTGGGAAAAACTTAGAAAATAAAAGAGTACAAGGTATTTGATCACGATCCACACGTGAAACATACACTACAACAAACTGTTTTTTTAGCAACATATACTTAGCGGCGGCGCTAAATGAGTATTTCGCGACAATTATACAAACCGCCTCCAGATCATGTACTAAAACTAAAAAAATTAATTGTTAGTAACTATAATCCATAGAAAGTATTAATGTGGCGTTAATTAAGTGCATATTTTAGTGGCGATTATATGATCACCGCTAAAAGTCAAACTAAAATTACTTATTCAAATGTTTAAAACAAAATAATTTCATTAACCCTTCCTGTTTTCCACCGCACCCTACAACTGGTCTTCTCTCTCCAAAATAATCGGTTGCCAAAAACACTACTCTTCTCCCATTATATCCGGTCTTTTCTCCCAAATTCCAATTTTTCTCAATTCTTCCACAATCCACAGTGATTTCTAAAACACGAAGAAGCAGCAATCATTGAATCGTTCATTCAATTCTTTTTTTTCGTAGCCGATGGAGTTCGGTTACTTGTTCGTCGCAGCCGAAGTTCGATTTCTTGTTCGTCGCAGCCGGAGTTTGATTTGTTGTTCGTCGCAGCCGAGGTTGGGAAGAGTAGTTTGCTGCTCAGTTTCACTTCAGATACATTTAAGGGCCTTTCTCCTACGGTAACCCTACTAGTCTGCTACTTTACTGCACTGTGCGGAGTATATATTTGAATATTATATCTAACAAATGGATATATGCATGTATAGAATTGAACCTGCAAATTATTGTTGTATGTTATAATTTGAGTAGAGGTTAGCACATTTCTGATCCCTAAACCCTAATCCCTCATAGGTGAAATTGTATACAGTTGAATTTTGGAGATTTGATTTGAGGGCATTCGGACATATGATGGGTTAAAGATTCTTCCTAACATCAAAGATTGTAGTCAATATATTTCAAGTGTAGCAGACTTGAAATACTTGTTTTTTAATGAATTGGTTTTACCATCAGATATTGTAGTCATACACATTATGATGCTGGAAATGCCTCATTCATGAATTTAGGATATTATCCAAGCTGAGCTATTATATGATATCTTTATTGTAGAATGGGCCATCCTTATATTTGAGTTATTTAAATTCTAAAACCCTTGACTTGGCGATTTATTTATTATGTTGATCTTGCATCAGTTACAATTAGCAAGAAGCTAGGAAGCTTATTTGATGTGCAAGTATGCCAAGATTTAAAAGGTTAATAGGTAAGAGTCGACCAAGGGACGAAAGTTTGAATATATCAAACAAATTAATTTAGTTCCATTTGTTGACAAATGAAGATGGTTGATTGGTTGTAACAGGGACCTTAGCTCCTTTAAACATTACCATGGAAAGCATAAAGGATGTATCGGACATTCTAAGGCTGCCCAATGCAAGTTCTTGTTAATGCCAGTGAGCAGCACTTCTACGAACAATGCAGCAGGTAAATATGCGCTTATTCTTTATGCAATACATAGGCATTCATATCCTCTTTCATGACGTGTACAATGTAATGGACTTTTATCATGCATGCTTCATATGGTGGAAGAATTTGATGACAAAAAGCACAATTGCCACAAGCGCCTTGCAGAGCACAATGAGTGTAGACAAAAAGCCTTTGAACCTAGCACATTGGGGTAACCAAGATTCTTCATTCTTGTTCTAATCTTGTCTTTGTTATGATTTGATCTGCAATTGTTAATTCATTCATGTGGTAGGGGCTGTAGCAAGGTTCTTAGATATGGCTTTCCTAGAGGCTACCAATGCTATTCCACTTTAATTTCCTACAGAACATTCTTTACTTTTATACTTACTGTCACTTCTATTTGATGGTCTGAAATACTGAAGTGGCATTCTTCATTTCAGAAGGAATCTTTCATGCCTTCTGGAACAACCCCTGGTTTGTGTATATTTTAAAATGTTCTCTAATGTCTTATTTTTGTGTACACTTGTTTTTTCTAGTTTTTTAATTGTCATGAATTGGCATCTGGTATCCATATTAGCAGATTTTTATGTGTGTGGATTAGGTTTCCTTTAAATAGTTTCAAATTATTCATTTGACTTGTTTCCTTACAGAACCAAATATTGTGATAAACTATCTTCAAAACCTAAGGTCATCCGAGGAGTTGTTATGGGAACAGGTTTTGTTTTGATCATAAGTTATTTTCATTCTTAGTACTTGTTGTTCTTGTAGTTTTACCATACTAATTTTCCTTCATTTGTTTTTATTTCCATGGCTTTACCATCAGATGGAGAAAGCTAAGAAAAAAGAAACTGCCTTTATAGTAAATATTGCAAAATGAGATCAAGAGATAGCTGAGTCAAAGGTAAGAAATGTTTTGTACCCTTGTATATTATGATACACAAGGCCACAAGGGAATTTATGTACCCTTGCAGATGCATGGNTTCGTAGCCGATGGAGTTCGGTTACTTGTTCGTCGCAGCCGAAGTTCGATTTCTTGTTCGTCGCAGCCGGAGTTTGATTTGTTGTTCGTCGCAGCCGAGGTTGGGAAGAGTAGTTTGCTGCTCAGTTTCACTTCAGATACATTTAAGGGCCTTTCTCCTACGGTAACCCTACTAGTCTGCTACTTTACTGCACTGTGCGGAGTATATATTTGAATATTATATCTAACAAATGGATATATGCATGTATAGAATTGAACCTGCAAATTATTGTTGTATGTTATAATTTGAGTAGAGGTTAGCACATTTCTGATCCCTAAACCCTAATCCCTCATAGGTGAAATTGTATACAGTTGAATTTTGGAGATTTGATTTGAGGGCATTCGGACATATGATGGGTTAAAGATTCTTCCTAACATCAAAGATTGTAGTCAATATATTTCAAGTGTAGCAGACTTGAAATACTTGTTTTTTAATGAATTGGTTTTACCATCAGATATTGTAGTCATACACATTATGATGCTGGAAATGCCTCATTCATGAATTTAGGATATTATCCAAGCTGAGCTATTATATGATATCTTTATTGTAGAATGGGCCATCCTTATATTTGAGTTATTTAAATTCTAAAACCCTTGACTTGGCGATTTATTTATTATGTTGATCTTGCATCAGTTACAATTAGCAAGAAGCTAGGAAGCTTATTTGATGTGCAAGTATGCCAAGATTTAAAAGGTTAATAGGTAAGAGTCGACCAAGGGACGAAAGTTTGAATATATCAAACAAATTAATTTAGTTCCATTTGTTGACAAATGAAGATGGTTGATTGGTTGTAACAGGGACCTTAGCTCCTTTAAACATTACCATGGAAAGCATAAAGGATGTATCGGACATTCTAAGGCTGCCCAATGCAAGTTCTTGTTAATGCCAGTGAGCAGCACTTCTACGAACAATGCAGCAGGTAAATATGCGCTTATTCTTTATGCAATACATAGGCATTCATATCCTCTTTCATGACGTGTACAATGTAATGGACTTTTATCATGCATGCTTCATATGGTGGAAGAATTTGATGACAAAAAGCACAATTGCCACAAGCGCCTTGCAGAGCACAATGAGTGTAGACAAAAAGCCTTTGAACCTAGCACATTGGGGTAACCAAGATTCTTCATTCTTGTTCTAATCTTGTCTTTGTTATGATTTGATCTGCAATTGTTAATTCATTCATGTGGTAGGGGCTGTAGCAAGGTTCTTAGATATGGCTTTCCTAGAGGCTACCAATGCTATTCCACTTTAATTTCCTACAGAACATTCTTTACTTTTATACTTACTGTCACTTCTATTTGATGGTCTGAAATACTGAAGTGGCATTCTTCATTTCAGAAGGAATCTTTCATGCCTTCTGGAACAACCCCTGGTTTGTGTATATTTTAAAATGTTCTCTAATGTCTTATTTTTGTGTACACTTGTTTTTTCTAGTTTTTTAATTGTCATGAATTGGCATCTGGTATCCATATTAGCAGATTTTTATGTGTGTGGATTAGGTTTCCTTTAAATAGTTTCAAATTATTCATTTGACTTGTTTCCTTACAGAACCAAATATTGTGATAAACTATCTTCAAAACCTAAGGTCATCCGAGGAGTTGTTATGGGAACAGGTTTTGTTTTGATCATAAGTTATTTTCATTCTTAGTACTTGTTGTTCTTGTAGTTTTACCATACTAATTTTCCTTCATTTGTTTTTATTTCCATGGCTTTACCATCAGATGGAGAAAGCTAAGAAAAAAGAAACTGCCTTTATAGTAAATATTGCAAAATGAGATCAAGAGATAGCTGAGTCAAAGGTAAGAAATGTTTTGTACCCTTGTATATTATGATACACAAGGCCACAAGGGAATTTATGTACCCTTGCAGATGCATGGANTATATCTAACAAATGGATATATGCATGTATAGAATTGAACCTGCAAATTATTGTTGTATGTTATAATTTGAGTAGAGGTTAGCACATTTCTGATCCCTAAACCCTAATCCCTCATAGGTGAAATTGTATACAGTTGAATTTTGGAGATTTGATTTGAGGGCATTCGGACATATGATGGGTTAAAGATTCTTCCTAACATCAAAGATTGTAGTCAATATATTTCAAGTGTAGCAGACTTGAAATACTTGTTTTTTAATGAATTGGTTTTACCATCAGATATTGTAGTCATACACATTATGATGCTGGAAATGCCTCATTCATGAATTTAGGATATTATCCAAGCTGAGCTATTATATGATATCTTTATTGTAGAATGGGCCATCCTTATATTTGAGTTATTTAAATTCTAAAACCCTTGACTTGGCGATTTATTTATTATGTTGATCTTGCATCAGTTACAATTAGCAAGAAGCTAGGAAGCTTATTTGATGTGCAAGTATGCCAAGATTTAAAAGGTTAATAGGTAAGAGTCGACCAAGGGACGAAAGTTTGAATATATCAAACAAATTAATTTAGTTCCATTTGTTGACAAATGAAGATGGTTGATTGGTTGTAACAGGGACCTTAGCTCCTTTAAACATTACCATGGAAAGCATAAAGGATGTATCGGACATTCTAAGGCTGCCCAATGCAAGTTCTTGTTAATGCCAGTGAGCAGCACTTCTACGAACAATGCAGCAGGTAAATATGCGCTTATTCTTTATGCAATACATAGGCATTCATATCCTCTTTCATGACGTGTACAATGTAATGGACTTTTATCATGCATGCTTCATATGGTGGAAGAATTTGATGACAAAAAGCACAATTGCCACAAGCGCCTTGCAGAGCACAATGAGTGTAGACAAAAAGCCTTTGAACCTAGCACATTGGGGTAACCAAGATTCTTCATTCTTGTTCTAATCTTGTCTTTGTTATGATTTGATCTGCAATTGTTAATTCATTCATGTGGTAGGGGCTGTAGCAAGGTTCTTAGATATGGCTTTCCTAGAGGCTACCAATGCTATTCCACTTTAATTTCCTACAGAACATTCTTTACTTTTATACTTACTGTCACTTCTATTTGATGGTCTGAAATACTGAAGTGGCATTCTTCATTTCAGAAGGAATCTTTCATGCCTTCTGGAACAACCCCTGGTTTGTGTATATTTTAAAATGTTCTCTAATGTCTTATTTTTGTGTACACTTGTTTTTTCTAGTTTTTTAATTGTCATGAATTGGCATCTGGTATCCATATTAGCAGATTTTTATGTGTGTGGATTAGGTTTCCTTTAAATAGTTTCAAATTATTCATTTGACTTGTTTCCTTACAGAACCAAATATTGTGATAAACTATCTTCAAAACCTAAGGTCATCCGAGGAGTTGTTATGGGAACAGGTTTTGTTTTGATCATAAGTTATTTTCATTCTTAGTACTTGTTGTTCTTGTAGTTTTACCATACTAATTTTCCTTCATTTGTTTTTATTTCCATGGCTTTACCATCAGATGGAGAAAGCTAAGAAAAAAGAAACTGCCTTTATAGTAAATATTGCAAAATGAGATCAAGAGATAGCTGAGTCAAAGGTAAGAAATGTTTTGTACCCTTGTATATTATGATACACAAGGCCACAAGGGAATTTATGTACCCTTGCAGATGCATGGANATGAATGGTTATTTGTTTGTCTTCTGTTATTGGTTGCAGGATTATGCAAACAAGTAGAGGGACTGACTAATGATGTTGAAATATCAAATGAAGTGGTAATTCCCCCTCTTCCATTATGTATTATTTCTGTTTTTATGTAGAACTGTAGAAGCACTGGGCTAGAGGAACTTTTCATGCCTAACATAGTAATGCCTCCTGCTTATACTTTATAGCAGTTATTTTACTTGAGGCAGTTTTTTATATAGCAGTTTCTTTCAATATGTATTTACACTATAACTTGTCTCTTTTGAGTTTTTCATCTGTCTCCGGGACCCAAATTGTATGCCTTTCTCCAGTTGCTGTTGTTTTATTTATTTGATATTGAAGCATTATTGATTTAGCGGATGTCTTTTCCTTTTGCAGTGCCATGCTCTCCAAGCTCCTCAGTTGTTTGAGTCCTCGAAGATTCAAAATACTACAAGTCATGACTATCAATTCTCATCGAGGGTGAAAAATGGTATTCATCGTCTAGTGATGATGTAAATGGACAATTTCCTTTTGCATGAAACCATCATATTGATGAATAAACTACTATGTTGTTTTATATTTTTCATTTAAAATATTTTTCAGTTATGTATACAGTTCAATTAATATGTAGACCGTTGTACATGAATATTGTTTGATATTATTTGACAAATATTCGTTACAATTGATTTTCTTTTCAATTAAATGTGTATAGAGAGTTTGTTTGTGGTTGCAATGCAAATTTGAATGTAAACTTAATTTGATGAGGATTATAAAAATAAAAATAAAAATGTCGGTTCAAAAATTTTCATTACAATTAGATAAGAAATAATTTAAAAATTAATTTAAAAACTAAAGCTTAATTTAGAGGCGGTTATATAACCGCCACTGATATTTAAAGTAAAAATAAATAAAATAATTTAGTGGCGGTTATGTAAGTGTCGCTAAACTCTAGACAAAATAATTGATTATTCGCGGCAATTACAAAACCGCCGCTAAATGCATTAAAAACTGTCGCTAAATAAGTTTTCCATTAATTCTCACACTTGTCTAAAACTGCCTCTAAATCCTTCGCGACACACTATTTAGACACGGTTGGAGAACCGCCTCTAAACAGTTTAGTGGCGGTTTTGAACCGCCTCTAAATAACAAATTAACCGCCACTAAATAACCTTTTTGGTGTAGTGATACTTTGCTGCTGGGCCAAAAGTTATATGAGGTTTGCACTGGAGTTTTTGGATAACTGAAGTTTGGGACACGATTATAGCTTATTAGATTCAGACACAAAAAAATCTTTAAAACTTGTAGGCAGTTAAATTGTGTCTTTAGAAAAGGAATCCTTCAGGGATTGTTATTACAAGGATAAATTAAGTTTTAGCAACATCAATTGCAACCGAACAAGACCATGTCATGTTTTGTGGTATGAGAGTTAAGTTACCAATCCTTGTCAATATATTCTAGAAACTCACTTCATGGTAGGGATGACCACGGTTCGGTTCGAACCCGGTTTGAACCGAACTGTGTACTGTTGGAACCGGACCGGAACCGGAACCGTACGGACGGTTCCGGTTCTGGTTAAGAACCGGAACCTATACGGTTCCGGTTCTGGTTCCCTTAAGGTTTGGAACCGGAACCGGACCCAAACCGGAAAATATAAAAAAAAAATTTAATTATTATTTATTATTTAGTTAAAGTTTAATTATTATTTGATTAATGTTTAAACATTAAATAACATTTTAAAATTCAACTATAACAATTTTTTTAAATATAGTTTAACTTTGAAGTTTAAATATTTAATATAACTATTTTAAAAACATTTTAGAATGAAAATTTTTCTACAAAAATATTAATTGTTGAATTTGGACAATTTTAAAAATTAAAAAAATTACAAATTTTTTTTTAAAAGAAAAATCTGGTTCGAACCGGAACCGCCGGTTCCAAACCGTACTTGGAACCGTACCCGTAAGGTTCGGTTCCGGTTCGTCCAATTTCGGAACCGGGAACCGCCGGTTCGGAACGGAACCGAACCGTGGTCATGCCTACTTCATGGCCTATAATTATGAGCAACGAGGCAACGAGAATATAAATGATGGTTCACATAGTCAGAAATTAAAACAAATTTGAGCAAATATCTCAAATTTGGACAAGAGGATTGAAATTATGCAATTGTGAGCTAAAAACGAGGGTTTACCTTTATTTAAACATAGTCCCAAATGATGGAAGAAGATTTTAAGAATTTGGGTTAATCCAAAAATAAAAGAATTGAGCCCAACTCTAAAAACAAATGGGTCGAGCTTTTTAAAGCTAGCAAAACAAAAGGACCCAAAAATTATATTTAAACCCAAATTAAATTAGCCTAAAATTTAATAACTGAAATAGACTTCAATTTAATTTGCCTAACAAAATAATTCATCATTGTAATCTATGAATGGAGCCTAAGAATCATAATATGCCCAATTTTTCAATTAATAATCCCAGGTCTCGAAAAAAACACTAGAAATATTTTATTATTTTACAGAAATTCTTGAAGAGAATAAAGATTGGGCCACAAAATCAATATTTTGGAGTAAAAAACGATCCAAAAATTAAAACAAGTCCATAATACTTTAAATAAATAAAGCTCATTTTTGTTTTAATATTGTTGGCTGAATTGGACCAGGCAAAGCTCAATAAAAATAATAACTTATGGGCCATATGGCCCAAAACCCAGGCCCAAATCAATTAAAAGAGTATGTTTAGTGGCAAATTATTGTATGGTGGTCCACACAGCTACGTGGAACATAATTAAATGTATATTTTTAATGTATTAAATATACATTATTTTTATATTATAAAAATAATGTACATTCAATACACAAATAATGTACATTCCCCGAATATAATGTACATTATTTTTATACTGAATATACATTATTTTTATATTGAATGTGCATTATTTAATAGTATGGTCCAGAGAATAATGATTGATGTTTAGTTTAGGTTATCAAAACATATGAAGACCAGGGGCGCGCAGTCGTCGTAGTGACGGTCGCAAGTCATTGGGACTCTCCGTTGCAGCAGTAGCGTCGCCGTCGATCTCCCTTCGAGGCGAGCAGGACATCGGCGAGGGGTCACCGGGGACCGCAGAGAACCGCCACCACCCGGAGCCGCCGTGGACTGCTGCAACCCGGATCGCAACCAGCGAGAGAATCGGCGAGGATGCCACTTCACCGCTGGGATGAGCCGCCGGCGTAGGAAGAAGCCAGCCGGAGCCACCACCGCTCGCCTCCGTGCCATCGCCGGTCAGAGATCGAAAATAAGCAGGTTTGTTTGTTTGTTTGTTTTTTTTTTTTTTATTTTTTTATTTTGTATTTCGAAAAAAATATATATGGGAGTGGAAAAGAAATTATTGTATATGCACACGAATTTGTCTCTTTATTTTTGTATTTCGAAGAATTCGTGCTGTATACAAATACATGTATATTGTGTATTTCAAAAAAAATTCCTTCTATCTGAATGTATTGATGATAACAACATATATAAGTTCACAGATTATATACCTTTGATGCAGATATATACTATCAGGAAGTACGCATATTCATATGATCAAAAAATCACAGATTCAGAAAAACATAAAAAAATATGAACATATGCGATTTTAGGTATATAAAATTTTTTTTATAAAAATTACCGTTGTATGTAGTGATCTTGCATATAATATGGTTAAAGTAGAATAAGCATGAAGATATAAGTACAGAGAGAGTAGAAAACAAGTGATCATTTTTCATTCATCCATTCTAATTACAAAGGGGATTAGGGGAATACATCATATATATAATATACATATAATAATGATGATCGTTACATATTGAATAGCCATAATGTCCATAATAATAATATATTTATAACATATTTGATTATTTTTTAAAAATAAATAAAGAAATGTGTTATGAAGTATGAACTACCGCTTCTCACAAAATATAAATGATACATGCTGCAGACTGCGGAGCATAACATATTCTGTGAACTTGGTGAGAGTGCCACTCCATTTGTTACCTTCAACGGCAGCTTCCATTGTTGAACCTCGATCTCTGATGTTCTAAACCAAAAATGCTCTTTCAGTTTCATGTTGAATGGCCAGAAAGAATGCTTTGTTTCTCAAACAAATCCTCACCGCCAATATTTTCTACCAGAACTCGACACTCTTGGCGGAGTTCTTGGGTTCTTGCATCAGTACCAGATCATCATTGGCCGTGCGTTCAGTGCACGGGAGGGTCCTGAAGAATCATTTCAGCGGCGAGGTCTTCATCAACAATCGGCTCATAGATGCATACGGGAAATGTTGGCGGTTACTAGACGCTCGGAAGGTGTTTGATCAAATGCGTGAGAAGAACACCTTTACATGGAACTCGATGATCAATGCATTTACAGCATCTGGACTTCTTGATGAGGCTGAGGAGCTGTTTTCCTCGATGCTGGAGCCTGACCAGTGCTCATGGAACTTGATGGTTTCGAGCTTTGCGCAGTGTGAAATGTTTGATATATCCATGAAATATTTTGTGAGAATGCACAGGGAAGACTTTCTGTTGAATGAGTACTCTTATGGCAGCGCACTTAGTGCTTGTGCTGGACTTAGGGACTTGACAATGGGTACTCAAGTTCATGGTTCTGTGGCCAAGTCAAAATACTCATCTGATGTTTACATGGGATCTGCACTTATTGATATGTACTCCAAATGTGGAAATGTGGAGTGTGCTCAAAAGGTTTTTGATGATATGAGGGACCGCAATGTGGTGTCATGGAATAGTTTGATCACATGTTATGAGCAAAACGGGCCAGCTAGTAGAGCACTTGAGATTTTTGTTATGATGATGCACTATGGGTTTGAACCAGATGAGGTGACCTTAGCAAGCGCCATAAGTGCTTGTGCAAGCTTAGCCTTAGTTAGAGAAGGCCGTGAAGTTCATGGCCGAGTTATGAAGTTTCATAAGTTTAGAGATGACCTTATCATAAGCAATGCTTTGGTGGATATGTATGCAAAGTGTGGCAGGGTTTTTGAGGCAAGACAAATCTTTGATTGCATGCCTGTAAGGAGTGTGGTCTCTCATACCTCTATGGTAAGTGGTTATGCAAGGGCTGCAAGTGTGAAGGCCGCTAGAGAAATGTTTACTGGGATGATGGAAAAGAATGTGGTGTCTTGGAATGCCCTTATAGCTGGATACACCCAAAATGGGGAAAATGAGGAGGCACTAGAGCTATTTCTTATGTTAAAACGGGAGTCAGTTTGGCCAACTCATTATACCTTTGGGAACCTTCTAAATGCATGCTCAAATCTGTCTGATCTGAGGCTTGGCAGGCAAGCTCATGCCCATGTTTTGAAACACGGTTTTCAATTCCAGCATGGACCAGAGTCTGATGTTTTTGTGGGTAATGCTCTAATAGATATGTATATGAAGTGCGGGTCAGTTGAAGATGGTAGGCAGGTTTTCAAAAATATGATTGACCGAGATTGGGTTTCCTGGAATGCAATAATAGTAGGGCTTGCCCAAAATGGGCAAGCAATCGAAGCTCTTGAAATGTTCAAGGATATGTTGATAGCCGGGGAGAAGCCAGATCATGTTACTATGATTGGAGTTCTTTGTGCATGTAGCCATGCGGGGCTAGTTGAGGAGGGACGCCAATATTTTTATTCTATGAGGGAATATGATTTGGAACCTTTGAAAGACCATTACACATGCATGGTGGATATACTTGGTAGAGCCGGTTGCCTAGACGAAGCAAGGAATTTGATAGAATCAATGCCAATACCCCCCGACGGTGTTGTATGGGGATCTTTGCTTTCTGCTTGTAAAACTCATGGTGATATGGAGTTGGGTAAGCATGTAGCCGAGAAGCTTTTGGAGGTTGATCCTGAAAACTCGGGTCCTTACGTTCTTCTCTCAAACATGTATGCTGAGCTCGGGCGCTGGAAAGATGTTGCAGGAGTACGTAAACTAATGAGACAGCGCGGTGTTGTTAAGCAGCCCGGTTGCAGTTGGATCGAAATAGAGAGCCAGGTTCATGTATTCATGGTTAAGGATAGAAGGCATCCCTTGAAGGAGGAAATATATCTTTGGTTGAAAAGTCTGACGAAATCGATGAGGCTCTTTGGATTTGAAGATGATTTGGATGGTGATGAGTTGAACAGATGTAAGGAATTGGGTATGGGTCGTTACCATTTTGTAGGTTGATGTAAAGATGAGAAATCAGATTCTAGGCAACACAATTTTTCTTGCCTGATGTGCTTGAAATGATGTTTAGGGACTCCCTCTCTGCGGAAAGCAAAGCAATTATTATTATTGAAAATGCCATAAAAAATGTGAAAAAAAAATGGCACTTTGGTATGCCTAACTTAAGGGTCCGTTTAGAAAGCAGGAAAATGAGTCATTTTCCGGAAAACAGTTTCATTTCCAGTGTTTGGATGTATTATGAAAAACTGTCTTTGTGTGTTTGGTTGATTTTCTGGAAAATGGATAGAATTGTATAATTAAACATTGTAATTGTTTTATTTAAAATATAAAAAAAATATACTAATTATTAAAATAATGGTATTTAATAAAAAAAAATAGAATTTATAAAATAAAATAAAAAATAAAAATAAAATAAAAAATGTAGCAAAGGTTCCCGGCGGTTTCCCCACCTCCTTGGTCCATGGTCATGGGTGATATGACTTGGTTTTTGTTGAAAACATGGGAAACAGCTATTCTGGCGATTCCGTAAAATGACTTACGGAAAAAAAATTTCGTAAGTCATTTTTCGGAAAAATGAACTGATTTTCCTTGGTCAACGGAAAACATCACATTTTCCGGACATTCCCAAACACAGAAAACTCGGAAGTCATTTTACGGGTTACCAAACACACCCTAAAAGGAAAATGATAAAAGGATTTCAAAGGAATAAAAATATTGTTACATTTCTTGATTTTATTAGATGGAGAAGAAAAGAAAATAATAAAAATTGTGGCTCACAATTTTTTTTGAATGAATTAAAGTATGTCATGTAAGTAGGGAGTAGAAAGTGGAAGTATGTGTAGTATTACTCAACTTAAAATTTACAATTGGTTGAAACTCAAAAAATTAAAAGTTAGAAATTACTCAACTCAAAGTTTAAGGCTTTAGAGGATATATTAACCTTTGCCTTTCATGGCAATCCTGCAAGAAAAAAAGAGAAAAAGAAAAAAAGCAAATTATCAATGGGATGGAACAATTTTGTAACATTAATATTCACATAAAAATTAACGAAGCACATACATACAGAGCATAAAGATAAGATGAATTGCAGAGCATGCCCAAAAATGGTTTAAGGAGGTTTTTTTTTTTTTTTTGATTGAGGGGAGAGAAGATGATTTTTTTTGTGTGCAGAGGGGGATATGGGAGAGAAGAGAGGAAAGAGAAAATAATTGTACTAAAGTGAGTTTTTTGTGGGATCCGCATTTTTTGGAGAAAATAAAGACAAATCTCACCTTCTTCCAATATACTTTTCCTCTCTCTTTGCTCTTCGCTCTCCGTTTGAAATCTTTTGTCCGATGTTACTCCCATATATGAAGAAATTAACACACAATAGAAAGCCCAATTTAGCAAGCCTGTAGAAAGGAAACAATCAATGTTTTTCGCAGGATAGGATGCTTAATCTATGACAAAGTTAAGTTGCTGCCTGCTGGACAGCAATCATTGGTTCTCAATGCATTAAAAAAAGATTATTTTAGCAATAATTTATTATGAGAAAGTGAGAAGCTATATATGTAATTTATTAGATAAACCAATTCAACCACATGGGGCCTTGAAGCAATATGAGAAACAAATTAAATTTTTCGGCTGTTTGGTAATAACTGTTAGCTGATTGAGTTAGTGAGTGAGTTTGATTAGTTGATAGTATTAACTGATTGTAGACAGATGTTTGGTAAATTAAATGTTAGCTGATAGTTGATTACATGCAAAATGACTTTCTAAAAAAACTAATCGAAAAAGTTACTTTGAACAGCTTTTTGAATTTTAGCGTTTTGGAGCAATAAGTTGTTACAAAAAACTAATTAATCAAACACTTATATTGATTGTTTAATCAAGTCAAATAACTAATAGTGGTCAAATGTCTAGGCATGGGCTGTTGGCACCATTTTTTCAGCCTCACAGAAAGTGAAGATTAATTTGAGAAGACAAGAAAGTGGAACAGCACATTGCCTAGTGAAGTTTAATTTGGACATTTTAGTTGACATAAAACTAAAATTGTGAGATGAAGCAAATCCAACCAGCACATTCCCTACAGAAGTTATATCAGTTCAATGAGAGCAGGGCAGCAAAAGCATATATGTTGTGGAACAATATTACTATCTAGTCTAGTAGTACAACAAAAATACAATCTATTTAAAACCTCTCTTAGTCTTTTTGATCAAACATAATATATGCAATGAAAAAATGAACCAAAGAGTGCGACATAAAAGACATCCATATCTCTTTAAAATCAAATACCATATCTTGCAGGGTAACCCCATCCCTTCCTTTTGTCATGTGAGACATCTTTTGCATTCCAAAATGTATAAACAATTTCTTGGTTAATCTTAGGTAAACGATGAAATCATCAAAACTAACTTTGTAGAGATTCTCCTGACTTGAATTTTTGCTAAACTCCTTGTGACTTCTCGTAACTTCTTCCTAATAACTTCTTATTAGTTTACCTCTCATTGAGTCACTTTTAGCTCAGCGATTTTTCATTGCTACTGTAGAATGTTTCCAGTACTGTAGCACTAGCACCTCTTGAGTACCGAAGGGGTAGCACTATTCGAGTACTGTAGCAGTAGCACAATTCTAATCGCTATAGCAGTAACACTATTCGAGTAATGTATCAATTACGTTTTCATCCACTTGATAGTGTGAATACAACATCATATAGTCATATGCTGGGGTTTGAAATTTCCTCTGAATAGTTGGCTTCTTGTCATTCCCCCTAAGTTAGACAACTTCTTAAGTCATCTACTCATCTTCCAATATAGCTATTAGAAAGAATGTTTCATCAAAATCTAATTTACATTTATTCCTAACAACACAATCTAAAATTGCAGAGAATCCTCTCTACACCAACTGTTGCCATCCTTCAATAATTGGTTCTTGTCATAGTTTATTGGTGAAAAAAAAGAAAAGAACAGAGTCAGATTCGCACTAGAAATTAAGGGAATAGGTGGAAGGTGGAGAAGAGAAAAGAAATGAGACGAAACAAAACACCTGCTTCTAAAGTTCTAAACACCACACCCGTTACTTGTACCATAATAAGCACCCAAGTTGAGCAGCTGAAATTTTAGGAACATCAACTTGATCCACAGTTAAAAACACAAATTGTTTTTTCTTAAATCATAAAACTTACCTGAGTTTCTTCTTTTATGTTCATTGGGGAACCCAGAACTCCTGTGCCGACATTTCCACAGATACAATGGTATTAAAGCAAAAACAAGGAACATTGAAAGTATTCCCAGTTGCCACAGCTACTTTGTTCACCAACAAAATTCATCATACATTAAAATCTAAATTTAGAATCATAGAATTCAATTCAAAAACCAAAAACATCAGCATATCAATTATTAATTAGAAAAATTAAAAAACAGGAGAGGAAAAAGGAATTTAGATTTTCTTGATTAAAAGATTATGTACCACCATAATCATCAGAGACAAGACTACCTTCTAGACAATGAATCATAACCCTGGAACCATCAAAATGCAATTCATATAGGGTAACTTCAGTCAAGTTGGTCGTACGGTTGACTTTGTAACCCCAAAATTTCAAGTTAACTTTTAGTGGGAGTGACCTATTGACCTTCTTGATTTGAGCCAGTCAGTTATGGACAACCAACCTAAGCTGCTTTACCTGCCCTTTGCTGGCTAGGGTCGCAAGATAGTGATTGCGGTTTCCTCGTTAGGCAAAAAAAATATGCAGTTCATATCTATGTCAAAGTTGTTTCAAGTAAACCAATGCCTTTTCTTCAAATCTTGAATATATCATCTGTAACACACATACTTACATGAAAAAAAGAACTCTAGAGTTGCATTTGGGTAAATATTTCATTCAACTTACCAGCCATCTAGGAGATTGAGGAATTAAAAGCAGGCCCAAGATCAGAGCTGAAGCATAAATGCAAGCAGTCCTGAAGTGATGTTAAAACGGCCTAATATTTCTCTCATCTAACAAAAACTCAGATGAAGAAATGGAGAGCAGAGTCAAAAGAAATTCCCAATAACAACAGCTAATGGGTGCCATGTAATAATGGCTGGCTCCAACAAGATACGTAATTGATACACTACATCATATCATCAACTCATCAACTGGGGAAACAATGACACTTAGCCTCAAAAGTTAGAAGGACTAATTGCATTTTTCCCTTAGCTTGTTCATTTATTATCAACTTATAATATGGATAATGCTTTTAACGCCTACGATTATCACTTCCTATTAGTCACTCTCTCTCATTAATTAAGATAGAAATTTTTCTTTGTTGTCATAAACTATTGTGAATTAATTGATTCCACCATTAGTTAATATGGAATATATGTATTCAATAAAGCAGTGTTACATTTAGAGGTGAAATATGTATGGGTGTCTATAATGGTTTAGCAAATTAGTTGACGGTAAATAAGTTACCGGATAATATATTTGGAAAATAATAGTAAATAGATTTGTATTGCTTGTGTGTTCTGAGTATGAAAATCAAAAGTGTCGCCCTACTTGTTACATTTATGCTATAAAACGGTAACGACTACCATAATGTGCACTAACGGCCTCCCCTAATAAGTGCAACGGCTCCCCTCCATTCTATGTGTTCTCCTCTATAACTGTATGCTCTTTGATGAGGCGGTGCTATAAATAAGTGTGCGTGCTATTGCAACACTCCACTTGCTCTGCTCTTGGATGTTACTGTTTGACTACCTTAATTGCCTTTGACGGGTCAGGTACCGTGTCGAATTATCCTATCATGGCCCCCTGCTCCCGAGTTGCGAGTGCAGTGCAGTCAGTTAAGGAGTAATAAAATGTTGTTTTTTGTCAAATAATTCGTCACTAGCCCCCTGCCCGCAAGTTATGAGCAAAAAGACGCAGGCTAGAAATTTTTTTTGACCCAGGATCGACGAAATGATCGAACCAGTCGAGGACAGGCCTTGGCCATGGCTGAAGAGTGACCTCAGCCAAGGTGGCTGGGGCGCTGCCTCGGCCATATGGATTTCTAATTTTTTTTATCTATTTTATTTATTTTTTGATAGCTCACTGGTTCACTTTGGCCCCCCGTGGGCTCAGTCAAAGGTCTAACTCTTTCGTAGGGTAGTCAACGGGGTCGGACCCTATACCGGTCCTTAAGGGACAGCATTTTCGTAATCAAGTTGCGGGCTTGGGCAAGAAAAGGCCATTCTGTCTGGTAGCTAGCGGGGTCAGATCCCATGCCAGCCCTTAGGAAATATCTGGCGTTTCCGTAATCAAGTCACAGCCTTAGCCAAGAAAATACCCTTCCGTCAGGTAATTAGCGGGAACGGATCCATGCTCGCCCTTAGAGAATAGAGTTTGCGAGGTTGTTTTTATTTTTATTTTTATTTTTATTTTTTTTGTGATGAAGACATGCCTTAGTCAAATGAGGTCGAGTACACAGCCTCATCCTCTTCCCTTTTTTCCTGGCCGAGGTGCCTTAGCCATGGTGGGTGAGGTCGTGAGGGACACGACCTCGGCTTCCCCATTCTACAAACACAAAGGACTCCGATAATTAAAATAAATTTGGTAAAGTTTTATTCAACAAGGTTGATCAGGGCGGACCATGATCAATAGTTACATTAGTCTATTGTTGATCTTCAAATTTTTAGCGGATGACTTGCTTTTTGTGCAGTGCGAGCTCCTCCTCTAATTCCTTGTCTCCTTCTACCACGATCTGGTCGTACCTTCTCTTTTTCTATGTGGATGGCTCGGGGCCCTTGTCCTTTAGCCATAATTTTTTGGGTTGACCCTATTGTTGGTGCTGGTGCTGTTGTTGCCCTAGACACTTTACAGACTGAGTAAAGTATCCCCTCTGAATGAGCTCCTCTATCTGTCTCTTCAGAACGTGACACTCGTTAGTGTTGTGGCCAACTTGTCGGTGAAACTGAGAGTACTTGGTTTGGTTTACCTTACGGGAAACTTTCATGCATTCCTACCCTTTGGGAATTTTATTATCCCCATCTCTTCGGCTTGGTTCAGAATCACGCTAACCGGATGAGTCAGCGGGGTTAAATGATGCAAGAGGACCAAACGGGATCCCCCTAATCTCTACTTCCCTTCCTTGATGAAGCAGAGCACGACACCTGGTTAGCTCGACCCGTTTTCTCGGATAATATATTTGGAAAATAATAGTAAACATAGTTGTATTGCTTGTGTATGTTCTGAGTATGAGAATCAAAAGTGTCCCCCTACTTGTTACATGTGCTCAACTTTTATACTGTACACTGATAACGACTTCCATAATAGGCACTAATAGCCTCCTAGTAAGTGCAACGGCTCCCCTCCATAAGTGTCAAAACTCTTTAGTAATTGCTGTGCGCTTTTCCCCATAATTGCTCTTTGATGAGGCAGTGTTACAAATGAGTGTGCGGGCTCTTGCAGCGTTCCATCTCATGGCTGTTACTGTTTGACTGCCTTAACTGCCTTTGACGGGTTGGGTATCGTGCCCAATTATCCTCTCACTAGTAATTTATATTAACATTAATATACAAAAACATTGTTTTTTAAGGGAAAATTGTATTTTTCATCCCTAAGTTATAAGATATAGTTGTAGAATTTGTTTGATTATACTCACTTTTCGTCCCTAAGTTACGCTAATGATAACTTAGGGACTGAAATGTGCAATTTTTATTTTAATTTTTTTTTATATATTTTAAATGTTTAGTTTTGAATTTCAATGTATTGGTGGGCTAGTCCGTTTACTTAATAACCCAAATTATTATGCATTATGCAAGCAATCAGGAGGAAGATAAATCGTCTTGTAAATTCTATTTTTAATTTTTTACCAATGTGATTTAGCCACATGTGAAGAAAAGCTGTTAGAGATATTTTTTACTATGAAAGTATGAATACAAAACTGCAGCAGTTATAACAGGTTATTTGACTAGGCAGTCTTATTGTCTCATAAGGTCACAGAATTGGTCAGTTTTAATGAGGATGCTCAATAAATTTCCTGAACAGTTTAAACAATTACTCAGATCATATATATATACAGATTTTTGGGTTCTACAACTTTGTTTACAATCTATAATGAAAGAATAATTTGTTCCTGATCATAATGGATATTCTAAGGTTACTGAGCTTGAGAAATTGCATCCTGGAGGTATATCAAGGTTCTTTGATGATATAGGAACCCCATAAACCAGATCTCAAAATGGTCTTCTGTGACTACTTGTATGTACTTCTCTGATGGATTCTTCAAATTCTCACTTTCATTTGCTCTCTTAATTTTTGCAATTGGGATTGATACCTTATAATGCATTCTCATGGACTTTCCAGTTGAAGACGGGATTTTGATTGATCTCTCACTAAGAAAGGCAAGTTTATGTGTAGAAACAAAGAGCAGGCCAGGAATTGGACCAGATGTTATTGATAAATAACATTGAGATGCCTTCAATAGCTTTTCGCCGTCTCTAACAGTACTGATGAAGTTCTTATTGAACACCTTTTGGACGCCACCAGCTTGGAGAAGTTTTGCCCCAAGGATCAGCTTGCCCTTCACAGTGTCTGTTATCTTTGGCCTTAGTCTCACTGGACCATAGAAATCAACTAATTAGTAATTATTAATAATTTATAATATATAGTTTGTTGCAGCTAGAGTGTTAAGTTAGTTTGAATATATACTATACTAACCATGCTCTCTGATGCCTTTTGCAAAAGAGTCCACCTTTTCTCCAGTTTTGTTAATCTTGCTAACTGAAGAATTTGTTTTACCTACATTTTCATAACACTTCATCACTCAGACATCTTTCTATTTGATTTTTTTAAACGAAGTAAAGATTTTTGAAAGA
The DNA here is from genome assembly GCF_003576645.1 of Ipomoea triloba. Lineage (NCBI taxonomy): Eukaryota > Viridiplantae > Streptophyta > Magnoliopsida > Solanales > Convolvulaceae > Ipomoea > Ipomoea triloba. The sequence continues at coordinate 13,587,237 of NC_044926.1, read as the reverse complement.
GGTAATCTTACCATTTCTTAGTTTTGAAGAAGGAGAGAGATGGCATTGGGTGGCAGAGTGAGGAAGAGCCCTTTTTCTTGATCTCTGATTCAATAAAATTGCCCAGTAGTATATAGCAACCAAATCCTCTCCTATTCTTGATTTCATCTGATTTTGCTTCATCTCCTCTTGACTTTTTTCTTCTATCTATCCTATCAGAAATATAATTAAAATAATTAAGAAATTATCTTTGGTAAAGGGTGAGTAGATTGGAATGAGGTAAATATGTATTATTTATAGGGAAGTTAGGTAGTTGGTGGATTTTAAGTTTGAGTATGGCGGGTGAGTCAGATTTAGGTCATCATGATATGAGCCAAAAAGATTACAAGATAACATTCTAAATCCTTTTAGAAATTAGAGATATGATAAGATGATAGCATTTTATTTGTAAATTTTTAAATCATATTGTTCTCTGAGTCAAAATGTAGTCTAAATAAGTAGGAGGAGATATAATGATATGATGAGTCAGCCTTTAATCTTTATATATATATGCTGATAGGTTGCATGTGTATTGTTAGTGCAACTTTTTCGGTGGCATATATGCATATATATAGTGCTTTCTGATGTAACCTACTACGATCTCATCTTCATGAAACCAAATCTTTGCTTCTTTGTAATGGGCAAGGGAAATTTCCCACATGCTGCTCACATGTTTTGAAGAAGCATATGTATATATGTTTGAATGCTTATCTGTGGGATAAAGAGCTTAAAGAGTCGTTCAGAATTTAGAAAATGTGTGACGGTATAAGGAAATAAAGTTATGTTTTCGTTATTAGCTATATAGCTTTTGAAGTAGTCGTAAGTCCTTATCTAAGAAGCGATTAAAGAGCCAGGTCACGAGTTTGAATCCCGCCAATGCATTTATCACCACCATCTATCCATCAAAACTTTACTTTTTCTCATATTTGATGTGTAAAGGCACAAGTTACATGAAGCCTGGTGCCTGTATGGCCGACTCGGTTGAATGTTACTTTTGAGGTCAATGTCTATCACCCTCCATCCCCAAATCTTGAATTCATAAACTTCAAATCTGTGATCAAAGATTTCTGATTGCACAACTTTATAACATGATATGGCCGACAAACTGGACCTGTTAGCATCATATCATATCAATTCTATATATCCAGATAAAGATATCTTCAAGTTTCATATATTGATACAGTAATTCATGTCATTTTAACTATTTGAACATTAGTTTATTATTGTCGAAACACATCATCTTAAGTAACATATTTTGTAGGAAAATTTGTCAAATAAATCCCTAATCAAGATAATAGTGCAATTAAGTTCCCTAGCTAATTGAAAAAAAAAAAAAAATCAATCTAAGCCTCTTAAACTGTTAAAAAAAAAGTGATATTAAGCTTGTTGCGACCTATTCAACATGTTACTATTAATTTGACTGACACATGAACATTTTATACTTAGACAGTTAACATTTTATGCTGAAGTGAATACAAATATTTTTTTTAAAAAATTAAACAATAAAAAACAACCAATAATTGGACAGTCGGCAATTGCCGCCTATGTTGAATAGGCGCTGATTATCTTTGTGACAACCATGACTATCATTAAAATGTTTTAAATATTTTTTAATGATACCCATATATAGTTGTCAACCATAGCTCTCAAGGTCCAAATTTAGAAATATCTTGAGAGGTTTGGTCATTTAGATTTGGACCTCAGAGCCTCGGAGGTTGGCCGAGGCCACCTTCCCATGATGTTGACAAGGCACCTCTACCTTTATTCGGAGGTTGATATAGTAATTGATGTTATTTTAACCATTATAACATTAATTCACTGTTCTTGGAACAAATATCATTTTATGTAGTAACATAATTTATATGAACATACATTTGTATATTAGGATTTGAACATTATTGATAAGATGCTGTAATTGCATGTATGATTACACGTACTCAAGTACTATTGGGCACTAAAATTTATTAATGAATTGATATCCTTGGAAGATAATGGAAGCAGTTCAGTACATCCGTTCTTGCCTTTCTTTGTGGGGTTCAACCCTGACACATATCTATAGGGAGGCCAACCAGGTGGCTGACGCACTTGCTTCAGAAGGACTTAACAGTAGCTCGCCCGCTCTTTTTCACTCTTGTACTTCTTTACCTATAAAGGTCAAACTGGCTCTTTTGTATGATCAGCGGGGATTTTCATCCCCTAGGTTTTAATTATCAATAAAATTCTCTTTGTTTAAAAAAAAAAAAAGTGATATATGAAATTTAGCCATAAAAGAACTACCTGCAAGAAATGAAATAGTATAGGATGCCTCATTTACAAATTATATGAGTCATTTCCATTTTTGGTCCTACTATTATTGGAGCATTGTCAATTTTAGTCCACTTTATTAATTTTTGCCACATTGTGATCAGTCTTATTTAGTCCTTGCCACTTTTAGTCCACCGTTAAAATTTTCGTCAAATTGCCGTCCAAAATAGGGGTATTTTTGGTTTTTTCATGCTTTGGTCATCTCCTTGACCCTTTGCAGTGGTTTTCCTTTCACATTTTCATCCATTGAAGAGGTCCGGTGAAAGTCATGTGAGCCACATTACAAAGCCATGGCTTTCGTGGGACCTCTTCATTGGATGAAAATCTGTAAGGAAAACCACTACAAAGAGTACAAAGAGTAAATGAGATTATCAAAGCATGAAAAGATCAAAATGTCTCTGTTTTGGACGAAAATTTTAACGGTGGACTAAAAGTGGCAATGACTAAATAAGATTGGCCGCAATGTGACAAAAATTAATGAAGTGAACTAAAATTTACAATGCCACAATAATAATAGTACCAAAAATGGAAATGACTCCAAATTATATTCATATAATCATTTGAGCATCAGATCATCATCACTATGTCAGCCTCTTTCTTGTCTAACTAGTCTCACCCCTCACCATCTCATATTCATGTTCTTTGACATCCCAAAATAAGGATTTAGTATTAATGGTGGAAAACTCCTTACAACTTTTTATGATTGTGAATTTGGATAGTCATTCTTCGGGTAGTGCTCTCAAAATTTTGGAGTTGATCTTCTGTAGTGTATAATGCTTCTGTTACACAGACAACCCACCCAAAATATTAGTAAAATTGGTTTATTTCATTTGGTCAATGGATTCGCCTTGGTAACATTTCAAATGAATCAAAATTTTACACAACAATGTTTACTTTATTCTCCCTAATATGTTCATTTCTTGTAGAAAGTTATATTAGTTTGTCCCAAAGTTGCTTCATTGTTGCCGTGTGCCATTCACTTTTCCAAACATAACTTTATCAAGGGTCTTCATGATCTTATTTTTGGCATCATTGTCGAGCTTTGTTAGAATATGGTCCTCTTTTGTCCATTCATCATAGGGTTTTGGAACCCTAATTGGTCTTGGAGGTGGAGGTGGTGCTTCTTCTTCATCATTTTACTCATCCTTATCCTCCTCTTGTGATCTTGTACTTAATGGTTCGACATGTGTGGCTAGATGCACAATGTTGATCTTCCCAATCTTGATTGGTCCGATCCGTCCTCCACAACGTCCCACATTTGAGAGTGTATAGATGAAATATGAATTTGAAGTCTTGTTATCCATTCTTCAAAGTCTTCTTGAGAGTAATTATTAGACATAAATAAAGATCCATACTCTTATGCATTTGTAAATATTTAGCTACAATGCAAGGTTTTGAAAAATGATTTTGTTGAGATATGGTCAAGATGACCAAACCAGTTGATCATGTAAGACTTTTCTCATACAATATATATTATATATTGTGGGCCTTAATTATGTGGTGCAAGTGGACTAGGCCCATTAAGTAATAGGTTGGATTGAACATCTTAGGTTAGTTCATATTCCACCATTATGCCTATATAAAGCCTGTATTGATGGGATGCATGATATATAATTATATAGTACCCAAAGTTATAGTAAGACAAAACGACTAACAGGATATCAACTATGGTTAGAGATCATCACGATTAACTCTGTATGGTCAGACTAGTTAGATCATTTATTAGAATAACTGCTCTAATGCTACTTGTTGGTCCCGAGCAATACTAAAAGTCTTTGGGGTTGAATAGACTTTTAAATACTTTTCAAAAGATAACTTTAAGCAATCTTGAATTTAAAAATTGAAAAAAAAAAAGAAAAAGGAAAACAAGTTCTCTTAGAGCTTGCCAACAAAATAAGTGTAGCTAAGTTTGATGAGATTAACATGTAAAAGTGTGTGTGGACTATAGAGTATGTGATTAGTTGGATAGAATAAATAATAGAAATGAAATGTAAAGCGGAAGAAGGATTTATAGTGGTTCAGAAAAACTTCCTACTTCACTCTTTCCCAACTCTAAAGAGGATTATCACTATGTATTTTGGGTTACAACATTATATTACAAGTGAATTACAAGCCTGTAGGTTCTTCCTGAGGGTCATCCTGGGGATAGTTACAAACTCCTATTGACTTATCTTTCACTGCGGGATCAAAACAAGCTAAGGGTCAATCATCAAGTCGCATTGCTAGAATAATCTCTCAACTTCCTCAACTTGAAAAGATGATGTTCGTTGAGTGTTGAACCTTTAAAGAATCAAAGAGATTTTTCTTGGAGCTTAGAAGACTAGATTTTGTAATGTAGCAGTTTTACTCAATAGCTTTCAGTACTTGATGACAAGAAATCGTTTTTTTCAGCCTCTTCTTCTAATGTTGGCGTCTTCATATTATAGATGAGAAGGGTGAGCATCAACTTGAATTTTAATTTGCACTTTGTCACTCAGCCGTCCAAAATCTACCACAATCCTCGAAAATCCGTTGTCAAATCTCTTTACTTGTGCAACTTGTGAACCATAGGATAGACACTGTTTCCCTATTCGTGTATAAGCACATTTTGGGTCAAAAACCTTCCCTTACTTATCACCATTTTGTCTTCTGTGTAGATTTGTAGGTGTCAAACAAGTTACAATGTGTCTAATAGCTCTTGTATTCTTCCTCGTATGACCTTCTTCCGACGATGATTTTCCATGAAAAGCCTTCATTAAAGACTTTTTGTAGCTTGGTGGTAGTGGAGAATGTTCTTGATAGAACGTTTAAGGCATCCTTGACTTGATTCCAAAGGTCTTCTTTCGATTTTTCTTCACTTATGAAGTCTTTCCTTCCAACCGTTTCATTCTTAAGTTGTTTCTTCTGATTCCTCTTCTTTCAAAATCATTCCTTCTGACCGGAAATTGAAAATTTCTAATCATTATATTTTACGGTGGTAAGAAATTTGAAGATTTCTAGACGTGGGTAGTAAAGCAAGACCCTTTGAGAAAATGGAAGGGGTTACTTAACACGGAAGGAGCTTCCCCACATTCTTAATTCACATAACCATGAATATGAATTGCTTATTTGGATTAGCTCCTTTTAGGAATTCCTTTTCTATCATACTTTTTATTTATTTATTTATGGAGGCAGACCAACCTTGCAGGCAGCAGCCAGCTTAATTGCTTTTTCTCCTACAAGTCATGGTTTAATCTTGACCTAACCAAACCACCTCAAAACTATAGCAGTTAAAATAAAATCAATTTTTGACTTCGGATAGATTCTCATCCTCTAATATTTGGAGAGTTTTAATGTGGATGCTTAACAAATTTCAAGAACTGCTTCAACAATATAATATAATTTGTCAAATCATATATACAGGCTTTTGAGTTCTACATTTTACAAGAAAGATATATATATATATATTTGCTTCATCATAACGAATGTTTAAGGATACTGAGCTGATTGAGAAATTGCATCCTGCAGATATTTCAAGGTTCTTTGATGTTGTTGGAACCACATAAACCAAAACTCGAAATGGTCTTCTGTCACTACTTGCACGTACTTCTCTGATGGATTCTTCAAATTCTTACTTTCATTTGCTGTTTTAATTTTAGCAATTGGGATTAACACCTTATAATGCATTCTCTTTGACTTCCCACTAGAAGAAGGGACTCTGATTGATCTCTCACTAAGAAAAGCAACCTTCTCAGTAGAAACAAAAAGTAAACCAGCCAATGGACCAGCTGTTGTTGATAAATAACATTGAGAAACCTTCAACAGTTTTTCACCTTCTCTAACACCGAAGTTCTTCTTGAACACCTTTTGAACTCCGCCTGCTCCGAGAAGTTTCGCCCCTAGTATCAGCTTGCCCTTCACACTGTCTGTTATCTTTAAGGAGGTAGAAGTCTTACCATTTCTTGTTTTTGATGGCTTTGAAGAGAGAGACAGATGGCATTGGGTGGCAGAATCAGGAAGAGCCCATTTTCTTGAGCTTTGATTCAATAAAACTGCCCAGTTTATTGATTTGATGGTCTGATTTTGCTTCATCTCTGACCAAATTTTCTTCTTTGTATTGGCAAGGATAACAAGAAATTATCTTTGCTAAAGGGTGAGTAGAGTTGAATGAGCTGCTTTCTGGGATAACTGATTCTTTCACAAACAATATGTATTTATAGGGAGTTTTTGGATGTGAAGTTTGAGTCTGATGAGTCAGATTTATGTCATCATGAGACAAAAAAGTCAGAAGATGAATATAAACCCTTTTAGAAAAGATATCATACATATTATTTAAAAGATTACAGTGGACATTAGCTTTACATGATGAGTCAGATATCATACTAGTCCCTGTGTCAAAAAGTAGTTGGGTGGTGCCTGATCTTAACAAGTAGATGATAGGTTGACTCAGCATTCTTATGTTGATAGCTTGTATGCGATGTAACGGACTGTTAAGTAGAGGTCAGTAAAGGTCAAATATATCTCCGGTGACTTGGGATTGTTGGGGTAAAGGGCTTAAAGGTCAAGTCCAGCACTCACGCCTTGAAAATGTGTGGCGATATAAGAAAATAAAGTTGCGTATTCATTACTAGCTATACGTTTTGGCTTATTGGTAAGGTTTTGATCCAAACATATACATACAATCTTCAATTCATGAAATAAAATCTTTGTTTCATGTATGCGGCAAGGGAAACTTCCCACATGCTAGCAGGTGAGATCACTCACAAGTTGTGAAAAAACAGGGTGTTTTAATGCTTATCTGCGTCACCACCATCTAAACTTTTACATACTTTTCTCATATTTGATGTGTAAAGGTGTAAGTTGTTGACAGTTGAATGTTACTTTTGAGGTCATTGTACATCACCCTCTTTCAATTCACCAAATGTTGAATTCATAGACTTCAATTTTGTGAACAAAGAATTCGATCTGATGTGGATAAAATGGTGGACAAACTGGATAAAACAGAATTTAATTTCATTATAGTTAGTTGCACTCTTTCTTAAGCTGCCATATATATGCATGTTCTTGTAGTATCTACTAGGGCTGTAGCTATATATGTGTTGCATCTTTGTTTTCCTTATTTCATTCTTAAGACAAAACTAATTGAATCATTCAAATTAAGTATACAGACAAATTTTGATCAAGTTATTGAGATTGAGAGATCGCTCTCATTCTTAAGGCAATTTTATTGATGGAGATGATGAGTAATTAATTAATTGATAATATAAGAGAGAGACATGGTTGGTTTGATTAGCCTAGAATGCGTACGCTATGCTAAGATCTGGATTAAGGGTCGAAAGAGAAAGAAGCTCTGATCCGATTTGAATTGGAATAAGAAATTTTGTCATCATTAATGATAAGTTATTGAAATATTACGTATATAGGCGAATATGATGGCCAACAACGTAGCAGGCAAGATTTTAATTTGCCTGTTGTATATATATGTCCAGGTAACAAACATGGCTTTGTTTTTTTAAGAATTTCAGATAGTTTCAAAATAGGGAGGAACTCAAATTTCGCTTTGCTTTCAACGTAACTACTATGCCTTTTAGGCAGACTGAAGAATAATCAGTTTAGTACTCTAGTCCTGTCTATTTTACATGCTATACAAAGGCCTTGTTTGGTAAATAATCAGCTTATTATCAGTCAATTTTGACTTATTTGATCACTATGAGTTGTTTGGTTAATAAACTTTTTGTAACTTCAAAATACTAAAATTTAAAATACTACTCAAAGCAGCGTTTTCAATTAGCTTTTTGAAAAAAAATTATACTAAATTATCAGCTAACAGCTAATCTATCAAATAACTTTCTACAATCAGCTAATGTTATCAACTAATCATACATTCTAACTCAATCAGCTAACACTCATTTACCAAACAGGGCCAAAAACAATTTAAGAAGATCATATCAAATACATTAGAAAATAATAATTAGATTCAACAGTACGTTAAACATAAACGGAGCAGAATGAAGGGCAAATGTCTGATTGTCTAAAATACCATCAATCATAAAATCTACTTTCAACAAGGTAGTAGATTTTCCAACGACCAAATCAAAAACAGGGATAAACACTCTAATGCTCCCCTACACAGCAGCATTATCAAAAAACAAAAATCTAAATTTCTCATATTACTCCCCCTTTTGGCAAATGGATAGTCAAAGATCAGTTTTCCTTAGCAAGATGATCTACTTCCACTTCAGGCTCTAGATAGTTCAGGTCCAAGCTCGATCAGCAATGCTTATCCTCTAGAGATGGAAAAACTGCAAGATCAGTTTGATCTTTTTGGAGCGCTGCTGACCTATCAACTTTTGAGCAATGGATAGGTGGGTTAAAGACCATAATAGGACAAAAACCAAAACCATGGAAAAAATAGGACGTACATTTTAGAAATTGGTACAAAAATAGGAAAACTCATTTTCCAAATGCCTTTGTTGTCCGACCCGGTCAAACACAAACGCAAATGGGACTTGCATATCTCGAGATAGGCAAATCTCACTTATTTGTGTGTGTGTGTGTTTTTTTTTTTTTTTTTAAATAATTTGGTCTCTGGCTACCAATCCAGCTTCTTCAACGAAGGAGAAGCCAGCTACCAGCTTGGTCGCCGAAGACCAAATTAAAAAAAAACACAACACAAGTTCACTTGCGTATCTTGAGATACGGAAATCCTATTTGCATTTGTATTTGACCGGGTTTGACAACAAAAGCATTTGGGAAATGAGTTTTTTCTATTTTTGTACCAATTTTTAAAATGTTCTATTTTTGTCCATGATTTTGGTTTTCGTCCTATTATGGTCTTTAACCCTGCAGTGAGGTCTCTTTAAGGAAGCAGCAAGCTTCCTATCAATTCCTGGGGGTATCATCTTCTGGCTCATCAGAAACAAGGACCGGGATAAGTGGAGACATGATGGGGGTGACATCTTTCACATGTTTACCCTTCAGCAGCTTATGGTCAACCCTGTAAGAATAAACAACCTTCATTTTGACTTTATTGTCTTTGACAGAGTAATCAGGCAAGCAACACCTGAACCCGAACTACAAGCATTGACCCGGAGGAAGACAAATGGCCACCAATTATGCAAAGTCTAGACATTAATGAGATGATAATTACTCCAACGACTCTCCATTATTACGAGCCAACACTCAAATGTATGCTTACCATTACTAGCAGTCCGTTACACTCACCAGAAGAAGAGCCGTTGCAGCCATAGTATAAGTAGCAGACTTGTGGTAGGACGATGGGGAGACACTTTGTTTATTACACACGCAACATTGACTAGACTGAACTCACTATTGTACTTTCACATTGAGATTAATAATACAAAATATACCGGTAACATTCTTACCGTCAGTCTTAAATCCCCAGTCCCTGTGCAATCAGAATGCAATAAATCAAATTAGGGAAGGGCAATTTGACTTTTTGCTCAGCTCTCTTGGCTTCACAAATGTCTTAATTAATATGATTGAATGAAGATGGTTGCGCCAAGATCAAAACGCCTTTTTCATTCCAATCCTGTAAATGAATGCACACAAATCTCTTGAAAGAGTGTGAGAATGGATTGAAGGAATCCAATTCGTCAGTGAAATATGACATATTTACAACTCAAATCAGCTGCAAAGAGCATATCCTATCATTGGTTGATCAGTGAATACTTCTTCCGTCCTCCAGTGAGGGTTCTAGCAAGGGAGTCCCAATCCTGATCAATGTCAGCTTCTGGTTGAGGAGTGTATTTGTTTAAGATCATCCTCAGAGAATGGGTAAATAGTTTGTTCCTTACATTTCCAATATAAGTATTACATTTTTATTTTGATCTGACGCGTTTTACGAATAAGGATCCGTGAGACGGTCTCAAACAAATTTTAACAAAGTAAAACCATTTTTATTCAATCCCTTTTTTTACCGCTGTTCTAAAACATTTTGTTTGTAAAAAGGTTAAGAATTTGCAGTTTTTAATTAATTAATTAATTTGCCTTTAGGTAGTAAAGCAAGAGGCTTTGAGAAAATGGAATGATACTTAACAGGGAAGGAGCTTCCAATTCCCCACATTCTTAATTCAAATAGGTCCTGTTTGGTAAATAACGGTTGACTGTTTGGGTTAGAAGGTATGGGTCTTGTTTGGTAAATTATCAGTCTATCAGCCAATTTTGGCTTATTTAACCACTATTAGTTGTTTGGTTAGTAAGCTTTTTTAACTCCAAAATGCTAAAATTCAAAAGGCTACTCAAAGCAGCCTTTTCAATTAGCTTTTTGATAAAAGAAATTATACCAAACAGCTATCAGCTAACAGCTAATTTATCAAACAACTTTCTACAATCAGCCAATATTATCAACAAATCATACCTTTTAACCCAAACAGCCAACAACCATTTACCAAACAGAGCCATGATTTGTTGATAATATTAGCTGATTGTAGAAAGTTGTTTGATAAATTAGCTGTTAGCTGATAGCTGTTTGGTATAATTTCTTTTTTCAAAAAACTAATTGAAAAGGCTGTTAGCTTATTAACCAAACAACTAATAGTGGTCAAATAAGTCAAAATTGACTGATAGGCTGATTATTTACCAAATAGGGCCATAACCAATCAATATGAATTGATTTTTTGGATTAGCTCCGATCCTTTTAGGAATTCCTTTTCTATCTTGCTTTTTATTTATTTATTTATTTTTGGAGGCAGACCAACCTTGAAGGCGGCCAACTTGATTGCCTTTTCTTCTACAAGTCATGGTTTAATCTTGTCCTAACCAAACCACCACAAAACTACAGCAGTTAAAAATCAATTTTTGACTTCAGATAGATTCTCATCCTCTAATATTGGGAGAGGTTTAATGTGGATACTTAACAAATTTCAAGAACTGCTTCAACAATATAATATAATTTGTCAAATCATATATACAGGCTTTTGAGTTCTACATTTTACAAGAAACATATTTTTTTTTTGCTTCATCATAATGAATGTTTCTATGGATATTGAGCTGATTGAGAAATTGCATCCCGCAAATATTTCAAGGTTCTTTGATGCTGTTGGAACCACATAAACCAAAACTCGAAATGGTCTTCTGTCACTACTTGCACGTACTTCTCTGATGGATTCTTCAAATTCTTACTTGTTTTAATTTTAGCAATTGGGATTAACACCTTATAATGCATTCTCTTTGACTTCCCACTAGAAGAAGGGACTCTGATTGATCTCTCACTAAGAAAAGCAACCTTCTCAGTAGAAACAAAAAGTAAACCAGCCAATGGACCAGCTGTTGTTGATAAACAACATTGAGAAACCTTCAACAGTTTTTCACCTTCTCTAACACCGAAGTTCTTCTTGAACACCTTTTGAACACCGCCTGCTCGGAGAAGTTTCGCCCCTAGTATCAGCTTGCCCTTCACACTGTCTGTTATCTTTAAGGTGGTAGAAGTCTTACCATTTCTTGTTTTTGATGGCTTTGAAGAGAGAGACAGATGGCATTGGGTGGCAGAATCAGGAAGAGCCCATTTTCTTGAGCTTTGATTCAATAAAACTGCCCAGTTTATTGGAACCTGGCTCTCAATTCTTGATTTGATGGTCTGATTTTGCTTCATCTCTGACAAAATTTTCTTCTTTGTATTGGCAAGGATAACAAGAAATTATCTTTGCTATTGGGTGAGTATGTAGACTTGAATGAGTTGCTTTCTGGGATAACTAATTCTTTCACAAATAATGTGTATTTATAGGGGGTTAAGTAGGGAGTTGGTGGATCTGAAGTTTGAGTCTGATGAGTCAGATTTATGTCATCATGAGACAAAAAAGTGAGAAGATGACTATAAACCCTTTTAGGAAAGATATCATACATATTATTTAAAAGATTAAAGTAGACATTAGCATTACATGATGAGTCAGAAATCATACTACTCCCTGTGTCAAAAAGTAGTTGGGTGGTGCCTGGTCTTAATTAACAGGTAGATGATAGGTCGACTCAGCATTCTTATGTTGATAGCTTGCATGTGATGTAACATACTATTGGGCAAAAATCGGTAAAGTTCACCTATCGCCCGGTAGTTGGACAGAGGTCGATAAAGGCCACCTATCACCCGGTAGTTGGGAGATTATTGTTTGGGTAAAGGGGTTAAAGGACCAAGTCCAGCATTCAGCGTTTTGAAAATGGGTGGCGGTACAAGAAAATAAAGTTACACATTCGCTACTAGCTTTACCTTTTGGCATAATGGTAAGCGTTTAATTTGATCCTAATATGTACTTACAATTTTTGATTCATGAAATAAAATCTTTGATTCATGGGCTACGGAAATTATTTCCCACATGCTAGCAGGTGAGGCCACAAGTTGTGAAAAAGCAGGTGTTTGAGTGCTTATCTGCATCACCACCATCTAAACATTTAATTACTTTTCTCATATTTGATGTGTAAAGGTGTAAGTTTTAGGCCATCCAGCCATCCCAATCACACTAACCCTGTCAAGAAAAATGTTCTGATGGCAGGTTGTTTACAGTTGAATGTTACTTTTGAGGTCATTGTACATCACCCTCTTTCAATTCATCAAATCTTGAATTCATAAAATTCAATTTTGTGAATAAAGAATTCGATCTGATGGCAGAACTTTGTGGATAAAATTGTGGACAAACTGGACCTATTTTGGATAAAACAGAACTTTCATGTTGGTTGCACTCTTTCTTAACCTGCCGTGCATGTTCGTGTAATATCTACTGGGCCGGTGCTGTAGCTATGTGTTGCATCTTTCATTCCATTATTTCTTTTGACAAAACTGACTAAATCATTCAAATCAAGTTTATTTGAATGCTTTTAAATCCCATAAATCACAAATGAAGATGTTCAAAATAGACTCATTTGAGTTTGAAAAAATGGAGTATATATTGGAATTGGGATTAATACCTTATAATATAATAAGCCAATTCCTTGTTGGCTGAGTTGATAAACATGGCCAGGCCAGTAGTATATATTGGAAGCATATTCCCTTGATTCTTGTGAACCTCTGATTTTGCGTCATCTTTGTATTCCTTTTGTTTTTGTTGACAATGATGGCGAGAAATTATGTATGTTAAAGCTAAGGGTGAGCACATACTATACAAGTGAATGCGTATAGTATGTGAATCTCCACCATAAAAACTTTGCTTGTCTTACTTTGCTCCTTTTGTTTATGTTTCTTTGATGTGTAAAGCTATAAGCTGTAAGACAACTAACTATCCAAATTAAGGATCCTTATCTTAGATTGTTTTTTATGACTGAATGTTACATGCATTTTAAGGTCAGTGCACATTAACACATCATCCTCCAGCTCAACACTTTTTAACCCATATATATATATATATACATATATATATATAGGGTTGCACTCCCATGCGAACTGTCGCCCAGGTAAGAAATGAGAACGCTCCACAGTCCTCCACGTGTCCAGATCAACGAATCAAATGCAATTTTAAAAAAATGACGCGGTGGCATTTTCGTAAATAACTGAAACTTTGGTGCACCTAGTTTCACTTACAAGTGCACCTATTTTCGCACCTATTTTCACTTACAAGTGCAAGTAATTTACCTTATTAATATTCGTGTACATAATTTCGCAAATACTTTCATTTACAAATGCAAGTAATTTACCTTGTTAATATTCATGCACCTGGGTGCAACTAGTTATAACATTAGGTGCACCTAGTTATAACATTAGGTGCACTTAGTATTGATGCTCACTGTACAATTCACTTGCACCTATAATACATTTTACTTGCATCTGCAATACATTTTACTTGCACTTGTGCAAATAATTTACTTTGTTAACATTCATGCACCTGGTTGCAACCTATGTGCACCTAGTTATAACATTAGGTGCACTTAGTATTGATGCTCATTATACAATTTACTTGCACTTGTAATACATTTTACTTGCACGTGTGGACCTATTTTCACTTGCAGGTGCAAGTAATTTACCTTGTTAACATTTATGCAACTGGGTGCACCTATGTGCATCTAGTTATAACATGACGTGCATCTAGTTATAACATGACGTGCACCTAGTTATAACGTTAGGTGCAACTATATTCCGGACACGTGGCACGCTGTGATTCGTCCGCATTTCTCTCTGGGCGGCCAGTATGCATTTGAACGCGATCCTATATATATATATATATATATATATATATATATATATATATTCAACTTGATCCAATAATACTGTGATAAAAGAATATGCTGATTTGATCCTACAAGTGCCACCATTGCTATATTAAATTATGTCACTATTCACTAATGTTAATTGATTTCTACAAGAAGATTGCAATGCTCCAACAATTGCTATTGAGTTGGAAATGTTTGAGTTTCAACAATTAATCAGTCATATATACAGGTTTACAACTTTGTTTACATTTTATAATATAAAGAAATAAATAATTTGTTCCTGATCATAATTGAATCATAGCGACATGTCCTCTACTCGACAGAGTAATATCTTCTATGCATCACATGCATTTTTATTCCCCAACTTAAGTTCTTTATGAACAAACCCAACATTTATTCTTGGTACCTTAAGGGATGTTTCTCAAAATAAAATATATATGCGCAACTTAAAAGAGAAAAACCATTCAAATTGTATAAGAGAATACACTTCATGATCTCTAAGATCCTTAATGTTAACTATGTCTTAAGTAGAGATCTCTTAATGTTAGCATAATGCTAACTATGTTCCATGACTTAACTTAAGCACTAACTCTAACAGCCAAGAGTTTGGAGTTGACACGTCTGTCACTCCCACTCATCAAAATAGCCAAAAGATAGTTTAGTCATAGAAGCATTCCAACAACTTAGACAATAAACTAAAATTCTAAGTCCATAAATGTGAAATTTTAAATATATACCATAACTTCCCAAATAACTTTAAGGTCCACTTTATAATAAACTGAATATTATGAGTCCTACTTTCTTGCAAAATTGTCTTGAGCCTTATAAACCAGAATGGCCCAGGATCAATTTTGAAGAAACTAAAGACTTTATTAAATGCTAAAGAATTTATTTAAATAAGTATCACAAGTTAAATGTTTTGTTCTAATAAACTCCTTAATATTGTTACAACATTTTCATAAATATGTTGCACAACCAAATGTTCAATAATTTGAACTTATGAATTTATATGAACAAATACAAGGTTAATACTTGTGGAATTTCTTAATGCAGCATTTTAATGATCTTTTTCTAAATTACCACTCCCACTGATTAAAATATTCTTCAGCAGAATTAATGATATACGTAATCAGAATTGATTTGACCAACTAAATAATGAAGATATATAATTCTCCACCATTAGTTGGGCATACTAAATAATCAATATTTGGTTCCAATCCAACTAAATAATGAAGATATAATTCCCCACCATTAGTTGGATATACTAAAATACACTTTTCAAAACCAAGTTGGAATTTGGCTCGAAGAGGTACATTTTTATTCTTGAAAACCAAAAGAGGTATATCAAATATATCACGTAACTTACTACAGTTAGTCCAAATAACCGAGCAAGAGTCGCGAAATAATTAATAAAAGTGGTTAAATTTTGGGAAGTAACTAAATACATGTTTTGCCAATGCAAACCATGAAAACTTAGAAGTATAATTTAACTAAATTTATAAATTCTAAGAAATTGTGATAAAATTATTATCTAATGGTGATGAATTTATTGACATAAAACTTGCCTATGGGCTAAAGTTTTAATTCTATTAAATCCAATTAAAACCCTTATGATAAAATTTCATCTCAATTATTAAATAGACAGAAGAATCTAGAGACATAAAACTTGTCTGTGGGCTAAAGTTTTACTCAATTAGATCCAACTGAAATTTTATGATGAAACAATTATCAAATGAGTTGAAGAATCAAGTGATATAAGACTTGCATATAGGCTAAAGTTTTAATCAATGAGATTCATTACAACTATTATGATAAAACTTAAGAAATCATGTTCCTTTTCTTAATCCCTGTGGGTAAATTAAGAAATATGATCTAAAGTTTGCATCATAAAATTAAACTTTATGATAGAGATGGAAATAATCATAAACTAAATAAATTTATTTGTTTCCATCATCACTGATAAAACTACTAAACTATATTCCGATACATAATTGTCTGTGGGCTAAATTATGATCATAGTCCAGTATTTATTCCTAATTAATCATACAAATATAATGAAATTGCCTGTGGGCTAAATTCCATCATATTAAATACAATTAATCACAAATGATATGTCTAAAACTTTATGTGATCAAGATAAACTGCTCAATATATAATTTTAACTAATTAAAGGATGCTGTGGCTACTCCCCAACCAAATTAAAATTATAAGATCACTAGACAATTATCAATTCATTGCCTAACCTTTATGTGATTCAAATTTAAGAGAAATCAGTAAATTAAAGATGCTATGGCTATTCTTTAATGAACTGAAATCAAATCACATTGGCAAGGAAAAAAAAAAATTTTAACAAACAAATTATACCAGATTGTGATGGGAAAATCCAAATATATGATATTTAAGGGGACTAGTGGCACAAGATGTTCTTAAGTCATTGCCATAAAACTAGTATCCCTCATCAATTCATATGTACTCAATGTATAACTGTCTGGGGTATAAACCTAAAATTGTAGGGTATACACCAAAATTACATGGTTCACCTATGATTAAAGCTTAAATGGGTGAACTAAATCAACTGACCAAATGTGCTAAGATCAGGTACTACCGTAACTAAAGTTTATGCATAAGTCCAATTTAATTAGGAACTAATATAATTCCATCCTAAATTTATGCATTGCTAAAGGCATAATAAAAAAAATATTTTGCATAACAAAATATTATGCGTTGGACAAATTAATATGCATAAAAGTAGGCATTAAACTCATGTATTCCAAACAAATTGCATAACTTAAAACAATTTTTAATATGAGCTTTCAAAATATAGAATTAATATCCAAATGCTAATATGAGTCCAAATCAAAGAGACCCAACATTTTTAATAATGACATAATGGATATATACTTTGAAATTTTAAACTTTAAGCCCATGAAAAAAATGGTTTAATATAAAAATCAAATTTATGAGAAATAGACCGAATTTACAAATTTCAACAATATCTAACCAAAAGTATATATTGTCATTTGTAAATCAAACTCTCACAAACTAAAATTGCATAGTTAAACTTAATATTATGCACTTAATGTGATTGAATGTATAAAACTAACTGAAAAATATGAACCAACTACAAAGTGTGTTTACACTAAATATTATTTATTCATACTTAATCAATTATGGGCCTAACGTACTAAAATCATAATTCAAAGAACTTAAAGAATTATGCAATTAGTGGCAATAGCCAGTTGGCTTAGCAAATACATTTTTCCAAAATTACTAAATTGATTCTCCATAACCCAATTAATAATATTATTATCATTAATGGCAAATTACAAATAATCCAAAAAGCAATAGCCATAATAATATTATCACATTAAATAGGAGACTAAATATGGAAAAACAAAAGCTAAAACCACTAACCGTAGAAACATTCTCGGATATAATTTTGAAACTTAATAAAATTTAAAGTCCTAAAAATGCCAAGAATATAATAATGACCAAAAAATTTTCTTTACTGGAACATTGTCACATAAACTTAATTGCAAACAATTCAGGATTTATAACTGAATACCATATTAACATTAACGGTTTCATTAATTAAAATATTTGATGGTAATAATCAACATTATAACCACCATTAATATTTAACAATGACAACCAAATTATGGTAAGACACCTTCTTAATGTTTCCATATTTATAAAGATACCATATGTGATTAGTCCAAATAAGCGGTTAACTTAAGGCTTGGTGAGGATTTTAAAACACATAATAGAGAGAGAGAGAGTAACTGAAGTACATAATATTACCAAAACTTAATGGTGGAAACGGAATGGGTAAGGTTTATCCACCCTTAATGACAAAACTACTAAGCTATATGCCGATGCATATTCGCATTGGGCAAAATATGATCATAGCTTAGTATTTTATCCTAATTAACCCTTTAAATATATAACATAATTGCCTGTGGGCTAAATTTCGTTATATAATGCAGAGTTAACTACAAGGTTTCTTGCTAAAACTTTATGTGATTAATCCTTAATATGTAATTTAAGTAAATTAAAGATGTTGTAGCTACTCTTTAATTGACCAAAACTGAACATAATCACAATGGCAAGGGTATTTAAAGTCTAATCAAACAAATTAAACCAAAACATGATAGACAATCCTTAGGTATACTCCCAGGAAAGTTGGTTGGTGCTAAGGCTCCATTAAAAAACAACTCCTTAGACAGAGTAGCGTCGCAAGGGGACTAGTAGCAATATGGCTGAAGGCACTATGGCAGTTTCAGCCAGCAAGGCGTTTTAAGCCAGGGCCACTATGGCAGTTTCAGCCAGCAAGGCGTTTTAAGCCAGGGCCACTATGGCAGTTTCAGCCAGCAAGGCGTTTTAAGCCAGGGCCATTATGGCAGTTTCAGCCAGCAAGGCGTTTTAAGCCAGGGCCATAATGGCAGTTTCAGCCAGCAAGGCGTTTTAAGCCAGGGCCATAAAAGCAGTTTCAGCCAGCAAGGCGTTTTAAGCCAGGGCCATAAAATTAGTGTTCCTCCCCAAGAAACTTCCCTAAATCATGTGTTCTCATATTTGAAGTAAAATCGTTTGGTTGATCTATAAGAATGTAGATTCACCTAAGGATAAGGCTTTAAATAGGGTAGTACTATGAAAAGTTTTATGTACTTTATGTGCTTTGAAATCCTCCAAAAGAAGTGGAGTATTGACTGAAAAAGTAAGAATATGCATAATCTATTCTTAAAGGCACTAAATTCATCTAAAAGACATTAAAACATGTATAATAAGCATATAATTCAGTCCTAAAAGGCTCTAAATTCAATCTTAATGAACATGCTTTTCTATGGATTTAAATATAACAATCAACTAATATAATTAGTGCAATAAAGAAAAACATATATAGCATGCTCAGATTATGCATATTACGAACTCAAACTCCACAATTAATGCTCAGATTATGCATATTACGAACTCAAACTCCACAATTAAATATTTAAACTGTAACATTACGAACTCAAACTCCACAATTAAATATTTAAACTGTAACACTGAATACAATTTAAACACAATTAAATATTTAAACTGTAACACTGAATACAATTTAAACTGAATATTCAATATTAAAATTAAAATTCAAACAAATTAAAACTTAATAAATTTGTTCAAAATTGAATAATAATTTAATTATGAATTTAATACCACAATGAAGGAAAAAAAAATTAAAGGTATTAAATATTCCAAAACAAGTAATTACCATACATTTACCATTGCCAAAAATAATATACAATATTAATTAAGGTAATATTAATATGGCAATATTAAACCAAATAATTACCATTTACCAAAATTAATATGTATCATATTACTATATAATTACCATTTGCAAAAAATAATATACAAATTGATTAAGGTAATATAAATATGGCAATAATAAAACCATTTACCATATTTAATAAGTAATTATCAATAAGGTA
Organism: Ipomoea triloba; assembly: GCF_003576645.1. Classification (NCBI taxonomy): domain Eukaryota; kingdom Viridiplantae; phylum Streptophyta; class Magnoliopsida; order Solanales; family Convolvulaceae; genus Ipomoea; species Ipomoea triloba. The sequence continues at coordinate 13,567,333 of NC_044926.1, read as the reverse complement.
AATAAAATATATGGTAAATAAAATAATTGCAGGAATTGTACCAGTACGAAATACTCCTTCCGTCTTCTTCGCGTAGCCTCTGTGAAGCCGCCGGACATCCAGCAGCATCGTCGATGAAGAAGCAGCGACCGTAGGACGACGTCACAAATGACCAATTGTCGCCGTCGCAGCACCGCGGTCACCATGAACCAGCGCCACTCACCGTTGTCACCATGAACCAGCACCACTCCGATAGAGAAGTAGCGACAATCTGTTGCCAGGAGGAAAGGAGGAAACCGGACGTTTCTGGGAGCCCAGCCTCGTCGCCGCCGATAGACCTTTTCGCAGTGCCACCGCAGCACCGCTGACGCCCTTATGGAGAGGAGAACGCGAAGATGCAGATTGAAGAAGGAGAGGGATCAGCCCATCTCCTCCGCATCTCGCTGCTCCGCCGACGCCGCGCCATTGCCCGGGACTCCAAGTCGCACGCCACCGCCCTCGAGCTCACCGTAGTTTCTCACGGCAACCGGCAACAGGAGGGAAAAACGGTACCGGCAAACATGGCCAAAAAACGACGGAAGAAAAAAAAAAAGAAAAAAAAATCAGAAAAACAGATGTTTTTTTTTTTTTTTTTAATATTAGAATAACGCTTCATGCTAAAAAATAATAATTTTTAGCGATCCAAAAAAATCATATACACAAATTTAATGTACATGAAAACTTAATATTATTTCAGGCAAACAATCAACCAGGTTATAACTAGACAGAGATTACAAAGGCTCTTGATACCAAATGTAATATCACAAAATATTGTCTAATCATATATATAATGAAACTACGAGTAACCTAACCTCGTAATAGCGGAAGCATAGACCGTGTCCATCTCCAGCCATAGTTGATGCCTTGTTGTGTTGTCTGTGTTAATCGTTTTGTCTCAATCGTTTTGTCTCACACTTGACTCAGAAACCTAGATGGTGTCCTGGTATTGTCTGAGCAGTGTGAATACATGTCTATAGGTGTCTATATGATTGTCTGTCCTGCATCCCATCAATGCAGGCTTATATAGGCATATGGTGGATTGAACTAAACCTAGATGTCCAATCCAACCTATAGCTTAATGGGCCTAGCCCACTTGTACCACATTATTAAGGCCATATTGAGAAAGGTTTTACAAGTTGTTCCCACCTCCCATTGACTACTTATTTGCTTTCTAACTATTTGAGAGTCACTCGAACTTGTATAGTCAGTCCATTACCCTTTAACCAATTATACCTAGTGATTAAAATGGGCTCTACCTCTCTTTGCTATATCCAAATTTCTCAAAGGGATAGATGGTCAATGCATCCTTGTTGACTTGGAATCTACTCACAAAAAGTAGAAGGAAATGTTCCTCTTTATTAGCCCCGATTGCCCCCATCATCGATCCTTTGATTTTTCTCTCTAATGGCGGAGCTCTTATTTTAGCATACAAAAGGCGGCCTTGCGATGACGAGGCAGCGAACCTAGTCACCCTCCTATTTAGCCGCCTTAGCTCTCTTAGTGCGACTAAGAGCCTTGCAAAAGGCTAATCTATTGCTTGAGAATGCTGCCACCTCTTGTCTTGCACCGACGACCCTTTCTCACGAGTAGCAAGTTTGTTCCTCCATTGCTGACTAACCATTTTCTCTATTTTCAAGCAATGACGATAATGAGGAATCCTCACAAAAGGAACCTGAGCCAAATTAGCTAGATATTTTGGTGGCCCGTCACTCTCTAGCCCCACTCCAAGAGCCAGTCGACCTTACCACCGACCGCACAATTGAGATGGCTAACCGCCAAGCACTTTATCAAGCCAAGTACAAGAAAACAATGACGATATTAATGAACAGATACTACAAGGTAATATGGTCAGTTGTATTAAAAAAAAACCATCTGCAAGTGAGAAGGGCAAAACTCCGATGACTACTAACTCCACCCTGACCAGTTATTCCTTGTCCTAACGCCCAGCTATCATCAGCGGGTCACCCACTTTTATTTTTGTTGTTGTTGTCGCCGAAAAGAAGAAGGACACAGCTCCCCTGAGTGCCACGCTCTCCGACTGCTGGCTAGAAAAGATCAGCTGACTAATCCTCTAATATTCCTACTACTAAAAATATATATGTCAGGCCAAAAGCCAACTCTGATGATGTATGCAAATTATGCCGTGGACCCAGGTACACGTTGCAAGGTGGACCTGGGTCCAATACAACGCCGTTTCACTATTTTAAAAAAAATTACTAAACATATAGTCTTGAAATGTGTGAATGTGGTGTGAATATGGAGTATAGAATTTGTGAATCTATAGTAGAGTTAACAGAGTTCTAGCAACTTGTAACCCTGTAATGTGTGAATGTGGAGTTCCCAAGTTGTGAACATGGAGTATAGGACCTGTGAATATAGAGTTTTGAATGTGTGAATGCATAACAATGGTAATATAGTTACTAAACATATAGCCATGTAATGTGTGAATGTGGAGTTTTCAAATTGTGAATATAGAGTATAGGGTCTGTGAATGTAGAGTTTGTGTTCTGTTGCGATGAGTAGCCGTTAATACTGTTAATTTTTTTTTTAAAGTGTGAAACGACGTCGTATTGGACCCAGGTCCACCTTGCAAGGTGGACTTGGGTCCACGGCATAACTATTGGATGATGTAATTATTAAAGCGAAGTACACGGTAAACACCTAGCTAGAAAAAGGTGATCTTTCCCACTGCGACAGTGCTAAAGTTGGTTTTATGACTACCAGGTAGTCAGTGGGTAGGCCAACATAATCAGTCAGATCAATAACAAAAGAAATAATTGAGAGGGAAAATTAAATAGACACAATATATTTTACAAGGAAACCAAAAAAGTGAAAATTATAGGTCTTTTTTTCGATAGTACCAAGCCAAAATTCATTATCTTTGTAGGTAATTTTGTACATGTACAATTTTGATATCTTTTTCTCCCCTTCTTGTATTTAACTAAGGCCTTTGTTAGTAGAAGAATATGTAGATTATATGGTAAATGGGCTCTCTATGGTAATTGGATATTTATGGTATAGTGGTGCAATTAATGGGAGGATGAGGTGATTTAGGAAAGAAGATGATAATTTAGGAAGTAGGAGATGATTTATGTTGACCTTGATTGTCCATCCATAAACGCGCAATTACCATATAATTCCACTACTACAAAAATAACATACAACGTCTCACATATAACGTCGATTTTTAAATAAATCGACGTAAAAAATATTTTAAAAAATTATAATATTTTTTTTAAAAAAAAAACCTTTAACGTTGGTTACTTGTAATAATCGACATTGTATATCAAAAATAAAAAATAATAAAAAAGAAAATACATACGACGTCGATTATTTATATAACTGACATCGTATGTCCTACTCAATTTGTTTTTAAATTTTAAAATAGGTGATATATGACGTTGGTTTTTAAAATAAAACAAATGTCGTATTGTTATTATTATTTTTTATTTTTTTAATCATTAAGTATATGACATCAGTTTTAATAAAACCGACGTCGTATGCATAGGAATTTAAATTTCAATGTTCTTAAATAAAAATATATATCCAGGTTTTTTTTTAAAAAAAAACTGATATTGTATTTTGTTTTAATTAAAAAAAACCACAATATATACGGTGTCAATTTTTTATTTTTTATTTTTTATAAAACCCACGTGGTATCCTTACACTATTTAAAAAAGAAATTAAATATGCTACTGTAAGTGCACAAATGATGCACATTAGTATTTTTAGTTGGCTAAATCATTTGACAAACCTTAGTTTTCATTTATTTATATTTTCTAAGCTTAGGTTGGTCCATTATTTCATTTGACTCGTTCAAAGCTCACAGTTGGTCTTCTGGATCACAGCCACCGGTTTACTGGATCTGGGTCAGTGTTACCAGCGAATTTTCCTAACAATAATCAGTTTTATTTCAGCATGTCTTGTAGTTGGTTTTTAAATGAATGGACAGCATTTTTCTAAGGAGATTATCAAGCATATTGTTGGGAGAGTTTGTTACTTACCTTTACTATATAAGGAAGGAAGGAGTTTTGAAGCTTTAATTAGCAACTTACAAGTGAGAAATTCGAACAACATTAATCTGAAGAGTTTTCTGACAGTGTGTCAGCTTAATCTGTGTTCTTATTACTGGGTTTTGGTTCCATGGCATGGTGCTGAGTCAGGCGTGTTGAGGCTGCACGAATCCAATCACTTGAAGATGTTTTGAAGATTGTTTGATGAATGTTTATCCAATCACTTGAAGATGTTTTGAAGATTGTTTGATGAATGTTTATGTAGTAGGTTTTGGACCTTGTGTATGATTAGCATTTCATCTCCCTGTAATCTTGTCAAGCATCTAGTGGATTGGGCTGTCGTGAGTGCCCCGCAGACGTAGGAGTTTAGCTCCGAACAGCGTTACCATTTGCTGTGTTCTGGTTATACTCTTCTTATCTTTTTTCTTTTATTTCTTAAATTAATCTAATGAAGGATAAGTTAATTTGTGTTTAAAATTGAGTAGAACTTTAAGTGTTTCTTGCATTCAAGACCCAGGATAAAATTTCAATTCCGACGTCGATTTTTTTAAAAACATACCAGCGTCATTGACATATAATCCTTTAATTTTCCCTCTTCTCTTCCCTCTTTGCAGTAACCAACACCTCTAAAAATTTCGAAAATAGACCGCAGACTCTTCTCTTCTTCTCTCCTTTACTCCTTCACAAACGCCAAACTGCCGTTGCCACCGCTCCAAACCCCCGGTCTACACCTTTTCTTCTTCTTTTCTCTACTCTAGTCGCTGCCACGACTGTCACCGCCGTTCTCCACCTCTCACTGTCACCAAAGCCGATCTCCACCTCTACTTTTTCTTCTCTCCGCTCCAGTCGCAGCCACCGCTGCCACTACCATTTTCCACCTCTATTGCCGCTACCGTCGTTCTCCTCCACCACCGCCACTCCATCGTTCCGTTTTCCGTGCCACCACCGCTGCTACCACCACCTCCTACATTGTGAGTTTTTGTATTTTTTTGAATATTGTTTTAAATTTTGAATTTTTATGAGTTGAAAATAATTATTTTAATATATTTAGAATTATGTTTTAATATATTTCAAATATTAGGAATTATTAGGTATATATTTTAAATTTAATAAGTTATTGTGTATATATTTTGTATTTTTTTAAATTATTGTATATATATTTCGAATGTTATGAATTATTTTGTATATATTTTGAAAATTTGAAATTATTGTATATATATTTCGAACATTATGAATTATTTTGTATGTATTTTGAATTTAAAACTGGAATATTTAAAATAAAATACATTTAATTATTTGTAAATGTTCTATGTGGCAAAAATACTTATGTTACAGTTTGATCATTTTAAAGTATAAAAATAGTTATACTTATAATTTGTGAAGTTATGGTTCCGGTTCATGTTTTGGAGTAATGTTATAAAACCATATCTTCGGTAAAGTTATATGTATATCTATATGTATATTTTGATGAAACAGGATGTTCGAAGGTTATGTAGTATGAGCTCTGGCTCCATTTAGTAAGTTTGTATCTAGTAGAAAACATCCTGGATACCTAATATGCAAAGTGGCTTGGTAGAAAACATCTTGAGCTACTTGAACTAGTTACTACTCTTTGGGACTGGGAAGCCCAATGGGAGTGTACACACGGAATGTTTTAGTCCTTTATTCCACGAAAGGGACAAACTCGCAGAATGTTCGGTAGAATGGATTATCGTTCACTTGGGCTTTGAGTCAATCATATTTAACTTATGATTCCAACTTATTAATATATATCTAAGGGAAAATTGTAATTTATGCCCCTCCATAATATGCCAATTATCAATGTAACTCCTAAATTATTAATGTTGTAAATGTTGCCCCTCATCAATTTTTAAAATTGTACATATATTGCCCTAGATCCGTTTTAAAACCGCATCGTTTTAAACCCCAGGTCCGTGACGCGATGGGGGGGGGGGGATACATGTACCATTTTAAAAATTGAGGGGCAACATTTATACATCTAATAATTCAAGAGTCACATTGATAATTGGCATACTGTGAAGGTGCATAAATTACAATTTTCCCTATATCTAATGTTATACTCCAATTTGGGTTTCTATTGTCTAAACTTATGTAAATATTGTTGAATTTTAACTTTTAATTAAGTTCTATGCTTGAGTATTGATTATGTTGTAAGGTCATGAAAGTGTTAAATTAGTTACTATTCTATTGAGAAATCTGCTATCTTATATGGAACAATATGCTATGTTTTGAGTACAGTGTGCTATGGTTATGATGTCAAAGTATTGAATATTATTATTTTAAAATCTATTATCCATTATGACTTATGGAATTATATTCAAATAGTGTGTATTATAAATATGGTACTTATTTTACTTTGGGGTAAATTATTTTGGAATATATGTATATAAGTTTTATAAACCTTTATCTATGGTGTCAAGTGAAACTTATTTTACAAAAGTTAGGTTATAGTGTGGTTATTGGTACTTGTTGTGTAACTAGAGTCGCAAATGTTGTTCTTTAAGTAAATCTTATCTTCAATTCAGTGTGTGTACTACTTTCTAGAAAAATGATCTTAAATCCTTGTTTTAATTTGGAAAAAAAAAACCACATGTTTCAGTGTGAGTCATGCTTGTAGAGTCTCTCTCTCCTTTTGAAAAATCTTCTTATTGGGTTAAATGTTGCCTTTTACGTATTCTAAAAAAATAATTCTTTTGAAAATGTTCTTTCTAAGTCATTGCCTAAATGTTTTCTAAACTGTAGTCTATCCGAGTTTCAAAACCTATTTGCAAATATAAATTATTTTCAAACTAAAAATGTACTTATTTAACAAGGCGGAGTAAACCTTACTTAGCATTTTTATGCTAATTTTATTACTTTGTTTCTTTTCCAAATCTTGTTGTTTTTAGGATTGGAGTTGAGGCTAGCTTGAGAGCGTGTTGTAGAAGCGTAGTACCTTGTAGATGGTAATAGATTAGAAATATTTGATGCATGGTATATAAATGTTGTATAATGTTGTAGAATTGTAGTTTAGTTTTTTGGATTATATATATAGTGATGTTGTTGTTAGATAAAACCTTTTAGCCTGTGCATTTGGGCTTGGTTGATACCCCAAACGTAGTGGTAGCACCCTGTGTGTTAAATGTTCTTTTAATTCATTTCCGCATCTAAATCCTTATTTTAAATAAATAAAATGTCTCTTATTTTCAAAATTCCAACTTTAAAAATTGGGGTGTTACAATCCCGGGGTGTTAGAGGCATGGGAAGAGGATATGACATACAAAGTGTCTTTGGCCATGCAAAACATCGTCAAAGCAAGATGTCTTTAGAAGAAGTTAAACAAATGATTGGTTCTGCAATTGTTGAGGCGTTAGCCAAACAAAAAGTGGAATTTCAAGCAACCATGGTTGAGATGATGAAGCAATTTAGTAATATGCGGACTCCTATTTCTCAAGTTGTACAATCAAGGTAAAAGGATGACATATGTGTAGATGTTGAGCCACAATTTCATAGTGATGAAAACTAGTTCTCCAAACCCTTTTACTGATTTACCGGCTCTAAATAATCATTTATAGTTAATCTTATTATTACTACGTATTATTTATTAATAACATTTTAGATGATTTGTAATTATGAAATCAAGCAATTAGGAACACTAGTGCCAATTGTATTTAGAAGATCCCATTAGACGTACAGTACAGTGACATTTGGGATAGCTTATAATGGTGGAAAGGTTCACAATGGTAGAACTAAATGTAAATCAACTGAAGGTGAATGTAAATAAAGTTATTGATTCAAGTGCAAAGGTAACCTTCCTCATCGATGAGGTTCAGCTTTTAGGTCCTGCAATTCAACACTTTATTATTTCGTCAAAGAAGATGGTAGAGTTTTGTACTCAAGCTAATGAGGTATGTCACTACAAGAAAAATCACAAATCGTGACGGAATGTAATCTATTGTCCATTCATGACGATTTTTGCGATGGAATATGTTCTGTCACGAATCGCATTTTTTCTTGTAGTGTGTATTTTGTAAATTTTTGGATTTAAAATTAGTACTTCATTTACTTTTTAAAAATAATAATTGTTACGTAACAGTTAAAAGGAAAGTCCAAATTGACTTGTCAATCGATTGTACAACTAACAATCTCCTCTTGAATTGACTGTAGCTGATTTGATTTCTTTGAGTACTCTATGTAAAAAGGCATATAAAATTGTTTGCAATCTTGAATAAAATTTTGTGATGCATATGCCTCATGGTATTGTGCGCAATGCTGATTATGACTTATTGACTTACATCTTGAGAAGTTGGAGATCATGCGTTTCTTAAATATGGAGACTTTAGATATTTCTTGTTTTTAGTTCTTTATACGGTAATAAGTTCTTTAGTAATTTTTTTTGTTTATAGTATTTTTAATTTCATTTATCATAACTATTATATTAGCAAGAGTTAATGCTATATGAGGTCCTCCAAGTATAGTAATTTTGTGAGTTAATTCCATTTTTGGTCCTAGATTTATAGGTGACAATCCGCTTTTAGTCCTTTTTTATTAAAACATTCACTTTTGGCCATAGTATTATTGTGGCATGACCAATTTTGGTCCCCTAGCAACAAAATCGTTGAAATATCGTTAAATACAAAGACATTTCAATCTCTTTTATACAAAGTAGGTTGAACCGCTATATTTTTTATGTTTATTTTTTTGAAAACATTCATAATTGAAGACTGAAATGTCATTGTATTTAACGATATTTAAACTGATTTGTTGATAAAGGACCAAAATTGGTCATGCCACAATAATACTAGGACCAAAAGTGGATGTTCTAAATAAAAAAAGACTAAAAGTGGATTGTCGACGTCACCTATAAATCTATGACAAAAAATGGAATTAACTCTAATTTTGTCATATTCAGTCCAAAACTTTCAAAATGACCATATGTGGTCCCTTCAACTTTCGAATTGTTACATCAGTGGTTCAAGTTAACCACATATGGTCCTTCAACTTTTAAAATATAACCAGCCATGATCTGCCTAGAAGGACTACGATTGGTTAATATTTGATGGTTGATGATCATTTTTATTATGTTATTTTTAATAACTTTGTTATAATTAATTTGTTATTTTTTAGTCAATTTTGTACTTTTACTTATTAACTAGTTTTGTAAAATAAATGTTGGGCTTTATTATTATTATTATTATTAGAGAGAAAGAAGGAGAGACGCACAGTTCACGCGAACCAGTCGACGAATGGCAGCAGAGTCTTCGACAAATCCTTGGAGATCCGATGGAAGCATTTAACGACCGGAGAAATTTTGGTAGAAATGTTGAGCCTGAGCAGTATAAATTGAGGGCGGAATTCACAACGAAGGAATCACGATCGGAACCACCGATCACACTTCAAGTCTCCTCACTAAAATTCAATTCGGAGATTTCTGAACTTACGATCAGAACCTTCGAACCTTCGATTTTCATATGATAATACAGCATCGCAATTGGCATTCGGCGATTTCTGGATTTTGGCGGTCGGAATTCTCTGGTTTTTCTCCCTTTTCTTGCAATACATTATTTAATTTCATATTTAATTTCTTCTCCCTTTTCTTGCAATACATTATTCACGTACAATATTTAATTTCTTAATGTGAATTGAGTGGATATTGCTTTGAAGAATTAGAGCACTGGTGCTAAGTGCTAGCTTTACTATTGCTATTCCTTTATTGTTAATTAAAGGATGTCTAGCTAAATTGCAATTCTAGGAACAAGAATTATTATTATTTTTTGAATACTAAACTACTTTCTCAAAGTATTGAAGCACAAGAGTCAGTATTGCTCCCACTAAGGCTCGAACCCACCACCTCCCGTATAAAGGGAAGGGTTTGATGCCACTGGACTACAAGGTCCTTGGCTTGTCTTTTATTAACAAGAATTATTATTAACCACGAACTTTTTGCATTGTCTTTTAATATTGTCACTCGAATTATGATTTATCCTTTGATCGTAAATTGTTAATTGACTGTGTTATAAGGTGGCCAACTTTAGCATATTGATTAATTGATTTGAGAGGATTAATTGAGTATAAATCATGCCTGTTAATTCTAGGCTCGGTAGGATAAAAGGGTAAATAATCTGACTGTCTTGTTGGGTTGTTTATTTGGTTCTTAAACTCGAGTATCCCGTAAGTTCTTTTAGGCATAATAGTTTAAATGGTTCGAAAAAAGGTTTAGGCGTATCAACTGTTAATGCACGGAACTAGCTCTGGACGCCATACAGGGTGGTTTTATTAATGAAAGAACGAACCTTTAATGGGGTGGCAATATTAGGCTCAAAATGCAGAGTTAGTAAGAGTATTTGATTCATGTTCTTAGGCTTTTCCAGTTTGATTGTTTATTTGATATTCTAAATCTTGGTAATTTTTCTGTTCACTTTCCTGAGTCTTGATTCAATTGTGTTGCATTTAAGTTGATCTTTATTATTGGAATTGGTAATTGATTCTAGCACTTTAAATTGTTAATTTCATTAGTTTATTAAATTGCATTGTTATAATTCCCTGTGGGTTCGATCCTTGCTATTGCTATTGCACACTATTACTTCAACTAATTCGTGCACTTGTGAAGGCATATAGTAAAATTGTCCATCAATGGTTGAAGGACCATTAATGGTTAACTTGGACCACAGATGATAATAATTTGAAAGTCGAATGACCATGGGTGGTCAATTTGAAAGTTTAAGACTAAAGGTGACAAAATCATTATACTCAAAGGACCCTAGAGGGTATCATAAAAGAGTTAATACTATCTAGGATCCTCCAAGTATATGGTTTCGGCACGTTTAGTCTAAACTTTCAACTTGAATACCCGTGGTCCTTCGACTTTCAAATCGTTACCATTTGTAGTCCAAGTTAACCATCCATGGTCCTTCAACTATCGAATATTAACCATTCATGGTCCTTCCAAGATTACCACGACTGGTTAAAATTTTGAAAGTTGAAGGACCATACCATGGGTGGTAAACTTGGACCATGAATGGTAACAATTTGGGCAACGAGTGGTCAATTTGAAAGTTTAAGAATAAATATGGAAAAATCACCATACTCGGAATACCCCATATGGCATTAACTCTTAATAAAATACATTTCTCCTTCAAAATTTAAAAATACTAGCTTATTGATTATTTATTTATTTTCAACTTTGTAGAGCTGAGATTCAATCATTATTATGTGGACCACGGTCCACACAACTGTGTGGACCATACTATCAAATAATGTATATTCAATACATAAATAATGTACTTTTAGTATATAAAAAATGTATATTGTATTCAGGGAAATTATATTATTTAAGTATCGAAAATATATTATTTTGTATAATGTACATTTAGTACTCGAATAATGTACTTTTAGTATATTAAATGTACTTTTTGTTATGGTCCACACAGCACTGCGTGGACCATGGTTTACACAATAATTTGTCAAATTTGGTAGATTGAGGTATAATCAACAAGAGATTAATGAATAAGTTAGAGACATATGGGCAAAGTTCCTAATTGATAAATGGGTTAATATAATACTTGTTCAGTGAAATAACTGATGTTGATAATTTTAGTTTTAAATTGTTATTATTAATTAGTATCAATTGGGAGATTTATTAGCTTGATTAATTGTGAGATTATAAATATAAAATTGCGCAGGTTTGGATGTGATCTGATCTGTATATTTGAGCAAGTTTTGAGTATAAATTAATAAATAAAATCTAATATTTAATAAACAAATAAATATGTCATGTCAGATTTTTACATAAACCGATGTGGTATGTTTATATTTAAAAATATATATATACAACGTCGATTTTGTCAAAAAACTAACATCATATAGTAACAATTTTTTTTTAAATAACATACCACATCGGTTTTTTTTTTTTTTTTGATAAAAAATCTACGTGGTTGGTTATGTATATTTTTTAAATAAAAAATAAACAAAAACATACCACGTGGTTTTTTGTTAAAAAGCGATGTGGTATGTTATTTAAAAAAAATTTAAAATATATGATATCGGTTTACTTTAAAAACCAAAGTCGTATATTTTTATTTCCCTTGTTTTTTTATATTTAATTAATTTATGACGTCGAGTATTTTCTAAATTCCAACATTGTATGTATTTATTTAAAAAATTAAAAATAATATACGACTTTGGTTTTTATATAATCCACGTCGTATCATTTATAACGTCTATTTGTACGACGTTTAATTTTAACCAGTGTTGTATGATCTAACAAACCGACGTTAAAAATATTTTTTGTGATATTGTCCTTTCTCTACGGTCGAGATTGACTAGTCAAGTCTCGAGGCCGAGGACCCAGCCCGAACATTGATCTAACCCATAACCCACTGCTTGGTTGACTGCCCCTATTCCATGATCCATCATATATGTTTATCTATCTCCTGATTTACTACCCATAAACAAATATTATCATAAGGGTCACACTTGTGTGAGACCGCCTCACGAATCATTATTTGTGAGACAGGTAGGGTTGACTTATATGTGCAAATATCATACTTATATGCTCAAATGTAATACTAATTAGGAATAAATTTTTATCATTTATAAGGGAAAATGTAATACTTTTAAAGAAAAATGTATAGTAATAATTTTGCATTTTGATGTAAAAGTATTATATTTTCCATCAAAAGTATTAAATTTTCCATAATAAGTATGTAATTTCCCCTTATTTATAAGAAAAAATATAATACTTTTAAGGAAAAATGTAATACTTTTAAATCGAAATGTAAAAGTATTACATTTTTCCCTTAAAAGTATTATATTTACTATTATAACTAACAAAAATTTTATTCCTGATTAGTATTACATTTGAGCGTATAAGTATGACATTTATGCGTATAAGTATCACATTTTAACCTTGACCCGACCCGATTAAACTCGTCTCACAGTGAGGCAGTCTCACACAAGTTTTTGCCTTATCATAAATGACATTTATTTTTGGAAAAAGGTTAAGAGTTCGCAGTTTTAAATTAATTAGTTAATTTGCATTGTCGTAGAAAAGCAAGATGCTTTGAGAAAATGGAAGGTTACTTAGCAGGGAAGGAGTTTCCCCACATTCTTAATTAGCAAAACCAAGATGCATTTAAATCACCTATCTGGATTAGCTTCTTTTAGGCATTCCTTTGCTATCTTACTTTTTATTTAATTTATCTTTAGTTGCTGACCTACCTTGAAGGAATCCAGCTTGATTGCCACCCCACTATTACATAAAATAATTTTAACATCGATTTTTTACCTACAACATGAGTTTTTTAGCAAATATTTATTAACGAAGTCAATTTTTTAAAACCAACATCATATCTTTTTTTTTTCTTTTAAATTAGAGAAACAACGTTGGTTATTTTTAAGGACTGACGTTGTTTTTTTTTTCTTCTTTAAATACAAACAACATCAATTTTTTTTTTGTCAAAAGACATTATGGTCTAGTGGCACCCGGTTGCACCCCATATGGGATGGGGTGGGTTTGAGCCTCAATGGCAGCGATATTAGTTCTTTGTACTTCATTTGGTTGAGAGAACAGGCACTATATTGTAATAGAGTCAATAGTACTAAAAAAACATCACTTTTTTTTTTTTTTTTGTAAAAATCGACAATGTTTGTATTTTTAAAATAAATTACAAATAATTTGAAATTATTTAAAAATATTTATAAGAATTCACAAAAATATTTTAAAAAAATTTGAAAAATGGGCGGATTGTCGCGATGAGAAGGAGAAGAAAAAAAGAAGAAGATGATTAAGAAAAATGGACAGATCTAAATCTAAAAATATGCAGGATACAATGTCGGTTATTCGAAATAACCGACGTCATATCTTCAATTTTTTTTTTAAATTAAACATATCACATCAGTTATTTGAAATAACCGACGTTATATATATATATATTTTTAAAAAAACTAATGACATTTAGCTTCGGTTCTTAAGTTCTTTCTTAAGAACCAAAGCCAAATGTTATGTCGCTTTTAAAAAAAAAATAACTAATGGAATTTTTGGTCCCTCCCAAAAACCGACGCTAAATGTCATTTCGATTTTTATTTATTTATTTATTTTTTAAAATGACATTTAGCATTGGTTCTATCACGTCAATTTTTTTTTTTAAATTCTTATTAAAACGAAACGTTTAACCTTTTTTTTTTAAATAACCATATACGACATCGGTTTTATGCCTAACCGACGTCATATATGATTTTTAAAAAAAAAACTTAAAAAAATAAAAGAAATTACATACGGCGTTGATTATTTAAAAAATTGACGTCGTATGTTATTATCTTTTTTTATTTTTTTCGTGTAAGGCATACGACGTCGGTTATTTAATTAACTGACGTCGTATGTTATTATCATTTTTTATTTTTTTATTCGTGATTTATAACGTCAGTTGTTTATAAACAATCGACGTTATATGATTTTCAAATTTTTATTTCACTTTTAACATCGATTTTTCAAAAAAATTGAAGTTATATATTATTTCTGTAGTAGTGCTTCTTCTACAATTGATGCTATAATCTTGTCATCAACCAACCAATATAATGCCACATCTCCCTCCTCTAAATCTCTTAAAAATGGGTGATCGAGCTTGTAAACTGAACAAACAGACAAATTTCAACTAAAAGAACTGAACTACAGCAGCTAAAATTAAATTTTGACTTGGGAGTCTTATCACCTTATATTGTGCTTTTGTGTTAATGTCACATGAGAGGATTATTAGATAGGTTTAACGTTGATACTTTTTTATGTTGGAAAAAATAGCAAAGTGACATTGTTATTTAGGGTTATTTTAATTTGTGGTACAAATATATGTGGGGTTCACTCCTTATTTGGGTCGTTCAAAGTGTATTCAAGTTCTTTGTAGTGATAAGAAGATATTAATTGATATATGGTACATTGTGCTCAAAACGGATAATGAGTGAATGAAAAATTAATTACCAAAGTATACAGTTAAAAATGAAGGTGGAAAGATTTATAAATAGCGTTCGTTCCACATTGAAAAAAGAAGATTTGCACCACTATATATACAAGACCCTTATATTGAATTGTATATCATAGAGACTCTCTCGGGCAAAGGCATTAAGATAATATTCCTAACAGTTTCAAGAATTTCTTCAAAAATCAATCAGTCAATTTTATAGACAGCCTTTTGATTTCCGATCTACTACAACTTTATCAGCATTTTTCAAGTATATATTATATAAAATAATATTTCTAAGGATACTGAGCTTGAGAAATTGCATCTTGGAGATATTTCAAGGTTGTTTGATGATGTAGGAACCACATGAACCAGAACTCAAAATGATCTTCTGTGACTACTTGTATGTACTTCTCTGATGGATTCTTCAAATTATCACTTTCATTTGCTCTCTTAATGTTTGCAATTGGGATTGATACCTTATAATGCATTCTCATGGACTTTCCGGTTGAAGAAAGGATTTTGATTGATCTATCACTAAGGAAGGCAAGTTTATGAGTAGAAACAAAGAGTAGGCCAGGCATTGGACCAGATGTTGTTGATAAATAACATTGAGATGCCTTCAACAGCTTTTCGCCGTCGTCTCTAACAGTACTGAAGTTCTTCTTGAACACCTTTTGAATGCCACCTGCTTGGAGAAGTTTAGCCCCTAGGATGAGCTTTCCCTTCAGAATGTCTGTTATCTTGGGTCTTAATCTCACCGCACCATTTCTTACTTTTGATGGTTTTGAAGAGGGATACAGATGGCGTTGGGTGGTAGCAGAATCAGGAAGTGCCCATTTTGTTGAGCTCTGATTCAATAAAACTGCCCAGTAGTTTATGGGAATTTGCAGGTTCTCTCCAGTAATTCTTGATTTGATCTGGTTTTGCTTCATTATCTCTAACTTTGGTTCTTTGTTTTGGGAAGGATAACAAGAAATTATCTTTGCTAAAGCCTAAAGGGTGAGTAGAAACAAATGATCGAACTGCTTTCTGGTATATAGCTGATTCAATTCTTCTATAAGTAAAATGTATATATAGGTTAAGTAGTCTGCAATTGGTGGATTTTAAGCTTCAGTTGGATGAGTCAGATTTTGGTCATCATGAGCCAAAAAAGTTTAAAAGCTAGAATAAGCGAAATATGGGTTTTTCATTTTTTTTTTATTTCTATTTCAAAATCATATTGGCCCCCATATGAAGTAGTCAATACTGTAGTGGGATGATGATATGGTGACTCATGCAATGTTCTCTATGCTGATTACATGCAAACATGTGTTAGTGTGTTACTGCAACTTTGTTGGGTGGCTTTGTGGCTTTCTGATCTCACATACTTTTGCTCTATCTTCAACAAATGAAATCTTTGTTCCATGTAATGCTACTCACGTCTCAAGTTGCATCAAATGAAATCTTTGAATGCTTATCTGATCAGCAATATAATCTCTGCATCATCAAAACATTACTTTTATCATGTTTGATGTGTAAAGGCAGAAATTTATGACCTCACATCGACTTGGCTGGCCCGCCTAGAAAAAGTTTTGAGGCTGCCAGTTGGCTCGATCAGCCGTTTTTTTTTTTTTTTTTTTTTTTTTTTTTTTTTTTTTTTTTTTTTTTTTTTTTTTTTCCGGGGATGGGGGGTGGACTATAACAAAAACAAGATATTACAATGATTTTTTTTTTAAAAACTTTTTACTACGATTTTCAAAAAACAAAATGCTTTACTTTAAAAAAACCGCGTGATGAATAATATAGTAGGCTGACCGGTCGAACCGCCCCTAAAGTAATCGGTCAAACTAGTCAACCAAAATGCCTGAGCGGCGCGAACAAGTTCAAGAAAATAATTGGACCAGAAAAAGCCCAAGAACGATATCCAATACGAAGTAACTTAGAAATCTAGCAGGATTGGGTTTATTATTCCCATAAGGATTGGGCTTGCCAATCGTAAAGTAAAAAAAAAAAAAAAACTCCCAATATGAAGTAGTGTAGGAGTTTTATTCTTTTAAGGCTCTCAACCCACTGGCATAAATAAACCCATACATAGGGGAGGGGACAAGCAATATTCATTAATACAAAAATATTTATTCTCTCTATATTTCTTATATTCTCGTTATTTTAAAGGTAGTGTTGGCTAGCCGTTGACTGCCCAAAAGTCATAAAACAACCATCGGCGCCATACGCGGGGATTCGATACGAAAAGTTTACGTTTTTTCTTCTTCTGTAACCCAAACACAAGTCTAAAACCCTAAAACATGGTCACCACTTACCGACATGTCCGATTTGGTCTGTTGACACACGACTTGCCCGAAACCCGTAGCTGATCATCAGTCGAATTCCCATGCACTGTCTGGTCGCTCCATACGTCCAGCGGAAAGTGACAATGAAGAACACCCTCAGGAAGAAGTGTTGATGTCCACAGGACTAGTCGCCTAAATCCCACTAGTTGACTCCGTGAGACCCTGCCTAGTGGTGGTAGAAGCAACAAAACGCCTCTTAGAGGCCCTACAACGTGACCTTGCACAGGAGACAATGGTTCCCACCGCGATGGACCCCATCGATCATAGTCGGCCATAAAGAACAAATGAGTAGGACCGGTCTCTGGGAATGACAAGGGGACCTAGTTCGTTCGCTAATCAAGAAAAAAGTCTGGCATGCTCATCCTAGATCGACTGGGTCAGCTGAGTCAACTAGAAATCATCGGAGCCATGACAACCAATCGGTCAATACTCAACGCTGAAGCAATTGATGTTTCAAAGCTTTGTAGATATGCTCTTACGGTTATTCATAACTTGCAAAATGAAATGACTGGATCACATGATCATAAGGTCAAATCTAGGATTTTTTATTGACACTTCCAAGCTGTTGTTTAATGTACTTTCATTATGATACACCCAAAATGTTGGATGAATAATCTGGAAGTAAGAACAAGGATTTTGAACAATGATCGATGATCTTTATTAGCCTTTGCATGGCTTTAAATACACAGAATGAAATAACAGATGAAAATGTTGATCCTATGCATGTGCTAATGTGCATGCCTTATTCCGCAAAACTAGTTCATGGTTATAATATAACCAAGTCAACAAAAATTGAAATAAAAATAAAATAAATATAAAAGAAATATATCAGCCACGATCTCCTTCCATGTACATGCATGCCCCAATATTAATTCACATACTTTGGATTCGGTTTTGGAGTTTGTACGGACCGTCGTAGCTGTCGTGTATGAATACCACCCCCTGAAACCACAACCTTGTCCCCAAGGTTGAAAGAAGGAAGTTGGCCTTGGAGAACGTGAACATCCTCCCAAGTTGCATCAAAGACCAGACCACTTAATTAAGCATTGAGACATTGCGTGACCACCCCGACTGACGGAATGGGCATCTAGGACAGCTTCTGGATTAAGATCGAATGAGCCCTCTACGGTAACAGGAGGTAAGGTCGGAGAACTAGAACACGAATCACTGATTTTACGCTTCAACAGGGAGACATGGAAAACAGGATGAACACGGGATCCTGCCGGTAAAGTTAGGCGATATGCAACTTTGGAGATTTTTGCTTCCACGGGAAAGGGTCCATAAAAAATTACAGCCAATTTGTGAGAGGCATGACGAAAAACTGACTATTGTTTGTAAGGATGGAGTTTCAGATACACCCAATCGCCAACCTCAAATTCCTCGTCACGACATTTGGAATCAGCTAACTATTTCATTATGTTAATTGCAACTGCCAAATGATCTTTATTAAGATGTCGCAACAAATGGTCCCGGTAAACTAATTCTTTATCCACTTCAGCCACTAGAGAAGAACTCACAAAGTAATGAGGCACGGAAGGAGGTGGACGACCATAGAGAACGTGGAAAGGTGTCATACCCGTGGAGCTATGATAAGAAGAGTTGTACCAAAACTCTGCCCATGGAAAAAAATGAATCCACTGGTGAGGATACCAATGAGTAAAACAACGAAGATATTGCGACATCGGTTCACAACTTCCGTCTAGCCATCTGTTTGGGGATGATTGGCAGTAGACATTTTAGGAGACGTGCCAGAGGACTTGAATAATGCCTTCCAAAAGTTACTGGTGAATACTAGATTACGATCAGAAATAATATATTTTGGAATTCCATGTAGCTTTACAACACCCTCCACAAACACCAAAGTAACGGACCTGACAATATAAAGATGAGCAAGCGCAAAAAAATGTGCATACTTACTCAATCGATCAACCACAACCAAAATAGAGGTCTTGCCATTGGACGAGGGCAAAACATCAATGAAATCCATAGTGACATCGTCCCAAACAAGTTCTGGAATAGGTAAAGGTTGTAGTAGTTCTACGGGGGATATGGATGATGCTTTAGCACGTTGAGACACATCACACGCTACTACAAAGGTGTTTATTGTCCAGAACATTAAGGGCCAATAAAACATCCTAGAGAGGCGCTTGTATATGTGAGGAACCCGAAATGTCCTGCAGAGGGTGTGGCGTGGAACTCATACAAAAGTTGGGATATTAGTGAAGAGATAGGTGGAACTACAATTATGTGTTTAAACAAAACCAGCTCATTACGCATAGAGTATGACCCATCCGGGTTTTACAAAGATTTTGTCACCAGTTTCTGCAAGTAAGGATCACTTTGAACTTCCTACATAAGTTGATCCCAAGTAGTAGCATGAGCTGTAGATAAGGTCATAATAGCTGGGGAAGCTAAGTGAAGACCATCGCCATCAACTCGCTGGGAGCACCATGATAAAGTGCATACTGCTTGATTAGATTTTCCTGGTCGATACAAAATTTCATAATTGTATCCCAGGAGTTTAGCCACCTAATTATGTTGTTCAAGAGTACCAATGCGCTGTTCCAACAAATATTTCAAACTTTTTTGATCCGTATGGATATAGAATTTTTGCCCCAACAAATAAGGTCGCCACAAGCGTACAACAGTGAGAATTGCTAACATTTCTTTAGCATAAACGGACTAAGATAGTTTGGAACGACCAAGAGCTTGACTCATAAAGGCAATTGGATGACCCCGTTGAGACAAAACTGCACCAATCCCACATCACACTCTAATGCATCCGTTTCTATAGTAAATGGGTATGAAAAATCTGTCATCGCCAACATAGGGGCGGTGACCATCGCTTCTTTCAAACGAGTGAAAGCTTCAAGAACCGTATATGTCCATACAAAACAACCTTTCCTCAAATTTACGATAATACCCAATGAGGCCCAAGAAGCTTCGCAAATCCGTAATAGAAAAAAGGCACAAGCCAATCCAACATTGTATGAATCTTGGACGGATCAACCTTGACACCATTGTCTGAAACAACGTGCCCCAAGTAAAGGAGTTCTTGTAGACCAAAAGCACATTTAGAGAATTTCAAGTAAAGTTCATTGGCATGTAGGAGCTGAAAAGCTATTTCAACATGGCGTAGATGCTCATCATATGAGGGACTATATATCAAAATGTCATCAAAAAAATACCAGGACACACTTATGGAGATATGATCGTAAAACAGTGTTATGAGAGCCTAGAAAGTCGATGGAGCATTACAGAGTCCAAAGAGCATAACCAAGTATTCATAATGACCATCATGGGTGCAGAAAGTCATTTTTGGAATATCCCTGATAGACATACAAACCTGATGATACCCAGATCGAAGGTCCAGGCGGGTGAAATGTGTAGCCCTATGCAACTCTTCCAGAGTGTCTTTAATTGTTGGAATGGAAAAACAGTCCTTTATCATAATAGCGTTTAGAGCTCTATAGTTCGTGCATAAACGCCAAGAACCATCTTTCTTTTTTACAAGCAAGACATGTGAAGAGTATGGGCTAGTGATTGGTTGTATTATCCTTGTCTGCAACATGTCACAGACTTGCTTCTCAATTTCATCTTTTTGAAAATGAGTATACTGATAGGGTCGTACATTAATTGCATCTACTCATTCCGATAAATGAATGTGATGCTCAATTTCACGTTGAGGGGTAAATTGGTATGTTCCTCAAAAAGGTAAGCAAATTGATTTAAAAGAGTCCACATGTCTGGGGCAATATTAGAACTGTCCTTATGTTGTAGATCGGCAGCCAGTGGGTGAAGCATGAATAAGCAGGCTTCGTCCTCAATCCTACTGGTGAGGCTTTCTAGAGACATTGCATGTGGTGATGGTGTACCCAACCCCTCCAAAACTACCAATTGATTGTTCCACGTAAACGACATTGTTAGTTTCCTCCAATTCAATCACACACCACCTCCCCTAGCTCAGGCAACTATTGCAACCCGAGTACCGCATCATGATCGTAGCAAAAATGAGTAAGGGTGAGAGTACGGGTGTGAAATGTCGTTCCGCTGAGGATTGGGGTTTATGGCACGCAATATGCAATCACAAAACTATGCACTAGTATAAGGAGATCAACAAGAAGCTACGCAAATAACAAGTTTAAGAGAATATATGGTAAAACTAACATGTATACACAAAGATAAACACAAAATAAAAAAATAGGACTCAAGCTATGGAGCATTATCTTCTAGATGCATAACACAACCTAAAGATTGGGGAAAAGTCACACAACCAAGGAATTGAGGGGATGCACGTAGGAATCCTAATCTATAAGCCACTCTCATGATAAATAAACAAGGATTGGAACAAGGAATTTCCCACTCTCGTGATGTATCAATTCCAAGTTCTTCAAGAACACAAAGCATCAAGAGCTCCCAATTTCCCCTATTTTCATAGGAAGAAATTGGGTTTATGCAAGGGGTGACTTGAATTCATCACCAAACTCTCATTGAGGCAAGGAATCCTCCAAATACATGCCTATGAATGTGTATATCAATCATAAGCAATATACAACACCAATCCTTCATAAACTCAAGAACCCTAGGTTAGAGTTCTTCCCCTTTTTTGCAATAATCACAAATTAAGCATCAAGATAGATATAATACAACCCTAACTCAAGCCCATAAACTAACTACTCATGATTAAATATCATAAAGAACACAAAAACACAAGTAATAAACATAAATCTTGCAAAAGAAAGAGATAAACGAAAGAAAGCTTCTCTATTGAGATGGGAGGTAGAATCTTGAAATCCAAGCTTCAAATCAAAGATTACAAGCTTCAAAAGTGTTAAGGAACATAAATCTAAGCCTAATCTAACCTAAAAAAAAAAAAAAACATGAAAGGAAGTGAAAGGGAGTGTCTAGGGTTCGAATAGGGTCGAAAACCGAGTTCAAAATACTCAAACGCGCTTAAATATAAACAGAGAAGGAGACACACGGCCACTTACACGGCAATGTAAGTGGCCGTGTACTAAGTCTCTAGAACATACACTTTTCACTGTAAATTAGCCAAAAACACATTGCCAATGACACGGTCGTGAACTTATCCGTGTGTTTTGACCTTCAAAATGTCCTCTTTTGGGTTTATGGTCTTCACAAAAGTTGTAGCCCTTCGCGTTTTCATTCTAATGGCGCATAAATTACCTCATTTGGACATTCTTCAATTAAGATATGGTCAAAATACTGAACAGTGGTAGATTTGGAAAAAATTTGTAAGTTTGGACGATTTTGACCCCTTTGGCTTCCATTTTAAGCTTTAATATCTCATAAGAGTTGTAGCCATTTGAGTCTTCTTTCCAATGACTTAAGAATCACTCAATCTGGATATTTCTAGCTCGACATATCGTCTAAATACCGAATAGTGACCGATCTATGCGGGAATTTCAGGTTTTTGGCACTTGTTCCACTTTTTCCTTGGTTTGTCCATATGATCAAAACCATTGAAAATACCACTCTTAGGCTCCATTGGAAGTGTTTTATCCATCTCCATAGCTTCTCCTTGGCTCTCATTGACTCCAAATGCATCCAAAATGTTCATTTTGACTCTAGTTCCCTCCTAAATGCATGAAAATATTAATCTTTGCTTCCAAATCCAAACTCCTTGCAAAATAACACAATTTAGTCCTTATCTCGTTAAATTTAGAATGATCAATAAGCAAAATAGTTTAGTGAAAGGGAAAAATATAGACAAATAAACACTTATCACATCAATCCCGACCAAAGGTAGTGAAAAGAAAGTAATAGGGAGATGAACATTTTGAATTTCCACTATGACATCATTGAACAGACCCTCACAACGCAAAGGAGCGCCATTTGCAACCTTAACATTGAACGAGTCCATGGGCATGAAAGGTAATTGCAACTGCTCGGCTAACTTGCTACGAATGAAATTATGAGTGGAACCACTATCTACTAATATTGTAATCGCTCGACCAAATATTTGAGCGGGAAGACGCATAGTCCGCTGCGCGGACCATCCGGACAAAGCATGTAAAGGGATTTCCAAGGCTTCATCGTCATGTGTTTCTACATGTAGTGAAGATACCACGCCATCCCCTTCATTAGCTAAGGTTTGGTACAACGATGCCCAGGAGTGGATTTCTCATTGCAATTGAATAGAGACCTTGTGACCTCCGACGCTGCATTTCTTCTCAAGACAGGCGCTTCAAGATTTGCCCACGTCAGGTTCACGGGATACATTTCCAAGCCATGTGTAAGGCAGCGACCATGTTGAGCGGCGCATACGTTATAGCTGGTCATCTATCATTCGAGCCCACGCCATCGCATCTCGCAAGATTTTCAAGCGGAACATCCGTATAATGTCAGCTAACTCTGGTTTGAACCCTCCCCTGTAAACACAAAAAGGGCTTCCTGAGACCACCCATGAACACGATTCCCCAACCTTTCAAATTCTTTAAGTTTTTCTAATAAATTAACTCGAATACAATCAAGTATAATATAAACTTGTATACTAAATTAATTAAATGATTCTTAAAAAGTAGACTAAAAGAGTATTTAATTTGTTAATTAAATGATTCATAAAATTAAACTAAAAAAATATTTAATTTATATTGGGAAGGAGTGAAAGAGATAAAATAAACAATGTAAAAATAAAGAAACATGTTGTTCATGAGATTTGAATGTATGACTTTTTATTATCAAACCAATAATTCAACCAACTAAGCTACTCAAACTATTGGTATTTTAGGCATACATATAGATTTTATATAACATTTAATGCTATATATGTGTATATACTATATATACATACATATATATAAAGGGGTGAGGTGCGGGGAGTGGGGGCAGCTGCCCCCATAGTAGCTCCGTTCATGCTTGTAACAGTATAACATTTTAGAAAGGTGGTAGAGGGCGGTGCATGATTTGCTGTTCCCGTAAATAAGCTTCGCGTCTTATATCGCCGAATCTGGATGGGCCAGTCTCCGTCGATCCACTGATCCTCGCATGGATGTTTTGTGGATGGTGCAGTCGGATGACTAACTTGAAAATTAAGAGAACTTACTTGGCAAACAACATTATAAAAATCTAATAATTTAAAATATTAAGTATACTCAAATATTTATTTTTGTTCTCTTTTATTTCTTTAGTTATTATTGTAGACACAGAAATTTTGAAGCCGACAAATGGGCAGATCCGTATGTTATGGGCTTCATTTTGATGTAATTGGGCTAGTTATTGATTTATTTGGATGAATTAAATTGTCCGATTAAATTGACCCAATTTTTCAAATTGAATATAATTGATGGCTAGTGGACTGATCCATGTCTGGCCCAGCAAGAGATATTTACGGAATTAATTATTTAATTTAAGTATGTGATAAATATTCATATATTTAAATTAATTATTTAATTTGAATATGTGATAAGATTATGAATTTGGATGCCATGATGGCTAGATACATTCTAGATAAATATTCATATTATCCTAAATATTATAAGGATAATATTGAAGAGTTTGGAGCCCAGTGAAAGGCTCTCATATTCTCCCCTATAAATAGAGCCATCATTTCACATCCCAAAACACACACTTGAGGGATTGAAGAACATGAAGAAGCTCTGAATTGAAGAAGTCAAGCCAAGCTAAAGTTGATTGAAGACCAAATATTCAAGTGTTCAAGCTAAGTTAAAGCGAACTGAAGATCAAGCTATTTGAGTCCGGAAGCCACGAAGATCAAGCAACAAAGCCCTTCTTTGAAGAACAAAGCCGCATTCCGGCATTCCGGCATTCCGGAGGCCCTTTAGTTAAAGTTTCAAGTCAAGTAAAGCAAGTGAAGAATCAGAGGATTTTCTAGATAGAGATCTGTACCCGCGTACCTTTTGAAATTCAAATATATATACTTTTCAAATTTTTCTTGTTCACAATTATTTAATAAATTTGAAAAGTAATTAATAGTACAGTTAATAAAATTTTAAATTAAGTCCGTAAAATTTACATATTTCTTGTACCACAAATAAAATTTGATTTTGTCTTTTTTTCTACATTTCTCGGATGATCACTCGCAATTATTTCTTTATGCATGCTTTACATGTTTTAAAGAATAGTATCTCGCAATTTCTACAATATATATATATATATATATATATATATGGCTAAATTCTAGTGCGACCATGTCTTAACGTGTGACCGCACTATTAGTTATGTAAAAAATCACCAATAATGTTAGAAAATGCACAAGAAATAAATACACCAATGCACCACACACCCAAAAAATGCACCATACCTCACCGCGTCTAATGGTGCGTTTTTGAACACTGTGTGGTGTGTTTATGTGTATCTAATGGTGTATTTTTTTGGTGCATTTGTGTATTTCTTTGTTGTGCGCTTCCTAATACTATTAGTACTTTAAGGCTGCACGTTAAGTAAAACTGCCACTGCACCGCGTCTTTTTTAAAAAAAAGATCAGATCAGTCAAATTTTTACGAATATAAGGTGAGATTGGTTCTTATTTCTCTCCTATGGAAGTATTCTCACTAAATCCATAGCATATATATATATATATATATATAAATCGATTCTCGATGCGGATGTGCGGTGAGAGGAGAGCTATTTATCTTGCCAGAATCAACGTTCAAGATTAACAACGTTTAAAAAAAATACACGGTAGCAATTTGGTCATTTTAATTTTCATATGGGTCAAACTCAAGGTGCGTAGGGTTTGTGCTTAAGGTGCGTAGGTCTTGTGTTTAAAGTGCATCGTGTTCCTTCTTTAGGTGCGTTGTTTCTGTACTTAAGGTGAGTGCAGTTAAGAACCACCGTAAGGTTTGTGCTTAAGGTGCGTATGATTTATGCTTACGACCCAGGTGTACCGGAAGATTGACTCCTACTTAGAAGAATAGAGTAATTTCAACATTGGCAGTTTGAAAGAAAAATATTTGCATATCAGAGTTTAAGTTCCCAAAATAAATCTGATAACCATCATCAAAATCTATACAACAATTATTCCTAATAATATATGCAATTTGAATTTGTAACATGAAGGCCTTCTCATATGCAAAGGTGTAAGTCAAATGTCAAAATGAGCTCCGAAAGCTTGAGGAGATTAAGAAGTGCTGGATCCTATCATACAATTCTGTTTAATCCACAAATTAAAGGTCCAAATCAGACAACTGAGTTGGCTGGCGGCCTCAAATCTTTTTGTAGACAAGCTAAGGGTGATGAAATTTGGAAGGGTGGTCAAATTTGTGCCTTTACACCTCCTCAAATATGAGATAAGTAATGTTATATATATTATACTTGAAAATCTTTTGAGCTTAAAAGAGTTACAATATTCATCTGTCAAAAACAACTGAGCTGACCGGCGGCCTCGATCTCAACTTTTTCTAGACAAGCCATGTTGATTTGAGGTCATAAATTTCTGCCTTTACACATCAAACATGATAAAAGTAAGAATTGCATATGGGCATTCAATTCAAATACCAGGTTCTTGTGAATAGCATGTGGGAAGTTTCCCTAGCTAGATTGACCATTACATGAATCAAAGATGAGTCATCATATCATCAATCCTACAACCAATTCAAAATGCTAAATAATTAATTTTAAAAAGAAAAGCACAGA
The DNA here is from genome assembly GCF_003576645.1 of Ipomoea triloba. NCBI lineage: Eukaryota > Viridiplantae > Streptophyta > Magnoliopsida > Solanales > Convolvulaceae > Ipomoea > Ipomoea triloba. The sequence continues at coordinate 13,540,402 of NC_044926.1, read as the reverse complement.
CGCTATCTCTTTCTTAAAGGAACTTGTACATCTCATCTCATAACCTTTGTGGGTCATGATGATCAAAATCTGACTCATCCAACTGAAACTTAAGATCCACCAACAGCCCACCTGACCTATATATACATATTTCTCATGGAAGAATTAGTTGTGTACCAGAAAACAGTTTATTCCATTCTACTCATCACCATTTAGCAAAGATAACTTCTTGTTATCATTGGGATCAAATACAAAAGTAAGTTAGAGATGAAGCAAAATCCCATAAACAAGTGGGCAGTTTTACTGAATCAGAGCTCAACAAAATGGGCACTTCCTGATTCTGCACCCACCCAATGCCATCTGAATCCCCCTTCAAAAGTAAGAAATGGTGCAGTGAGATTAAGACCCAAGATAACAGACACTGTGAAAGGAAAGCTGATCCTAGGGGCAAAACTTCTCCAAGCAGGTGGCGTCCAAAAGGTGTTCAAGAAAAACTTCAGTGTTAAAGAAGGGGAAAAGCTGTTGAAGGCATCTCAATGTTATTTATCAACAACATCTGGTCCAATGCCTGGCCTACTCTTTGTTTCCACTCATAAAGTTTCCTTTCTTAGTGATAGATCAATCAAGATCCTTTCTTCAACCGGAAAGTCCATGAGAATGCATTATAAGGTGTCAATCCCAATTTCAAAAATTAAGAGAGCAAAGGAAAGTGAGAATTTGAAGAATCCATCAGAGAAGTACATACAAGTAGTCACAGAAGATCATTTTGAGTTCTGGTTTATGTGGTTCCTACACCATCAAAAAACCTTGAAATATCTCCAGAATGTAATTTCTCAAGCTCGGTATCTGTAGAGGTATTCTTTAGAATCAGAAATATAATTGTAAAATGTGAACTGTATATAAGATTTACTGATTTTTTAAGAAGTTGAAATTTTCCAAGTATCCACATCAAACTAACCTGTCTAATCCTGTACTGTGACAGTAACACAAAAGCATAATATGATCCAGACGATGAGACCCCCAAGACAAAGTTTCCCAAGACATTAACTGCTGTAGTTTCGAGCGAGTTTGACCTGGTTTTGTTTTCCGATTTGTTTGGTCGGTGATGTGGCATTGGTAGGTTGATGATAAGATTATACATTCAACCGTAGATGATAAGGCAATCATGTTAGGCCGTAAGATTTCTCCTTCACCATATATTGCACATCAATGATTTGAATTTGTCACAGAGTTCTTACTTAGAGCGCATCAGTTCTCATATGATTAAGATTATATATATATATATATATATATATAAGGGTATAAGGGTTTAAGTGCGGGTATAGCTTTCGATGCGATTGCGCGGTTAACGCACTTTAAACACTAAAATGAAGCACCTAAGTACACAAACTGCGCACCTAAAGTTTTAAAATGGCGCACTTAAGTACACAAATCACGCACCTTAAGCAAATAAACAAAGCATCTTAAAAACACAAACCATTCACCTAAATTTTTAAAATAGCGCACCTTAAGTTTCAACAACTGACACATCTTAAGCATACAAATCACACACCTTATAAAGAAAAACAACGCACCTTAAAAAGAAAAACAATGCACCTAAAGCTTTAGTTGACGCACCTTAAGGTACGCACTTTAATCACACAAATCACGCACTTTAAGAAGAAAACCTCGCACTTACGCAATCGCACCTGAGAAAGCCAATTGCACGAGGACCCATTTATTTATATATATATATATATATATATATATATATATATATATATAATCCTAATCATATGAGAACCACTCCCGCTAAGAACTTTTAGACAAATTCAAACTATTAATTGAAAGATTTGATAGATGAAAAATCAAGTACAAAATGAGCGGGGTCATTTTCATAAATATTAAAAATTTTAAAATGAGCAGAGTCATTTTTATAGATATTATAAAGTTTTGTTTATTTTTAAGTGTAAACCTACTAAATTAATGGTTTCTTACCTAGAAAATACTTCTCACCAGATTATGGAACTATTGATGCCTCGTAGGTTTTTGTAATAGGTGAATTGAAGTCAAACCAGTTATTTTAAATAATGCTATAGAAAACTGTTTTTCAATGGCGATTTGTTTATAACCGACATAATATCATAGAGGTGAAATCCTATTTCTGTAATAGTGATACAACATCAAAATATTATTTAAATAAAATTTTCTGATGCAATGTGAAATACTAAATTAATTATTTTACTATATAAATTTTCAATAATAGGCAGATTTCAAGAACTTCAAAAATCAGTCAATCATATATACAGGGTGTTTACTTCGATCTATAACAACTTTGCCCACATTTTACAAGCTAAGTATATTTTTATGCCTGATTCTAAAGAATAACATCTCTAAAGATACTTAGATTGAGAAATTGCATTCTGGAGATATTTCAAGGTTCTTTGGTGATGTAGGAACCACATAAACCAGAACTTAAAATGATCTTCTGTGACTACTCGTATGTACTTCTCTGATGGATTCTCCAAATTCTCACTTTCATTTGCGCTTTTAATTTTTGTAATTGGGATTGATACCTTATAATGCATTCTCGTGGACTTTCCAGTTGAAGAAGGGATTTTGATTGATCTCTCACTAAGGAAGGCAAGTTTGTGAGTAGAAACAAAGAGTAGGCCAGGCATTGGACCATATGTTGTTGATAAATAACATTGAGATGCTTTCAACAGCTTTTCCCCTTCTTTAGCAACGAATTTCTTGTTGAACACCTTTTCGACGCCACCTGCTTGGAGAAGTTTTGCCCCAAGGATCAGCTTCCCCTTCAAAGTGTCTATTATCTTTGGCCTTAATCTCACAGCACCATTTCTTAGTTTTGAACTGGAAGACAGATGGCATTGGGTGGCAGAATGAGGAAGTGCCAGTTTTTTTGAGCTCTGATTCAATAAAACTGCCCAGTAGTTTATAGGAACTGGGCTCTCCCCAAATCTTGATTTGATCTGATTTTGCTTCATCTCTAACTTCTGTTGTTTCTATTGGTCTGGCTAGGATAACAAGGAATTATCTTTGCTAATTAAAGGGTGTATGTATGTGTAGACTCCAATGAACTGTTAGTTTTCTGGTATACTAGAACTGATTCTTCTATTAGTAATTAATGTGTATATATAGGTTAAGTTGGCAGTTGGTGGATCTTAAGTTTTTGTTGGATGAGTCAGATTTTGATCATCATGACCCAAAAAGTTTAAAAGATAAGGTTCATCTATAAGTCCATTGTAGAAAAGATACCACCGCACACCTGGTCTGCTATTTTTTTTTTTTTATATTTTATTTATATATAAAGTAAGGCAAAAACTTGTGTGAGACCGTCTCACCATGAGACGGGTCGGGTCAAGATGCAAATGTAACACTTATATGCACAAATGTCATACTTATATGTTCAAATGTAATACTAATAAGGAATAAAATTTTTGTTACTTTTTAGGCTAAATGTAATACTTTTAAGAGAAAATACAATACTTTTACATTTCGATTTAAAAGTATTACATTTTTCCTCAAAAGTATTATATTTGCCCTTATACGTGAGAGGTACTTGTCAACATTACTTATTATGAAAAATGTATTACTTTTTCTCTTATAAGTAACAAAAATTGTATTTTTGATTAATGTTATATATGAGCATATAAATGTGAGATTTACACATATAAGTATGACATTTGCATGGTGCTTTGACCCGACCTGACCCGTCACGAATAAGGATCCGTGAGACGGTCTCACACAAGTGTGACCCATAAAGTAATTTTCTAAAAGAATGTTGTGAATATTAGCATGGTAGTACTTAATTCCAGATCAGAGATGGTCAGCAAATATAAGAAATCATGTTGGCCCATGTGTCAAAAAAGTAGTTTGATTGGTCTAAAGAAGTAGGTAGGAGGAGGCCGGATGTGATGATATGATGACTAATCATCTTTTCTGTGGTGAGTGCATGCATCATGTGTGTTACTGCAACTTCTTAGCCGTGTTAGAGCATACCAATATTGGAAGGTTTATGTCAGAAGAGATGCCATTGTGTCAAGAGAATAGGAGAGATAGTAAAAAGAGATCATCTGCTAAACAAGGTCCATGAAACAATATTTTCTGACATTATAATTTAATGCTCATGTGCTGCTATGCACGTTATGCGCACAGCAGGCCCATGCGGGCGGGCGCGTGCACTGCACGCTCAGGCGCGCCTGACCACATTATTTTTTTTATTTTTTTTTAAATTTGATTTGTTTTTCGTGCCAATTTTTGTTCTATGGGTTGGCGGAAGCCCGTAAAGAATCAAATCCATCAATTGATGACTTGGTAGATTGTTGGCGGATGTTGGTAAAGCCGTAAAAGGCTAAGTTCGTTCTACTCAAGCCCTCATGAAATCGTAATGGCAGTTTATAAGAAAATAAAGTTGTACCTTCATTACTAGTTATATTTTTAGGCATAGTGATAAGCACTTGATTCTAATAAAGATGTATCATAGCTTTTGAAATAGTGGTAAGCACTTATCTTAACAAAGTAATATCAGAGCTAGGTTATGCGTTTGAGTCAGAGCCCAACAAAAGCAAAAATTGTACAGTTAAGAGTAATAGGTGTCAGAGGAAAAATTATTGGTCGGGAACCGATAAAGGGTCAGGTAACACCTACATTACTGCTTATTACTTTTGACATAATGGTAAACATTTGATTCTAAGACCACGTAAATGATGTAATGGGCAAGGAAAACTTCCCACGTGCTACTCAAAATGCAAGTTGGGAAGAACCCTGTTTTTAATTTGAATGCTTATCTGCAACTCTCGTGCATCATCCAAGCATTACTTTCGTCATCTTTGATGTGTAAAGGCACAAATTTATGATCACCCTTACAAATCGCATCAACCCTGTCTTGAAAAAGCCGTGAGGCCGCCAGCCGGCTCGGTTGTTTTTGACAGACCACTGTAACTTTTTAATGGTCAACGAACATCACCTTTCATCTCCAACTTCAATTCAGTTGCGTAATCAAAGAATTCTGGTAGCACAGTGTTGCCTCTAGTTTTAATACTGACTCTGTTACAATGTAGTATCCTTTTATACATACTCTTTCAACCTATTAAAGCATAAATAGTCAATGTCCCTAATTATGCCACTCAACCACAAAATATTTGGCGAGTAAATACTTCTATTTAATCATGGAGTATTGGCAGAATTTTAAAGAATAAAAGAGAGTTTTCGTGTGAGAGGAAAGATCAGAATTTTGAAGTTCTAGCAATCATTCAAACATTCTGCCTATTTGTTCGAACCCCAGCGCGCGGCATTGACTCTTTGTGTTTCAGTAAATTGAAAAAATATGTATGAACAGATACTACATTTTAATAGAATCAATAGTACTAAAAAAAATGTAACACTAATGACAAAAGGTTTCTAATGTGTTTGAGCAATATAACACGGGTTCTAATGTGTTTGAGCAATATAACACGGGTTCGCGTAAAACCTCTGGTTCACCCTCAATTTTGGCATAGAGGTTTGGCTGATAATTTAATCGCCTTAATCCATTATTCTCCTAATCTCCTATTTCAACTCAATCTTCTTTACATGTCTACCAAGACTTTAGAGTTATACCAATGACTATCCTTGTTAGTTACTGTGTGGTCTACAATTTTATGATCCTTGGGAGTTTGGGACTATATTTTCATGTCTTTACTTATTGGGGCTCTCTTGGGAGTCTTTAAAGGTGTATCTCTGGTTGGGTTTGTTGCTACCGCTGGTGTTTCATCTTGCTATTGCTTATATCTAAACTAATTGGGCAACCTTGTTTTGTTCCTCTGCTAGATAAGTTCGATAACTTTAATTTCTTTTTTTTAGAACTAGGAGGCCAACGAATTTCTATTTGCTTCTTTTTTTTTTTTTTGGGTGAAACAGAGGGACCAAAGTTCCTAGAAATTTTTATTTGGGTTGAAATGTTTATACCTCAGTTTTGGTGCAATTTCAAGTTCATCATATCTCTTATCATATTTGAAAGTCCAATACGCCTGAAAACCCTAAACCCTATGTCCTGGAAACTCTTTTGGCAACTTTTTCAAAACGGGCTCAAAACAGATGAAACTCTTCTACTTGGGTTAAAATGTCCATAGCTCAGTTATGGTGCAATTCCGAGTTAATGAGTTTTTGCCAAATATTTGACAAATGGGGAGATTAGTGCCTAAAGTTGTGTTGTCTGAAATTTGTGACACAAACATTATCCCCATCTTACCTGGTGGACACAATATACGAAAATCAGTCAAAGAAGGGAACAAGAATAAATCCTCACAAAGTAAGCTTCATACTCCCAATACTCCAAGGATCAAGACCTTAAAAGCATTATAAAAAGATCCTTTACTCAAAGCATAAACGCTGAGCACGCACAAAATTCCTTTGAAGTTGCTTTGAGTACTCATTGTATTAGGGGAAAGTATATGAAGAGTCTTATATCGTTCTTTTTTTTTTTTTTTTTTTTTTTTTTT
>NC_044926.1:13482504-13533801 GCF_003576645.1 Ipomoea triloba | reverse complement strand
TTTTTTTTTTTTTTTTTTTTTTTTTTTTTTTTTTTTTTTTTTAATACTACTGACTCTATTATAATGCAGTATCTGTTTATAACTACTTTCTCAACCTATTGAAGCACAAGAATCAGTATAGTATTGCCTCCACTGAGACTCGAACCCACCACCTCCCGTATAAAGGGAGGAGTCTTATATCATTCTATTTCACGCAAAGAATACTACAATGGGTAGATTTCAATAGATAAATCGAAGACTGCCTCGCAGATGAGGAAATTCTTGAACTGTGTTAAAAGCCTTTGTGTTACAGTTACTATTCTAACATCACTCTGTGACCTTGTGGCACTCGGTTGCACCCCCACATGAGAGGGGTAGCTAGGTTCGAGTCTCAGGGTTGAGAAAGTAGTTATAAACAGATATTACATTGTAACAAAGTCAATAATACTAAAAAAAAAACATACATTGTAACAGAGTCAATAATACTAAAAAAAAAAAACATCACTCTGTAACGTCCCTTTTAAATTTTTCAATAATTATTATGCTTTAATTTCACATTTGAAATTATACAAAACATGGTACAAATATTTATTTTAGGAAGGGTCCTTAATTACAAGGCTACCCAGCCCCTAGTGCCGCCCTTTAATTTATTAGATTGGTTAGTTTAATTAATGTGGGATTGTTGGCAATGTTAGAAAATTGGATTGTGGAGTAATAAGTGGAATTCTATCTTCAGGCTTATGAAATAAACTTTGGTTACAATGAAACAATTAACAAATATAAATACTCCTAAATAGAAAGACAATACACCTTATTTTCTTAATTATGCCAAGATTTAATATTAGAGTTATCTGTTTTAATTTAACCAACAGATTAAAATGGAAGAAATTTAAAAAAAAAAAACCTTGCTTCCATCATTTTCATGGTTGTTCATACATGGCTTTCACTTTTCATTAGTCGATCAAACATTTTGTTTGGGACATAACGGAAGGCTGTCACCGTTGAATTAATATAATTAATCAAGTACAAATTGCGAACATTAATCATAGATTTTTATTTAATTTGTTCATTTATGTAATTTGTCACGTCCATTTTGTTTTTATATTTATTAACTTAATGTTTATTAATGTTTGAAATTAATTATGTTGTCATATAATTCTAAAAAAGAAGTAATCATAATAATATTAATCAATTTGACGATATTACCCATAGATTTAACACCTATTTAACAGAAATTTTAACAGAGGACTATTTGTGGTCAAAAATGAAAGTGAGGACCATTTATGATCGAATTGAAAGTCTAGGACTAAAAGGAGTACTAGCCCAATAGTCAGAGACCATTTGTGGTATTAACTCTTTAATTAATGTGGATAGTTGGCAATGTTAGAAAATTGGATTGTGGAGTAATAAGTGGAATTCTATCTTCAGGCTTATGAAATAAACTTTGGTTACATTTGAAAGCTAAGTAATTCATCAAGGTGTATCTCAAAATTTTAGTGTGGTAAAAAACCTCTTGTGAATTCTACAGAAAAATAAACGGAAAATAGGCAACATATGAATTGTATCACTTTTCTCCATATCCAGACCTTTTTAAATACCAAGGCAATATATATTAATATATTGCGGAATTAATATTACTTCTCTTCTTTTGGGCATGTTTGATTGTTGGCGGATCCGCCAACTTTAGCATTTTGACCTTGGTCAAAACACCAAAGTCTATGTTTGATTAGTAGCGGTTTGGAGCAGCAGATTGCTCCAAACTGTTGAAAACTCAAACGCTTCTTGCAGCGTTTGAGTTTGCCATTTTGAAAAGAATTTAAATTTTTCCAAAACACCCTCACTTCGATCTAATTAAATATATATATATATATATATATATATATATATATATATATATATACTGTAGCCAAGGCCTTCTCACAAACGGCGAGAAGCCTAAGGCTTTTAAATTTTGAAAGAGAAGCACTGCTCCACTTATATAGAGGAGCTCAAGTGCTCCTCTTCGCTAATCTAAGATCCCACATCTCATTTACAAAGGGGAGCCTTTACGTGGCTTCCCTTTGTCTTTTTTATTTTTTATTTTTTATTTTATTTTGTTATAATTTTTTTATTTTGTATTATTATTATTATTATTATTATTATTGTTATTATTATTATTATTGTTGTTGTTGTTGTTGTTGTAATTATTATTATTATTGTTGTTGTTGTTGTTGTTGTAATAGTTATTGTAAATTTTATTTTATATAATAATAATAATCATAATAATAATAATAATAATAATAATAATAATAATAATAATATGAATGTCCTTTTAGGTCATTTTAAATGTTAACAACTAAGCTAAACAACTAATTTTACTAAACATCTTTTTACAAATCGCTAATACAATCTGTTGGTCAAACTCGCTAATACAATCCGTTGTTTGATAACCACTAACACAATCCGCTACCGCTAACATCTAACAAATTAAAACAAATTATTTATCTTCCAGGTTAAATAATGTACTGTATTAAATAAATACAATTAAAACAACCAAATCAGAAGTGACACGAAGTGGCTCCCTCAAATGAGAAGTCATGGGTTCGAGCTCCCATGGAAGCAGTATTGACTCTTTGTAATTCGGTATGTTGAAGAATTAGTTAACCACAACATAACAAACTCTTCTACTCACTCTTTGAAAATAAATTGAAAGACTAAGAGATCAATAAATAATAAAATTTCTATCAAATTTAAAATAATATTAATAACTCAAATAAAACCAAAATATTATTTAAATAATTGGTAGACTCTGAAATATTAAATTGACTACTTAACATATAATAAAATTTCCAACAGACACATTTTTTAAGAACTTCAAAAACTCATTCAATCATATATACAGGCTTTGTCCACATTTTACAAATATATTATTATACAGAAATATTTCTAAGAATACTGAATCTGAGAAATTGCATTTTGGAGATATTTTAAGGTTCTTTGATGATGTGGGAACCACATAAACCAGAACTCAAAATGATCTTCTGTGACTACTTGTATATACTTCTCTGATGGATTCTTCAAATTCTCACTTTCATTTGCTCTCTTAATTTTTGAAATTGGGATTGACACCTTATAATGCATTCTCATGGACTTTCCAGTTGAAGAAGGTATTTTGATTGATCTCTCACTGAGGAAGGAAAGTTTGTGAGTAGAAACAAAGAGTAGGCCAGGCATTGGACCAGATGTTGTTGATAAATAACATTGAGACGCCTTCAACAGCTTTTCCCCTTCTTTAGCACTGAATCTCTTCTTGAACACTTTTTCGACGCCACCTGCTTGGAGAAGTTTTGCCCCAAGGATCAGCTTTCCCTTCAGAGTGTCCGTTATCTTTGGCCTTAATCTCACTGCACCATTTCTTAGTTTTGAACTGGAAGACAGATGGCATTGGGTGGCAGAACTAGGAAGTGCCTGTTTTGTTGAGCTCTGATGATTCAATAAAACTGGCCAGTAGTTGATGGGAACTTGCAGGTTGTCCCCAATTCTTGATTTCATCTGATTTTGCTTCATCTCTAACTTACTTTTGTTCTTTTGTTTTTGCAGCTAAGGATAACTAGAAATTATCTTTGCTAAAGCCTAAAGGGATGAGTAGAATGGAATGAACTGATTTCTGGTATATACAACTAATTCTTCCATAAATAATGTGTATATATAGGTTACAACTAGTGGCCTGGGTAGTTGGATGAGTCAGATATTGATCATCATGACCCAGAAAGGTTACAAGATGAGATGAGATTTTTAATTAAGTAGTCCCTTTCAGCGTATCTGCTTTTCATTTTGGATTGGTAGTAGGAGGAGAAGGATTTGATGATATGATGACTCATCTTTGATTCATGCAATGGACAGTCTAGCTAGCTAGGGAAACTTCCCATATGCTACTCACAAGAACCTGGTATTTGAATGCCCATATGCAATTCTTACTTTTATCATGTTTGAGGTGTAAAGGCAGAAATTTATGACCTTACATAAACATGGCTTGTCTAGAAAAAGTTGATAGGGCCCCAGTCGGCTGGATTGTTTTTGACAGATGAATATTGTAACTCTTTTAAGCTCATAAGATTTTTTCACGTATAATATATACTAGTTTTGATTTTCACGGGCATTACATAAATGATTAATATTTGTATTGAAATAATTAATTCAAAATATATTAATGTAAGATTAAATAGGAGAAAGTTGACATTAAAATTAAAGTTTAATTTTCATTTTTAAAAATGATTATCTAAATACTTATTGTAGTTGATATGGTATTAGATGGTGAATACTACTTGTGGTTGGAATTACTCAAAGTTTCGTTAATTCGTTTTGGGATAGGCTTGTGATTGTCTTGGTCTTCATATTGCTTGTCAGTGTCTCATTTGCAATTGGGTTACTGATGCTAATTTGTAAAAAGAACAAATTTGGTGTAATTAGTTTTGTCACACTAAAGATGCATAGAATTCATAAGTTGATTCCGTAGCTTATTCCTCATTTTTTAAACATTGATCATCCTAATTACTTGTTGCTTTACTTTTACTTGTTACTTTGATAATGCTCTTTGTTTAGTATTATATTGAGACCTAGCTTTCTACAGCTTTTACGCACTTGTTTTTAGCCGCGCATTGCTCAATTCCCATGCAAGGAGGTAAGCCTGTTGCTTACTTCAGTGAAAAATTAAATGGGGCAAGCCTGAACTATCCAACCTATGATAAAGAGTTCTATGCTCTTGTTAGGGCACTAGAACATTGGGAACACTACTTAAGGCCTAAAGAATTTGTGATTCATACTAACCATGAATCCCTAAAATATTTACGGGGACTGGGAAAGCTCAATAAGCGCCATGCAAAATGGGTGGAATACATTGAATCATTTTCTTATGTGATCCAATATAAGCAGGGTAAGGAGAATGTTGTAGCTGATACATTGTCTCGTAGGTATACTTTGTTGTCTACGTTGCATGCACGATTTCTGGGATTTGAGAACTTAAAAGGATTATATGTGCATGATAGTGATTTTAGTGGTGTTTTTGCTGCATGTCAGAGGGGACCGCATCGAAAATATTACTTGCATGAGGGATTTTGTACAAGGCCTATAGACTTTGCATTCCGCACTGCTCATTGCGAGAAATGCTAGTCAAAGAAGCCCATGGATGGGGTTTAATGGGACATTATGGGATACACAAGACTCACGAAATTTTTTGTGAACATTTTTATTGGCCTAAAATGAAAAGAGATGTTGGTAGAGTTTGTGAGCGCTGCATTATTTGTAGGCAAGCTAAGTCCACAAGCATGCCTCATGGATTGTATCTTCCTTTACCCGTGGCAGAGCACCCTTGGCTTGACATCTCGATGGACTTTGTTCTGGGATTGTCTAGAACTAAACAAGGGCATGATTCTATATTTGTTGTAGCTAGTGGACCGTTTTTCTAAAATGACACACTTCATCCCCTGCCATAAAACAGATGACGCAAGTAATGTAGCAAAATTATTCTTTAAGGAGATAGTAAGGTTGTATGGCATACCTAAGACCATTGTGTCTGATAGGGATGTTAAATTTTTGAGTTACTTTTAGAAAACACTCTGGGGTAAGTTAGGCACCAAACTTTTTTTTTTCAACTACTTGTCATCCTCAAACAGATGGACAGACGGAAGTGGCAAATCGAACTTTGGACACATTGTTAATTGTGTATTAGTAAAAAAAAAGTGAAAACATGGGAAGAATGCATTCCAATTGCCGAGTATTCATACAATAGGCATGTACATAATACTACGGGTTTTTATCATTTTGAAGTTGTATACGGTTTTAACCCTTTAACTCCCCTTGATTTGTTGCCATTCCCCGTGAAAGAGTATTTGAACACAAATGGCGCTAAGAAAGCTGAGATGGTAAAAACGATGCATGTGAAGGTTAGCCAACAAATTGCTAAAAAGAATGAGCAAGTGGCCAAACAAGTCAATAAGGGTCGAAAGCACGTGGTCTTCAAGTCCGGGGACTTAGTTTGGGTGCACATGCGCAAAGAAAGATTTCCAAGTGAGTATAATATTAGTGTCACCTTTAATGTTGCTGACTTAACTCATTGTTGCAGATGAAGCTGATTCGTGGACGAATCCTGCTAAGGAGGGGGAAGATGTTGAGGAGAACGCAGGACAAACAAATGGCATGCAAGATCCGTTTCAAGTCATGGAAGGTCCTATCACACGAGAACGGGCCAGGAGGTTGTAAGAAGCTTTAAATGGACTCATACATAAGTTAAACAACAAGAAGATTGGTGAGCTGTGGGAACTTGGGGAGAGGAATGAAGCTAAATATGTCAATGTGGTTGCGGTCTAGGAATGAGTTTCAAAGAAGCCGGTCAAATAAACAGAAATTAGTCTTGCAAATAAAAATTGAATTTTTATATTCAATTTTTGTTTTCTAGTTTAACTAATTACTCCCTGGTCTCTTGAGATAACACCTAATTCTTATACCAAATTTTAGTTATTTTTTTTTATCTCTTTAGTTTGGTTGATAATGATGCTGTCATAGTAGTATAAATAGCCTCTTCATTTCCTTTGAAAGACAGACAATGTATGAGATTAGGAATTAAAGTCTTGCGCATTGCATCGCAAGTTTTCTCTCACTGGGTCATATGTGAGCTCTTCTGACTTATCAAGGAAATTACCATCCTTGTGGCGTCATCCCCGATTTTTATCGTTCCACAACCGGACGTGGCAAACCGCTATTCACCAAAATCCAAAAAAAAACACCTTAACTCCAACCCAACAAAGCCTAAACCTACAACAAACACCACCCGTCCTTCACTTACTTTCCGTCCAAAACTACTGAACTACCCGAGAACCAACTGGGACCGGTTCGAGCAATCTTCGGCAGCACGAAGCTTCACTCTGGGTTTCCGAATCGCAACACCTCCTTTATAAACACAAAGACCTACACCCCCACAAAGCACAAAGTCCTACCTTCAAGAACAACTCTCCCGAGACCCACCAGAATGCATAACCACCAACAAAGTAATGTACCACTAGTTTCATAGAAATGAACACCTTTACTACTAGGAATGCATAACTTTTACTCTAGAAGTGTACAAAGGTATGCAACATTTTATAAGGCACACTTTAAAACCCTACCCTCTAAACCACTAAATCCTAAACCCCAAAAATTGACCACCGACATACTATAATGTACAATATTGACCCATATTATGCAAAACATTTTGGTGAAAAAACTTTTTATTTGATAAAAGAGTGACAATATAGATTTAAATAAATGTAAATATATATATTTTTATTATTATATGTATTTTGTGTTATGTAAAAAAATTCTAATGTAACGATCGAGACGAGTGTCGATCGCATGCACTCATATAATTATGTATTTCATACATTATTGCATAGAGTATAATTAGAAATTATTACCAATAATAATTTGAAAAACATTATAAATTTCTACAACTTCCAACCCCCCCCCCCCCGAACTCCATTTTTCTGCCTCCATCCATGGTGTTGAGCAATTGATTTACACAAGCTACAAAAATCCTTTTTAGTTGTTGTTTGTCGGATTTAATTGTTGAATGCTTAACTTTAAAATAGAAAATTTGTTGTATCCGGCTACAATACTCCTAACATATTAGGATGTAGCAAATGAGGTTTTAAGAAAAGTGTGAGTGTCACACCACTCGAGTTTGAAACACGTAACTTTTGATTTTTTAGTGTTAGTTGTTATTTCAGAATTATTTATAAATATTCCAACATAGGCAAGTCTAACAAAATAAAATTCTCCATTTGCTACTATCTATAACTTTTGGTGTAATGGTAACGCTTGGTTCTGCCAATTAGTATCAAAGCGAGCTTCTTACCATTGAAACATGACATAACAATTTGCTATCTGACATAAGCGCTTCATCTTGACAAAAGTTTTTCTTATTGTACTATATGCATATTTAGCTAAGTTTCTTTTTTTTTTTTATTCCTTTGAACCGAATAATAAAATTAAAACCCTATATTATCGTACTATGGGATCCTGCTTTCGCTTGAACCCTCCCCTCCCATATTTAATTTTTCGCGCCCAGTTTGTTGTACATTCGTACTCATTTTTTTGTGCATTCGTTCTCAGTTTGTTGTGCATTCGGTCTCAGTTTGTTGTGCATTCATAGTGTGAATGTTGTGCATCTCGCCCACTTTGTTGTGCAGCTGCATTCATAACCGTTAGATCAGTTCAAATGGATGATTTGGATTAGTCCACAGGGTCCTATATATATATATATAAATCAACAAACTGAGAACGAATGCACAACAAACTAAGAACGAATGCACAAACTTAGAAAGTTTACAATAATTATATATTGGACTCTAATTTTTTTTTATTAGAACCCTCAACTAATAATGAACCTAGGATGATTGAGATTAATTTTTTTACTTTTTTACGGGAGGACCTTGTTCTCATTTGATCCTCCCATAAAAAGTAAAAAAATAATCTCAATCATCCTAGGTTCATTATTAGTTGAGGGTTCTAATAATAAAAAATTAGAGTCCATTGTATAAATATTGTAAGCTTTCCAAGTTTGTAATTTTCTTTTATTTTTTTTTTTTAAAAACCTCACTCATTTCCCCTTCTTTCTAGCAACTGACCAAATCTGATGAAAAGTGAAATTTTCATTTAATTTATTCATTTTCACAATTGACTAGATGCATGCATGCAGGCCATGAGAACAGCCAAAATGATCTCCTTATGCCAAACAAATCGGAAAACTAAACCAGGTCAAACTGGCTCAAAGGGATCATATTGTTAATGTCACAGCTGTACAGGATTAGACACGTTAGTTTAATATGGATACTTGGAAATTTTCAACTTCTTAAAAAATCAATAAATCTTATATATAGTAGTTCACATTTTACAATTATATTTTTATGCTTGATTCTAAACAATATATACCTCTAAAGGTACTGAGCTTGAGAAATTACATTCTGGAGATATTTCAAGGTTCTTTGATGATGTTGGAACCACATAAACCAGAACTCAAAATGATCTTCTGTGACTACTTGTATGTACTTCTCTGATGGATTCTTCAAATTCTCACTTTCATTTGCTCTCTTAATGTTTGCAATTGGGATTGATACCTTATAATGCATTCTCATGGACTTTCCGTTTGAAGAAAAGATTTTGATTGATCTATCACTAAGGAAGGCAAGTTTATGAGTAGAAACAAAGAGTAGGCCAGGCATTGGACCAGATGTTGTTGATAAATAACATTGAGATGCCTTCAACAGCTTTTCCCCCTCTTTAACACTGAAGTTCTTGTTGAACACATTTTGGACGCCACCTGCTTGGAGAAGTTTTGCCCCTAGGATCAGCTTTCCCTTCACAGTGTCTGTTATCTTGGGTCTTAATCTCACTGCACCATTTCTTACTTTTGAAGGGGGATACAGATGGCATTGGGTGGGTGCAGAATCAGGAAGTGCCCATTTTGTTGAGCTCTGATTCAGTAAAATTACCCAGTTGTTTATGGGATTTTGCTTCATCTCTAACTTACTTTTGTATTTGATCCCAAGAATAACAAGAAGTTATCTTTGCTAAAGGGTGATGAGTAGAATGGAGTGAACTGTTTTCTGGTACACAACTAATTCTTCCATGAGCAATATGTATATATAGGTCAAGTGGGCGGTTGGTGGATCTTAAGTTTCAGTTGGATGAGTCAGATTTTGATTATCATGACCCACAAAGGTTATGAGATGAGATGTACAAGTTCCTTTCAGAAAGAGATCAGATAGCGTATGTGCTTTTCTTTTTAAAATTAATTATTTAGCATTTTGAATTGGTAGTAGGATTGATGATATGATGACTCATCTTTGATTCATGTAATGGGCAATCTAGCTAGCTAGGGAAACTTCCCACATGCTACTCACAAGAACCTGGCATTTGAATGCCCATATGCAATTCACTGCATCATCATCATCACTACAATGTAACATTATTACTTTTCTCATATTTGACTATTTGAGGATGTGTAAAGGCACAAATTTGGCCACCCTTCCAAATCACATCAACCTTAGCTTGTCTACAAAAAGATTTGAGGTCGTTAGCCGACTCAGTTGTTTGGTTTGGACCTTTAATTTTGTGGATTAAACAGAATTATATGATAGGATCCAGCACTTCTTAATCTCCTCAAGCTTTCGGAGCTCATTTTGCGACATTTGACTTACACCTCTGCATATGAGAAGGTCTTCATGTTGCAAATTCAAATTGTGTATATGGTTAGGAATAATTGTTATATAGATTTTGATAATGTTATTAGATGTATTTTAGGAACTTAGACTTCACAAATATTTTTTTTTTGCAACCACCAATGTTGAAATTACCCTATTGTTCTCAAGAAAGAGTTAGTCTTCCAGCAGACCTTAGTCGTAGGTTGGTACACTGGTAAATGTATAAGGCAACCAAAGGATGGTTGACTGCACGGGCTCACTATCGGCAGACCTTATCCGTAAGACCCCTCAATCATTTTAGTTAGGTTAATGGTAGACCCCAAGATTCATGTGTATAAGTCTTTCCGTAGATGTTATATCATCTGTGATCTGACCTTAACTAACTCTCACAAGTATTGAGTCAAACACCGCAGACCTTTGGTAGGCACTATTAGGACTCTAGTAGCTAGTCTACTTATACTATACTTTTACTTCCTCTAGCTTAATATATCTTTGTATATATTTCATACTATATATCTGTACATATTATTGTGTGAATAATATTCTATTCAACTGTGTCTTCATCTGGTATCAGTCGATAGGTGATTCATGGCCTCTGTGATCATTCCCAGTTTTTTTAGCCGTACTGTGAGTGATGTCGTGTCTGCTCCACCGGGGGCTCCTCCTAACACATTGCAATCAACTCATCACTTCGTCTCCATCAAGCTCATCTCCAAGAATTAGTTGTTCTGGGGAACTCAGCTGCATTCATCCCGTTTCTCCGTGGCCAGAACTTAGTCGGGTATGTAGATGGCTCAACTGTTTTCCCATTGGCAGTTCTCTCCTATGTTAGTGATGTTACACCTGCTCTAATCTATTGTTTGTTTCCTGGGTTCAACAGGATCAGTCTATCCTATCTATGATCATATCCTTTCTCTTAGAAGAGACGCTTCCTTTAGCGGTTGGTCATGCTGCGTCGCGATCTTTGTGGGTAGCGATTGAAAATTCCCTTAGATCGTCCACACATGCGTGCTCCTTGAGTTTGTTGAGTCAGCTGCAAGGGCTTCTTCAAGGTGATTTGTCTATAGCAGAATATTTGGGCAAGGCAAAATTCTTCGTTGAAGAGCTTGCCATCGCCGGAAGATCTATCGGAACAGATGAACAGAACTTGTACGCTTTTCGTGGTCTCCCGGTAAAATATAAAGGTATGGTTTTGGCGTTGGCGACGAAAGACACTCTAGTTGATGAGTAAAATAGTGATAGTAAAAAGAGGGTGTAAGCTGAGGATTGGGACTATGACACGTACTTGTATGATATGTAGAATTCTAGGCCCTGAAGTCTTGGAATTCACTAGAACCCAAGCAAACTAAGATTATGGAATGAAAATAAAATAATGCAAAACAAATAAGGGATAAGCTATATGATAAAAGAATGTGTCAGATTAGGGGTATTGCAATCTTGATGCTCTAACAATCTCAAAATTAGGGAAAAACAATTAACCAATGGATTTATTGGCAATGCACTCAAGAATTCAGTTCAACTACTTTCATAATCAATAAACTAGAATTAGGCTAGGATTGCCCCACTTTCGTGATTCATCAATCTTAACCTTAAAACATAAAAGCATTATAAGCCCCCCAAGTTACCCCTATTCTCATATATAGTAGGAAAAATTGGGTTGAAATTGGTTAGACTGAGTCTTTCACCCAACTTTCGTTGTGATGAAATCCTCTCCAACGCAAATCAATAAAAGCTGCGCATCAATTATCAATAAGAGGAATTTATAATCCAATTCAAACATAAAAACCTAGATTAATTAATTATCCCCTTTATGCAATAATCATAAACCTAGCATAAAAAATAGCAATAGAACCCTAATCTGAACCCAAAAGCTAATTACTCACGCATCATAAAAGTAAATACAGCAAAACTATAATAAATAACCATAAACATTGCAAGAAATATAAAGGGAAGAGAAAACTTTACTCATAATGAAGAACAAATCTAACTTCAATCCGTGATTCCTAGCTTGAAATTAAATAATCTAATGTAAAACTAATCTAAACTATACTAGGGAAATATAAAGAGAAGAGGAAAAATAAACTAAAACTAACTAGGGGTTGGAACTTCTTAAATTGTAGAGAATATGTAGAATATATAGGAGATAGATGGGCCTTTGGCCCTTGAGGCAGCTTCCAATTCTTTTCCAATTCTTTTACAATTCTTATTCTTGTTTCATTTCCTTCCTTAGATAATTTCCTTTTCTTCCAAAACTTGTCCAAAATGTTCCAAAATTCTACATTTGCTGCTCCTTGTGGATAATTCAACCCCTGAGACAATATAACACACAAACAATTCTCAATTTCACTAGGGTAAAGAAAATAAGCATCAAAACAACTAAAATAAGGGGTGAATTATTGTACAAAATAGTATATATCACTAGTTTCTCTTGATCAACTCTCTGATTACCTCATGGCACAAAACTTTATTTGTGCAGAGGATTTTTCTTCTCAGTCCGTGCCGGCAGCCATGTCTGTCCGTAGTGGTGCTGGGTTAGATTCTTCTATTCGTGGTGGAAGATTTGGAGTTGGTTCCAGTCGCGGTTCTGGACGTGGACAACATGGCAACCGAGGTCATGGGCAGCGTGGTTGCAATTACTCTCCTAAATGCCAAATTTGTAGTCGTTTCGGTCATAAGGCCATAAATTACTTTCATCGCTATGAGGATGCCCCTGCTCCGCGAGATCATGTTGCGTATTCATATGAGATGGCTGCAACTCTATTTTTGGATTCATGGTTCCCAGATACTGGTGCAACACATCTTGCGACCCCAAACTTAGCGGCTTTGTCAGGTTCCGATGGGTACACTGGTTCTGACATACTTGGATTTGAGAGTATGGTTTAGGTTTGGAATTTCTAACGTTGGTTATACTTCGATTTCTTCTGTTTCTCGTTTATTTTCCTTACATAATGTGCTTCATGTTCCTAAACTTACAAATACCATATTGTCTATTCATCGATTTACACTGATAATGATGCAGTTTTTGAGTGTCGTCCGTTTTACTTTCTTGTGAAGGATCGTGTCACCAAGGAAACTCTGCTTAAATGGGCCACATCTAGTGGTCTCTACTCTCTTTCTAGGTTGAGTCCAGTAGCTCTCATATCCTCTAAAGCTTCCTCATAAACTTGGCATTGTTGTCTCTGTCACCCGCATTCTTGTGTGTTACTTCGTGTTTTAAAGTCTTATTTTGTTGCTCAGCTCAGATCAGTGCACTTCACCAATGTGTGTTCTGCATGACAACTAGGCAAGTCTACTCGTTTTTCTCTTTCTAGAGTTGATAGGTCTAGTGCTAATGTACTTGGTTTAGTTTATACGGACATTTGGGGTCCTTTTCCTGTTATTTTTCTGACGGTCATCGCTATTTTCTTATTTTCATTGTCGATTATTCTCGTTATGTTTGGCTTTATCCTATGCAATTAAAGTCTGACATTTATGATAATTTTACTAAATTTCATACTTTAGTTGAGCGTCAATTTCATGTTCCATTAAGTCCATTAAAATCGATTTGGGTGGTAAATATCGTAAGTTGGGTTGTCACTTTGCTCAGCTTGGTATTCGTCATCGTCAATCGTTTGCTTATATGCATGAGTAGAATAGTAGAGCAGAACGTCGTCATTTTCACATTGTTGAGACGAGTCTTGCTCTTCTTGCTCATGCTAATGTTCCATCTCGTTTCTGGCACTTTGCATTTGAAACTTCGATTTATTTGATTAATCGCCTCCCTACGTCTGTACTGTTAAATGCTAGTCTGTATTCTGTTCTTTTTGCTAAAAGCCCATACTATAGTTTTCTTCGGGTCTTTGGTAGTCTTTGTTATCCACCTCTCCTACTGTATAATCGGCACTAGTTTGACTTTCGTTCCTCACCATGTGTGTTTCTGGGTTATCCTGCTTCCTACCGGGGTATCGTTGTATAGACCTACGTACTCAGAAATTCTTTATGTGTAGACATACTCACTTTGATCAAGGTATTTTTCCTTTCAGATTATAGACACAGGTTTCCGTTCCACCTAAATTGGCTCCATGGTGTGTGCTTAATTCCTGAGGTGCTGCTCTTGTCTCTGTTGGGTGTGGTACTGACTTTTCACCTCAATTTTGGAGTGATGTGCTTGTGGTTTCTTCTAGTGTTACTGGTTCATTGTCTATATATAGGTTCTAATGCGGCTATCTCTGATTCGCCGCCTGTGAGCTCCAATGCTATTGTGTCAACTGTCTCACGGTGTACTCACTCTATATTATGATTTTGTGCCATACGACTAAAGGTGGCCCAGTAGGTGGTGTTGCTCTTGTTGCTATGGCTAGAACTAAACCTATGTGCTATTCCCAAGCCGTGAAATTCCCAGAGTGGTGAGATGCGATGGCACTGGAATTTAATGCCTTACTACAGAACAAAACGTGGAAGTTGGTTCCGTTTCACCCCTCTATGAATGTGATTGGTTGTAAGTGAGTTTTTCGGATTAAGCGAAATTCATATGGATCTATTGAACGTCACAAGGCTCGTTTAGTCGGCAAGGGTTTTAAACAAGTAGCTAGTGAAGACTATTTTGAAACATTTAGTCGGGTGGTGAAGCCTACCATGGTTCGATTGTTACTAGCACTTGCTGTTTCTGGTGGCTGGTCTATGCTACAGTTAGATGTACATAATGCTTTCTTTAATGGGGCTTTGTCTGAGACGGTTTACATGAAACAACCTCCGAGTTATGTTCATTCTACTTTTCCCACACATGTTTGCAAGCTTGAGCGTTCTCTTTATGGATTGAAACAAGTTCCTTGTGCTTGGTTTCGTCGCCTACATGATTTTTTGATATCCATTGGCTTTTGAATTTTAAAGGCCGATGTTTCTCTGTTCATTTATTCATCTGAGGGGCAGACATATCTCCTTGTTTATGTTTACAATTTTTTATCATGGAGCATGATAAAATTATGGTTTCCTCTCTCTTAGACAAGTTTTCCACAGCATTTAAGGTTCGAGACTTGGGGTCGCCACATTTCATTCTCTACATAGAGACGCTTAGTGTTGCTGGTAGTTTGGTTCTCTCTCAAACTCGCTATATGACGGATATTCTTAAGCGTGCTGGCATGAAGAAGCAAGTCTGTAGGGACTCTGATTTCTTTCTTGCAGAAGCCGGTGGATCATTCCTCTACTCCCTTTGTCGATCCAAAGTTATACCGTAGTCTAGCTGGTGCGCTTTAATATCTTATAGTGACGCCTCTTGATATTTTTTTTGCGGTGAACATGTTGTGCCAGTCTATGCATTCTCCTACTGATGTGAATTGGTTAGCTTTGAAATGAGTGCTCAGGTATGTAAAAGGTACTCTACGTAAGTTGTGAACTGGTTGTGCCAGGCTATGCATTCTCCTACCAGTCTGGATATTCATACGTTTTTTTATTCTGATTGGGCGGCTGTCCTGATGGTAAAATGTCTACGAGTGGTTTTGTGGTGTTTGTTGGTTCTAATCTGGTCTCATGCGGGTGTCGTAAGTAGAAAACGGTGTGTGTTCGTCTATATTGGCTGAGTATAAGGGTATTATTGATACTTCGGCTGAAGTCACATGGCTAATTGCAGTATTGCTTGAACTAGGTCTTGCTCAGTGTTAACCTCTGTGTTTGTTGTGTGATAACCTGGGGGCTACTTATCTTTGTGCTAATCCGATCTTTCACGATCGTACTAAGCACGTTGAAATATATTACCACTTTGTGCGTGACAAAGTTGCAATACCCATATACGCGTAGCTGGTGCGTGGTTTTAAGGTACGTGGTTTTACAAATAATATGTACAGGTACTGTATGAAATATATGCAAAGATAGACCGGCACACAAATCACGCACCTTAAGAAGTAAAATCACACACCTAAAGTTTAGACCGACACACCTTAAGTTTCAACAATCGGTGCACCTTAAGCACACAAACCACGCACCTTAAGAAGGCAAACTACACAACTTAAGAAGTAAAACAACACACCTAAAGCTTTAGATCGACGCACCTTTAGTTTCAACAAAAAATGCACCTTAAGTTCTCAACTTAAGAAATGACGCACCTTAAGCACAGAAACCACGCACGTTAAGAAGGAAATCCACGCACCTAAAGTTTGACCTAAACGCAAAAAAACCCAAAATACATGCCACTGCATGTTTTTTTAATATGTGTTCAATCTGAACGGATTGATTTTAGCGAGATCAATGACTATCATTCTACCACATCTTTCACCTGGACACATTTACTGCATTTGATCTCTATTATATATACAATATGTGTATATTGATCTCTCACAACAGACGTAGAAAACTAGGGTTTCTTTTAACTCAATATTAGTGATTCCTTCATCATCTCCAATACACAATAATGTAGATCTTCGTCTCCAATATGCAATAGCGCAGGTCTTCGCCTCCAATACCATCATTGGTGCGCCTCTATTTGTATCTGTGTGTCGTCCTCTTAGAAGTTGTATCTCTTTCAATTATCTTTTCAATTCCATTTGAATAACTTGATTTGAACATTCATACGTTGAGATGTGATTAAAGTACCAAGACGTTTTTCAAAAAAAAAAAAAAGTACCAAGACGTTATTGGACAAAGGAAAACAAAGCATAATTTGTTACACTGACAATGCACTCACGGGCGTGAGCATTAGCGTGAGTCTTCATCGATCTTCACTCCAAAATGCACTTTTCTTCTTTTTCTTTGCTCCTTTGAGTCTTGGTTCATGCCATGATACTTCCAAGTTCCAACTCCTTCTTTTTCACCATCTTGTTCTTTCACTACTCATGGAACACATGGCACCTTTTGTGTCAAAATGACTTTAAACACATCCATTTGAGCTCCAATATACATGATTTTGCAATCATTGCTTCCTAATCACCTTAACGACACAAAAGGACCAATTAAGCACATAATTAACTTCCAATTAGCATAAAATCATATGAATTTTATGTCAAATATGTACATAAAATTAGTAAGAATTGGTCGTCATATATCGTTATTAAGGAGTGGCTGGAAATTCATCAGGAATTTCAAGAGTAATAAATTGCTCTTGCTGGGTAGAATATATGGGGCATCGGCTCATGGTTGAAGCAGAGATATATTCTTTGGGAACTAAGGATCTTTTTTGGTAAATAGCCTTGAGAGATTTAACAAGAAGGTTGGATTTGTTTCTTTTGTTAAAAGCAGAATAGGGATTAAGAAGTGGAAGATGGGTTTCTTCAATTTTTTGGTCCTCCTTAAGATAATTTACCTCATAGAGATAATCCATCTTAGAAGAGAGTGATTTTTTAAGAAATGAGTTTTCTTTGGAAGAGCGATTAGGTACTATGGTTGTAGAGGTAGAAGCTGAAGATGAAGACATGTTTAAGGGGTCTGAAGGTTTTGGAATGAGAAAATATGGATAGGTATCCAAAGGGGTCACCAAATCTGATGAAGTATGACTAGAATCAAGATAAGGTGAGAGAATAACTAAAGCCTCTCCTGGGCATGACAAAAACACAAAACATGCCAAGTAATTAAAAGCTAGCTGTTCTCACAAATTGATTTAGGATGCTATCACAGAAACAAGATATTACTGTTGGTCCCGGTTGAGCAAGCTATAAAGTCTAGAAGGGGGAGTTGAATAGACTTTATCAAATTTTCGATTCTAACTCAAAGTGAGTTGAAAAGAATTAAGGAAATAAATTTCCTTGCAGCGGAAGTCTCAAGCTTGCGTAAAAATATGATTGTAGCGTTTTGTAAATTGTGTGCTCGTGTGAATAAGAGTTATGGGATTAGTTGCACAATAATAATAATAACATTAAAGTAAAGTGCAAGAGAGGAATTTGAGTGGTTCGGCCAACGCGGCCTACGTCCACTGTTCTCCTTTCACTCCAAGGAGCAAATCCACTATGTATTATCACCAATACAAAGTCTGGACAGAAGCAACCCGCTTCTTCCCTTTTTGACAATCCTTGAGATAGAAAACAGCCGCACCGTCTTCCAATCTTTCACTGCCTGACAATCCTTGAGATAGCGAATGGCCGCACCTGTAACCCCTCGTATTTTCCGATAAGTTTGAGGTTCGGAAAATAGGTCTTTAAGTTATGACATTTAAGAGAAGACGGTTTGATGCTCGAAATAATTTTTTTAAGGATTAGTTATCGATAGGCTGCGAACTACGCACCGGTCACGAACCGAGAAAACTTTAAGGATATAGATTCAGTTCGAATTTTCTAGAATTGGGATTATTAAATATCATACGATTAAGCCTGAACTTCTAGTTAGTTCAAGAAAATTTTAAATGGACTGTAAGGGATGAATTGTTACGGACTCTGTACCTATAATTCGCGAGAGACCGAAAAATTCCCAAATTTGGTGATTTGCGACGGGATTATTTGTAGGATAATTTTGGTATTAGAATTTTCCCGAATTAAGTTATAATCCTCCGAGCCTTCATCTGATTTAACCATAAACTGGCCAATTAAATTTGTGATCTTCTTAAGGACTCCATAGGGTGTTGACAAGTGGCAAGCAAATCTAGACTAAGATTGATCATTTAATGCTAGCATTAATGAGGTATGGAGGCATTGCACTTGGTTGCTTGATCTTCAAGAACAAAATCCCAATAGGATTGGATCATTAATTGTTTGTCATAAAGGGTATGGAGGGGTTGCACTTGTTACTCCCATCTCAAGCCAAAGTTAATGATCATCCTCTCTCTCCTACACACTCCACCTTCGAAAATAACACAAGGAAGAAGAAGGAAGATTAGGCTTAGTCTTCCATTGTGATCAAGGAGCTCCCAAGTATTTTTCCAACCCAAGAGACTAAGTGTAGGTAAGACCTTAGACTTTGTTGGATATGATCATCTCTAGAACTTAAGTGTTAACGTTTAGTGCATGAAAAATATTGTTATTATGGTGATGTTTTAGGGACTTTGGATTCAAGGAAAGATCTAACGCTTCTACGGTTTTAGAAATCTTCTATTGAGGTAAGGAATTCCCTTAAGTTGGAATTAGTCACTTGAATTTGGATAATTGATTTTGGTTGAAATATGGTGTTTTTGGAGCTTTGGGGATATTTTTGTATACATGTTCATAGCTTGGATATGCTTGTATATGTTGTATTTATGTCCATATAGGCTTATACTTGTGAAAATAGTGAAAGGAAATCAGGGTAGATTCTGGCAGCAACTTCCATGATTTATTGGGAAAAATTGGTAAGGTATTTTGACTCCATTTTTTGTAGATATGTAGTTCAACAAGTGTAGAACCTACATATAAAATTTCATAATGATCGGAGTAGTATAAGTATAGTTTTCGGAATTTTTCCCAAAATTGGACGGAGAGAAAAATATTTCGGACCAAGGGCAAAAAGGGAATTTTCTGTGTTTATTCGTGGATCAAAGTGACCAAAACTTTTGACGGACATCAAGTACTATAAGTTGGGGTTCTACCATAAAAATTTCAAGTGAAAAAGAGTTCGGGAACTATTTTTACCGCCTCAATCTTTCGGACTGCGCCAAGCTGAAATTTTCTGAATTATGCTTAGTATGATTATGGATGTGTTAGTGATAATTGTGAGGTAGTTAGTGAGTTAATGGTGATCAGGTGATGCTAAGGACATGGATTAATGATAGAGATTAAATGATAATCTCATGATTTTTGGGTTATGGTTAGGCAATGACCTTACCTATTAGAATTTATATATATTTGGATGTACGATATCTTCAAAGTTATGATCTAATGGTGTTGATCATAGTGGAAGTTGTTGAGGACGATAGTTAAGGATGTTGGTTGATTTTAAGTGTGAGATGGACATATGAAGTGTATCCAAAAATGTTTATGAAAACTTACGTTGAAAAACGTATGCTATTTTGATATAAAGGTTGTCAAAACCTTATTGTTTGAGAAAATGATGTTTGAAAATCCTTCAGGGGCTAAAGAGGTAGCCGATATCAAATATTGGACTCATTTGTGAAATATGTTCAAAAGAAATGATTTAAGAAAGAAAAACTGAAGGAAGGAAAATGTTTTCAAACCCTTAGTTTCTGGAATAAGGTGGGGACCTACGGGAAGGCTTAAATGCCACGGCCCGGGGTTGGAATAAGGGTGGACCTACGGGAGGGGCTGGAGTGCCATGGCCCTAGGTTGGGATAAGGAGACCTACGGGAAGGCTGGAAATGCCATGGCCCGAGGTTTGTATGATCAATTCATACTACAGAGCGAAGTCTATTCGCTGAGAAGAGATGGAGTTATGAAAAAAAGAAAGCCTCGTGCTTACTCAGGGGAAACTAAGTGAATTTTTTACTATGAAAATTATTGTTACTCTGGGCTGCGGTTCAGATTATTATGAGCATTAGAGCTGCGGTTCTATTTGCAAATGATGAAATTCTTGGAAATGAAAGTTTTGCAAACTTGTCTGAAAGGACATGAAAATGATTTTTTAAACTTCTAAACTAAAAATGTTTTCAAACCTTTGTCTACTTTTAAGTGACAAATGGATTTTCTTACTTAGCCGTCGTGCTAACTACACTTCATTGTGTCCTTTATTAGATGCAGTCTAGCGTGGGCCCCTGTGGCCGATGAGCTCTAAACAAGATGGGAGTGGATGTCGATGTTGTAAGTTTAGCCTTAACGTTTGGGTATAGGAGAGATACCTGAGCGTGGCGGTAATACCGAGTTTTCTGCTGGTTAGACGCTTCCGCAATGTATTGTAATATTAGGATTTTGTAATAAATCCCAGATGTGAAAATTGGGGTGTTACAGCACCGTCTTCCTATCCTTCACTGCCTGACAATCCTTGAGATAGAAGATAGCCGTACCGTCTTCCTATCCTTCACTGCCTACTCAAAACTTCCCTTCGAAAGTTGGTGTTGTTGTGTTTGTGCTGGACTAGTAAAATAATCAAAGTGATTCTTTTATCTTTTAAGCTTAGAATATGCACATTGGATTTTTATGTCTTGTGGCTGAGCTTTTCCTCTCTTTTCTGTATGTGCATTCACTGTCTTGTATTCCCTTGACTTCTTCTTCTAAGCTTTGGGGTTTTATATTTTGGGAAGAAATATTCCCTTTGCTATTTTGACCGTTTAGCAGCAGTCCAAATCTGCCAAACAACCCACATTAATTTTTGTCTCCTTCACGTGTTTAGTGGCTTCAATAAAATATTTCTTTGTGCAGGTCTCCATGCTTTGGCCGTTGTAGCTCCACCTTAATTATTCTTGACTCCACCTTAATTTGGATCCCATGTGCTTTGCTTAATCTGATATCTCACTTGAAGTCTTCCATAAAATATTCCAACTCCATAATTCCCGTATGGTGTCTTGCATGTTGATAAACAACTTTGTCTTCATGCTTGATTTAATATTCTTTCCACTCTCTTGAACCCATCTCTCTTGAATAAAGTATTCATGCCCATTCTTCATCTTTTGCTTTCTCCTGATCACTTTAAATTTTATTTGAAATCTTTCAAATAAAATATTGTCACCCATACTACCTTTTCCCATGTGACATCTTCCAAAGTGTATAATTAATTCCTTAGTTGAATCTTGAATCATCAATCACACCTCTCGAGTACTGTAGCAATTTCACTGTAGCATCGAGTTTTCATCTTTTGTGATCTCTCGAACCTCTCAAAGACCTCTCGACTTCTCAACCTCTCGAAGTCACTGTAGCAATAGTACTATAGCAGATCACTGTAGCAATAGTACTGTAGTAGACACTATTCAAGATCACTGTAGCAGTTTACTGAACTTGATGTTTCTTCATCTTCTTCTTTTGGAGACTAATAATTACAAATAAATTTTAACACATTTTTGGTATCATCAAAACCTAATTACAAATATTCCCAACAATTAGAACGTTTTTTTTTATTACTTTTTACTACGCTTTTTAAGCATAGTATATATTACCATAGTAACATAAAAATGACACAATTTTTAAGCATAACTAATATTTTCACCTGTGCGGTGCACGTAATGGATTTGCTATAATATTTTAAGAATATTTGGATCGATATATAATTATATAAATTATAACATCATATCAAATATTATATAGTGCAATTGAAAAAGATGGTTTGGATTGATTATGTTTTGTGATGTTATCATTGCTTGAATTCTACCAAATAATTGTTGAATTAATAGCTGTAGATGTAAGCATCCGATGCTGAAACTTTGGTGACTTCATATATCAGTGTTTAGCATTTGTATAACTTGGGCAAATGTGCTCTTTGAAAAAAAAAAACATAATATCACCGGTTCGAATTACACATTATTGAAAACCTCTTTGTAAACGACATTGGTAGAAGTAACAGAATCTTGTCCATCCTCATCTAGAGCTAACACATTTAATTTAATATACACACACTGTGATGCGAAGTCACACAGCTGCACAGCAATATACAGGATGGTGACTCGGGAAAAAGCCACGTACAATTGATCGTGATTAAACACCGATTTTTTCAGCAATAACCTAACATTAGTTAGTGTTTGACCCTTGCTTTTGTTGATAGTCATGGCATATGCGAGCATCAATGTGAATTGTTTACATTGGAACTTGAAGAGCAATCTTGTATCAGAAGGAGTGAGAGACATTCGAGAGATAATAACTTTGGCTCATTCATGTGTCCAATCAACTATTCTTACTTCGACAATGTGATATGACAATTTTATGACGATGAGATGCGTACCGTTGCCAAGATCAAAAGAGTAGTCTATGTTCCGCAATAACATAACAGGTGCACCAACCTTTAATAGATTCATTCTCATCTACAATTTTTGTTATCAGCATACCAGTGCCAAATCACCCTCTGAATCCAACCAAGCCAACTCAAAGCTACAACAATTAAAATCAAACTTTTACTTGGAAGGGAATCAAATATTGTGCCTTTTCTGTTCATATCACAGGATTGGATAGGTTTGATGTGGAGTTAATTCGAGCAATAGTCCCCCGACTATGTTGATTTTCCAAAATTGGTCATCGTCT
Organism: Ipomoea triloba; assembly: GCF_003576645.1. Taxonomy (NCBI): domain Eukaryota; kingdom Viridiplantae; phylum Streptophyta; class Magnoliopsida; order Solanales; family Convolvulaceae; genus Ipomoea; species Ipomoea triloba. The sequence goes on along the minus strand of NC_044926.1, from coordinate 13,510,622 downwards.
TTTAATTTGGACGAAAAAGACACTTGATTATCAAATCCTTTCCAATGTTAGTCCTTCCGTCAAAAACTTGTTAAGTGAACGTCAATTAAAGGGGTAAAGTAGTCCTTTCAACTGCTGTATAATTCCTTACATCTATGCTTACATCCGAGCACTCTCCGATACCCTGCAATGGCCTGTATCGCTTGTCGCTCCGGGCAGGCTCCGCCTCCACTTCGTTAGAAGAGATGAGCCACGTCCGTGCTTGGTCAGGAGGCGACATGAAGAGGAGTCTCCGGTGGTACAACTTGGTCGGCTTTGGCCTCAACGGGATGGTCAGCACCAGTAACTTCGTGACCACCGGTCACACCAGCCATGACTATGTCGGCCTTGCCGTTGTAATGTCCTTCGCCATTGCCAGACTCTGTGCCCTCCTCTCTACATTTAGCTACACCAAGTTTGCCATCAAGATGCTTGTCGGCGACGGCGCTATCAATTGCATCTGCACTACATTTGGTCCTTACCGAAAACCTAAATCAATGAATTAATCAATTAGTTTGGAATATCTCCAGAGAACTAAATCCAACTATATCACCTGATCAATTCGCGTTCACGGAGTCTGATTTTTGAACGCTAATTGATCTGATAATTGCAGGGTGATCGGGAATGCTATGCTGATCGGGAAGCCATTCCTCAGTGGATGCCTTTTATTTCATCTATTAAGATTTTGGAGGACAAACCTGACCTATCTCGATGGTCTCTCAAGTATAAAGCATTTGGACAAGATATTGAATTCTCATGGCTTGCTCGTAATATGCAACCTATTCCAAACCAGAAGATTCACTGGAGATCTCTCGAAGGTCTTCCTAATAGAGGAGCTGTTCGATTTTACCCTAAAGGTGCTTCATCATAACCGGAGCTAACCTAATCATCTATTACGTCCTCTCCAACGAGATCGATTTCGTAGCAGTGGCGGTTGTCTTAGCCCTAACCGTAGTCATCTGCTACAGATTTTCCACAACTAAATTATATCTCTAATCATTTTTCTCCTTCCTCTTTCAGTACAAGAGGAAGTTCCCTGTTGAACATGGTGCTAACGGTGCTGCAAATCCTGTTCATCGTGTTCGTGATTGCGATATGGTGGCGATTTGAAGAACGTAGGAGGGAGGGAGGATGAAGGCTGACTTTGCTTCTGGATCTCCGGGAAGCAGAGCCGCCTCTGCTCTGCCGAAGGAGATCTGTTCGCGCCGAGCTGGAGGACGCCGCTGTTTTGCCAGAGCTCCACCATAGCAGACGTCTCTGACCAACGAAGCGAGATGAAGGGAGAAGAAAGAGAGTAGAAGGTTCAACCGATATAATGAAATGACTAATTTACCCCCACACATAACACCTCACTAACGGGACATAAACGAAAGGACCATTGCTGGAACAATTTCAAAAGTTAAGTGTCTTTTTCGTCCAAATTAAAAGACGAGAATCAATTTTGGAAAATCAACATAGTCAGGGACTTGCTGGAACTAACTTGTTTAATGTGTATACTTAACAATTTCCAAGAACTGCTTCAACACTTAACCAATCTTATATACAGTCTTTTGAGCCCTACAACTTTGTCTACATTTTACAAGGAAAGAATCATAATGGATATTTCTACTGATACTGAGCTTCAAAAATGATTACATTCTGGAGATATTTCAAGGTTCTTTGATGGTGTTGGAACCACATAAACCAGAACTCAAAATGGTCTTCCGTGACTATTTGTATGTACTTCTCTGATGGATTCTTCAAATTCTCACTTTCATTTGCTCTCTTAATTTTGACAATTGGGATTGATACCTTATGATGAATTCTCATGGACGACTTTCCAGTTGAAGAAGGGATTTTGATTGATCTCTCGCTAAGGAAGGAAACTTTGTGAGTAGAAATAAAGAGTAGGCCATGCATTGGACCAGATGTTGTTGATAAATAACATTGAGATGCCTTCAAAAGCTTTTCCCCGTCTCTAACAGTACTGAAGTTCTTCTTGAACACCTTTTGGATGCCACCGGCTTGGAGAAGCTTTGCCCCTAGTATCAGCTTCCCCTTCACAGTGTCTGTTATTCTTGGCCTTAATCTCATAGCACCATTTCTTATTTTTGGTTGTTTTGAAGTGGGAGACGGATTGCATTGGGTGGCTGCAGAATCAGGAAGTGCCCATTTTCTTGAGCTCTGATTCATTAAAACTGGCCAGTAGTTGATAGGAACCAGGCTTGATTTCATCTGATTTTGCTTCATATCTAACTTTCTTTAGTTCTTTGTAAATATTGGCAAGGATAACAAGAAATTATCTTTGCTAAAGCCTAAAGGGTGAGTAGAATGAGATGAACTGATTTCTGGTATACACCATTCTTCCCTAATATATATATAGAGAGGTTAAGTTGGCAGTTGGTGGATCTTAAGTTTTAGTTGGATGAGTCAGATTTTGATCATTATGACCCAAAAATTAAAGTTACATTTTTGTTTATAAATCCTGGCCTTTGAGAAAAAAGGTACCATGCAATGCATGGTTGCTAATTTTTATAATTATTTTTGTAAAAGATTGTTGTGAATATAGTATTAGCATGGTATGTAGTACTTAAATTGCAGAGATGGTTTTGTTACAATGCAACTTGCATAAGAAAATAGGGAGTACAGTTTTCATGTTTTTTTTTTTTATTTTGGATTGTTTGGTTGGACCTAGTTGTAATTCAATTAAAGCACAATTCTTTGGCCACTCGAAAACCAGTGTTTGGTTGGAAGGCATTGCAGTTCCTTCATTTTGTTGAATTGCAATTCATACCCTTCCCTATGTGAATTGCAATTCAATGGGGAAGGAAAGGGAAAAATGAAGAAAATGAGAGAGATATTCTCTAACTGACTCTCCCGACTTCATGCTCGTATGACTATTTAACCCGGTTCAGATACCAAATGTTATATAACAAGGAGAAACAAGAATAGGGAAAACTCATATCATTATTATGCAACTAATATAGCCTTTTATATAGGCATTACAAGGACAGAGAATGCAATGAAATAGAAACAAACAAACCACGTACTAATGATCTGCCCACTAACAAAGCACGTACTAACAAAATTACTAAGCACTAACAGCAAGCAGTAAATAATGCCAAAATACTAGGACATACATTATTATTTATTTCAATAATATTTAACAATTATACAAAAACATTTTAGTATTTATACCATTTCTTCCATTCACATTCTCAATAATTCTATTCTTCCCTGCCAAATAATATCAAATTTAAATTCTTACTTTATTGTCACTTTATTCTTTGCCCACTTTCTTTTCCTCCCTAATTCATTTTTTCCAACCAAACACCCATATTGTTTTAAAATCATTTTGGCCCGTCTGAGAAAGTAGTTGGATTGTGTCTGGTCTAAACATGTAGGCACGACTAACGAGGACGATCTGATGACTCATCTTTTGTATGCAGATTGCATGCATGCATGTTAGTGTGTTACTGCAACGCAACTTTTTAGCTGTCTTAGTGGCTTTGTTTCTTATCAAACCCACTACTTTTGTGATAATCTTTGGTTGGCAAGGAAAACTTCCCACATGCTACTATAGTCACAAGTTGCAATTTGCAAAGTACATTACTTTTATCATCTTTGATGTGTAAAGGTACAAATTTAAGACCGGCCCAATTCCAAATGACATCAACCCTGTCTGGAAAAAGGTTTTGCCACCAGCCGGCTCAGTTGTTTTTGGCAATATAATGCATATATACCATCTCCTTCATCTCCAATTATTGAATTGATGAACTTCAGTTGCATGATCAAACATTCCAGATGGTTAATCTTTAGCAAGGCTAACAAACATGACCTTTTTATAGAAATCAACCAATCATTATATTATAGACCATGGTTCACGTAAGGGTTCATCATTATACTATAGACCATGTTCACCTTATAAGGTGAACTGTACCCTAAAATAAGATACATTTTTATTATATTAAAGGCACATTTTTAATACACTAAAGATTCATTTCTTGAAAGTACATTATTTGATTTACTACCAAATAGTGTGTGTTATACATAATATCAATCATATACATTGAGAATATTACAAATGTACATTTACTCATGGTTTGTAATATCTATCATTATTCCGTGATCCATGAATAAATAATAAAATTTTAATATACTAAAGGTACATTATTTGATCGAGTTTGGAGGTAGGTGCATTGTTTTGTATACTATTAAATAATGTGCATTCAGTAGGCCCCAGAAATTAAAAATAATATACCTTTTATTCATGGTCGACACAAAATTTGCCCCACAATATAAGAGCAATCTCATCCGTTGCCGTTTTTCTACCAATTTTTTTGTAGGCCCCAACATCCACAACTTTAGCATCCATAATGAATATATGTTTTAACTCATTCTTTTTTTCTTAAATATTTTAGTGTTTTTGCTTGTTACTCATTGTTTTATGGAGTCACTTTGGTCACTCATGAAATTATTGTGTCTGCTAGGTGATTTTGCAAAGAATTGATGTTTTGAGGCATAAGGTGGACTATTTGAACAAGTCTAGCTTTGAAGTCACCTTATCATGAGAGCACAATTCAATGACTGAAGTGATATTTTTTGGAGTTTTGGGCACGCTGGGATGGACCATGGCGTGACCCGCCGCTGAGGAGAGCACCAGAGCTATCACCAAAGACTTTGGAGCATGGTTGCAGTAAGGCGCTAGGAGTTAGTCGGGCGGTAGATTAGAGCTTAGCGCCTAGGCGACAGCTTATAAAAAAAAAAAAAAATAGTGCATGTGTGTGGGTGTATGTTATATATATATATATATATATATATATATATATATATATATATATATATATATATATATATATCTTACTTCTCTTATTTATATAAATAAATAAATTTAAATATATATAAATATAATAAAAACAATTAACAAGGCCGACTCTCTCGAGGTAACTCGACTAACTCCGCCGAGTTGGGTGGGTTAACTCGACCGAATTTGGCAGAGTCAGCTGCCAACTTGGCCCAGTCGGCCTACTAGTGAGCGATTTACCTCGGCCTAGGGGCGCCTAGCGCTTAGGCGACCCCGGCGACCGATTTTTGCAAGAGTGCTTTGGAGGCCTCTCTTGCTAGCCATGGGCGTTCCGAAGCCCGTGGCTAGCAGGCAGAATGCAAAATGCATTATGCTTGGTGGGCACGGGTGAGGCACGCTTGTGCTTACTATACCGTGCCCACAATCTAGTAGCTTTTTTATTTTTATTTTTAATTTTTTTGCTAGGCACGGGTTCGGCCTTGCCCGTGCCTAACCTCTACAACATTAAAAAGACTTTTTGCTTTGTTTTTAAGGGAGAACTCTTTACACCAAAAACACAACTTTCATTTCCCTTTCATTCCCTAGTTAGGTTTAGCTCTAGAATAACTCAGAGTAGATTTTTTGTTTCTTTCCATTTTCAAGCTCAATAACACTTTGCAATCTTGTATTTCAAGGCTTCAATACAGGAGTTTTCTTATTCATCACTTTCATTTGCTTTTCATTTTAAGTTTTCAAGTAGGAGACTAGACCATTTTCTTTTCTTTGTTTTTATTTTCTTTTTCTTACCATTTGCTCTAGTTTGCTTTGCTCGAAGGGATATACTTGAACTTATATGCACACAAGATCCAAGGAAGTTGGAGGCTTGCAACCACTTGACTTGGAAATTGAAAAGGGTGTCAAGCAAAGGAAAATGGAGCAACAACAAAAGGTAGCCCCGGAGAGCACAAGCCATTTTGTGTGTTATTAGGGTTTGTGTTTTTGAACAATTGTTCTTTGGAAATGACTTATTATATATGGTTTTTGTGTACTGTTCTTTAATGATTAAGTTTTTAGTTGCTTAAATATTGTTATTTCATTTCGAGTTGCATGTATAGTTTAAAGTGTTTTGTCAAATAATAGTCAAAGGGAGAACTTGTTAGTGTTTAGTCTTGTAAACCTCAACTTTGTAATTGACAAATTATTATGGCAAATAGATAGGATAGGTCTAGTGCTAGTTAGTGTGCTGACCGAAGAACTAACTGATCAGATCATGCACCAGAGCCTTTGGAACTAGCCGTTGGGGGTACAATGCCTTAGAATATCCATATCTCTCTTTAATACTTCAATAGTAAGACAGTAATTGGTTCTACATATGATATCATGGGATTACTTGTCTTAAGATTTGAAACGCCCTCTCTAAGATTTACAAAAGAAATACTCTGAGAAATTATCTTCTCAAGATGCTGATGATATGAAGTTTAAGAGTGTGTTTGGAAAGCAGGAAAATGATTTCTGGAAAATGTTTTCTGGAAAATGAGTCATTTTCAGAAATCATTTTCCTTTCTTGTGTTTGGCTGCAGAGCAGAAAACTTTGTTTTTGTGTTTGGTTCATTTTCCAGAAAATAGGTCGGAAAATGAACAGAATTGTATAAATAAATATCGAACATAATTATTACCCATCTATACAATTCAAAAATGCAAAATAATCACCACAATAATATCACAAATCATTCATTTATAACAAAAAAAAATCACAATATCTCAAAAACATAATAAAAAATAAATAAATAAATAAAAATTGGGGAACCAGTCCACAGACTGGTTTACGAAACCAGTCACGAACTGGTTCGACGGCCGACAAACCAGTCCGTGACCCAGTCCCGTGGACTGGTTTTTGCGAAACCAGTCCACCTGGTTTCGCAATCCGAAACCAGTCCGCGGAAACTTGTTTTTCAATCCAGTAGAAATCAGTTCATTTTGCTTAGAAATTAGGAAAATATTTTCAAATCTTAGAAAATAAATCTACAAAAGAAGAAAAGGAAGAAAAGGTTTGATGATAGGAAGATGATAATGGCAAGAGAAGAAAAAATGAGTGTTGGAAGCCAAAAGCAAGAGAAGAGAAGAAGAGGAAAGAAATCCCCAGGAGAGGACTTGGAAAATGACTTCCCCCAAAAAAGAGAAGTCATTTTCCTCCAAATGACCCTCATTTTCCATTGACCATTGGGTTGTTTTCCTTTGTCCATGTTTTCCTTAGCCTTCCCAAACACCGTACCAAAAATCCGAAAAATGATTTCCAGAAATTATTTTCCGGGTTTCCAAACACACCCTAAGAAACTCTACAAAGTCTTTTCCCAAAATGGAGTTGTGCATACCAAAGAATTAGACGGTAGTTGAATTACAATTACAGTCTAACAAACAGGCTGTGAAATCATATGGAAAATGAACTAGTCTTTCTCATTCATATCATACATACAATTGTGAAATCTCATTGATCTGTCAAAACTTTCCAAAGAGGTTTTGTGACAATCAAGTCTCTTCCCAATAATTCATATTTACATGTGAGACAAAGCCAAGCTTAGTTTACAGAATTCTGCCACCTGTCTGTGACAGCATATGCTGACACTGATTCTGAGAGATTATTGCCTCCTGAAGAAATCTGAGTGTTCTTTTATGATTTATGAGGCCCATGAACCAGAACTCAAACTTGTCCTCTGTAACCACCTGCACATACTTCTGTGATGGTTTCTTCACATTGTGACTCTCATTGGCACTCTTTACTTTTCTGAGTGGGATTGTCACTTTGTAACGAATTATTTTCGATTTCCCATTTGCAGAAAGGAGCTTAATGGATCTCTCACTGCAGAAAGCCACCTTATCAGTGGAGATAAACAGAAGGCCTGCTATGGGGCCAGCTGTTGTTGATAAATAGCACTGGCTAGTCTTCACTAGCTTTTCACCATCCTTAACATCGAAATTCCTCTTGAAGATTTTGCCAACTCCTCCTACTTGAAGGATTTTGGCTCCCAGCCTCAACTTTCCCTTTATAGTTTCTGTGATCTTGTGTCCAAATGTTACTGCACAATTAAATGTAAAGACATTAGGATTAGGATCAAACGCTTACTGCTATACTAAAAGCTATAACTCACAAAAACGATGCAAAGACTAATTGTTGGACTTAGCCACCTAACAATTCCCCCTCTCAACACCTGAAAAACTTAACTGCACAGTTTACAATTCCCCTTCCTAGCACTTGTATGTTTAACTACAGAGTTTTTGTTGGGATGGCGCAAGGACCAATTGTTGGACTTGGCCACCCAACAATTCTCCCTCTGATCTCAGCCCCTGCAAGTCTTAACTGCACAATTTACAATTCCCTCCCGTCCTAACACTTGCCAATCTTAACTGCACAGTTTTTGCTATTGTTGAGAAGGCGCAAGGACCAATTGCTTGACTTTACCGCCCAACAATTGCCCCTCTCAGCACCTGTCAGTCTTAATTAGTTGCACAATTTACAGTTCTCCTTCCAAGCACGGCTAGTTCTATACCACTTGTTAAGATCAAGTGTTTACCAATACACTAAAAGGCACAACATTATTTACGCTACTATATTTTTGAGATGCAATGTCCTGATTTCGGTCTAACAATTTCCTAACCACCAATTGCTGAACTTGGCCCTTCACCAGCCTCTGCCCAACAATTAGCAACAACTTTAATTTTCTCGTAAGCTACATAACAAATTGGAAGTACGTACTACACATGAGGTTATATTTTGTCTAATAAGCAAGTGAATGGAACTTACTTGATCTAATTTTTGAAGTTTCTTTGGATAAAGTGAGGACTTGGCGTCGGCCTTCTCCATCATGCAAAATTGTTCTCTGAGAGTTGTGAAAGGAGCATATTGCTGAGCTGATCGGAATTCCAACGTCGACGTGGCTCTTTCCGGTTCTTGCATAGCTCTGCACCAGTGGATTCATTTTCAACTAACAATGCTTACTTTGGAAGGAATTGAATGAGCGAGCGTTTAATTTGTTGCGATACGTCAGATTCATTTTCTAAGACTATATTTATAGGAGAAAATGGTTCCCTTTGCTGATTTTCTGCTGATATAAAAGCATTACTTTATGATGCAGCATACTTACTTTCTGATGTATGCTATTTCTAATTTAAGACTGAAATAAGAAACCATTAATTGTATCCAAAAGTTGCAATGTACTCATAGATTTGGCATGCCACTATTGAATAGCATTGTCATTTCACTTATCAAAGAAACTGCAAAATTAAAAAGAAACTTATTAAGAGCATCTACATCTATGGTTTATATGAATATAATGTCAGATCTAATGCTTACATGGCAAGTGTGAGAAGAAGAGAGAGAGGGTGTGGGGATCAACTGCAAAGAATGTGGATTTTAGGAGTCCAAGAAAAAAAAAATTTAACCACCTGTTGCTTGCTGTGCGCGTTCTTCGCACAGCAGCGTCCATGCGGGCGCGTGCAGTGCACGCGCAGGTGCACCTGACAGCAACTAAGAGAAGAGAATACCAGTCTACTTCTGCATTTTATTCAAAATGTTACCCGACATGCACGGAGTATTTTTTTTTTTTAAATTATGTTTTGTTTTGTTTTTTTTTTAATCTCTAATCATTTCCTCTTTCCTAATCACACTTACAAAAACTCCTAAAATACCGCAAAAAAACTCAATTGATAACGATGCTCTAAGAGAATACCAGTCTACTTGTGCATTTTATTCAAAATGTTACCCTTTTTTTTTGAAAGCAAAATGTTACCCTTTTAATTTGCTAATATATATCTTGATTAAGATCACAATCAATAATATCTGTTCACCAATTGATGAACTTCGGTTTCCGCCCAATAATTTCCCCTACCCTCCAACACTTGAACTTGTGACTTGACTCTGATATCACTTGTTAGTATATCATAAGTACCGTTATCGCTAAAAGTACGTTTATTTCTTTATATACGCTACCACATTCTTTAGATGCATGATGCTGAACTTGCCCCTTTGTTGGCATCCGCGCATACAACAATTCCCCTAGTCACCCATTGATGAATTTGGTCCTTTACCGGCCTTCACCCAACAATATCCATCAAATCATCTTTACCTTCACAAAATGAAGTTGAAAATTAGAAGGGTAGAAGAAAATGTGAATCATTAGCATCATTCAAAGCTTGCATGTATCTGCTAAGACAATAATCTTGGTACATTTATATTTCATATAAGTTCTTGTGTAGCAATAATACCTACAATTTTAAATTGATGCATGTATTTCATCTCAACTAAAAGTTTAAGTTCATAATTAGAATAATATTACTTTTGGCATTGGGATGATTCTGATACCAAAATGAAGGCCGTGTTTGGTAAATAATCGGCCTATCAGCCAATTTTGGCTTATTTAACCACTATTAGTTGTTTGGTTAATAAGCTTTTTGTAATTCCAAAATACTAAAATTCAAAAGGCTACTCAAAGCAGCCTTTTCAATTAGCTTTTTGAGAAAAGAAATTATACCAAACAGCTATCAGCTAACAACTAATCTAAAAAATAACTTTTTACAATCAGCTAATATTATTAACTAATCATACTTTCTAACCCAAACAACTAACCCAATCAGCCAATAGACATTTACCAAACAGGGCCGAAGTATATATTCAATACTTTCTCAAATATTTTCAATTCCAAAAAATCTATGTTACCACCATCAAGGTTTGAACTATAACTGCCCATTTGGAATGGTAACCGAATACCGTAACACTACATGGTAGAAAGAATGTTGATTGAATGGAATCTCATTTCAGAATATTTCACAGACCAACTTCCATCCCTTTTGTCATCATGTTAAAAAGAACTAAGAAACCATTACCAGAAAACTCAATTTTGAGTAGCTGATCTGATGCACAACCTCTAGAGTGGGCGCTGTCAGGTCTAAACAAGCGAAAAGCCGTCGTATCTTCTGACTCAGATTCTTCACACTGTAAATATTCTAACCAACACCCCCACTCCTATTGTTCAGGTGATTGCACCAAAATGTATTAAAAACAACTTTTGAGTTGGCATGCTTTCTTTCTGGTGCGACACTGTAACCTACTTTAATTTTGATGACTAAAAAGATAAGATTTACATGGAAGTGTTGCTTAGCAGCTAAGGGATCGGAGGGCTAGCAGAACTAATAATATAAAATAGAGTTAATTACTGAAATGGTTCATTAACTATACTAGAATTATCAATTTGGTTATTGATTATTTTTTGACTAATTAAGTCTCTCAATTTTAAAATCTTAACTAATTTAGTCTTCTGTTTATTTTGTCGTTAGACATCGGTTAACTCTAATTTCACTATAATTGAGGGACCATTTTTCAATAATTAACTTTTCAGAGAAAATGGTGCATGTGATGACCGAATTAGTTAAAACAAACAGATAACTAAATTAGTTAAAATATTTAAAGTTGAAGTCTAATTGGTCAAGAAATACTCAAGCACCAAATCGGTAATTTTGTTATAGTCAATGAAAGAGTAATTAATTCTATAAAGTAATACATACAGTACTGGTATTAATTAATGCTGATCGATCTGGATCAACATCTTTTGGGAAATTTCTTTTTCTCATCTTGCTTTTGTTTATGTCAGCTTCAGATGTAAATTAAAGGCATGGGTGGTAGTAATGCACCCATGCTGACCTATTCCAATACCAGCTAAAAGGTGCAAACCATCCAATTCTAAGATATTAGAAATGCTATGAACTAATAATTTTAAGAATCCATGTCCAACTACTACCTGAAATTCAATTGTCATTTACATATTGTATGTGTATATTTATTATAGTCAATTCCATCAACCGTCCATTGAATATTGCCATTTATCAATTTTTAATTTGACTTGGTCTCTAGACTATTGATTTTATTCCTGATGTTATCTTTCCGTTAAATATTATTTAATAAGCATTAAATGTAAGAGTAAGAATGTAAAAATTAGTTAGCAAAATTACTTCTCCATATTTGCATGTTTAAAGGTATTAAAACAAACTAAATGATATATAATCTCCTCAAAATTGAGGTAGAAACTTATCAATAGTCTGACCAAGTTGACTTATACATCAACATGTTCTTTATATTCTCACTAATGATAAATCTAGTGTATGAAGTTTATGAATCATATTTGTCCATGTCAGGAACAAGTCAATGTTTACAGTCTTGCCTTAATATGATCAAATTAAAAATCAATTATAGAATTTAATAAATGTCAATAGTCAATAAATCACTATTAGAATTAACTCATTTATTATATATATCGATCACTCTATTTCTGACAAAGCTAGCTCCCCCAAAATGGTCTCTTTCTAAATTAGTTAGAGTCCAATATGATTACCCAAAATGGTCTCTTTCTAAATTAGTTAGAGTCCAAAATGATTAGGGTCAATAAGGAGAGCTAGCTCCCCCAAAATGGTCTCTTTCTAAATTAGTTAGAGTCCAATATGATTACCCCAAAATGGTCTCTTTGAGGAGGAGGGGGGAGGAGGAGGAGGAGTAAGTGAATGAAAAAGAAAAGGAAAAAGAAAAAGAAAAAAAAAGAGAGGTGAAATTGCAAAAGAAATAGAGTAGAAGAAGACATTATCACCGAGAATCACAAGCAAAGACAGATCCCCATATAAAAACTTTTGCTTGCATTTTGCATTGCTATTTTGCTGGAAATGTTTGCTTTACCAAATCCTTCTGTTCAAATTCTTTGAATAATATATAGGCAAAAATTTGTGTGAAACCGCCTCATGGATCCTTGTCCGTAAGACTGATCAAGTCAAGATCAAACATAATACTTATACGGGAAATGTAATACTGATAAGGAATAAAATATTTATTACTTATATGGGAAAGTGTAATACTTTTGAAGAAAAATATAATACTTTTACATTTTGATTTAAAAGTATTACTCCGTGCATTTTTCCTCAAAAGTATTAAATTTTCCCTCCCTTATAATAAGTAATTGTTGTTCCCGGTAGGGTTAGAGTACAAGTTGAGGAGGTGAATAGACTTGTAAGATTTTTCAAAATAATTTACAAATAGTTGAAGTAATTGAAAAGTAACTTTAACTACTCGAGAGTATGCACAACGAAAATATAATTAACCCTTTAAACGTTTTGCATGCAATTTGTTTTTATAAAATTAGTTAAGTTTGGTTGTTGGAAATAAGCAATGCGAGTAGTAAATAAAGGATAGAGAGAGAGAGATTTTAAAGTGGTTCGGCAAATTTAGCTCACTCCACTCTTTTCCTTGAAACTCCTAAGGAGAATTGCACTATCCATTAGTACAACATGGACATCCAAGCCTTGAACACCAAGCCAACTTTGAACTCCACCAAATTTCAACTTTGAAGGTTTTGTCTCTCCTTTTCTCACTGGTCACTAGATGTGAATGCTTTTGAATGGCTTGAACACTTAGATCAGAATATTTAATTTTTTGAATTGACCAACATCTTCTTCAGTCTTAGAAGATCGAGGGAATTTATAGGTCTGCTGAAAAAGGCCCGTTGCAGGGAAACCAAATCCAAACGGCTATTAACCAGTGTGACGAAACCGACGGGTAATTCGGAGGCCGGGTAGGTGAGTATGTCAAATTTTCTAGCCGTTGGTGATTTAATTCGTGTTGAACATATCTTTTTGCTCTGCACAAATTGTCTTGGCTTTTAAGGAAAAATCTTCCTTGAGATTGTTCCTAGGACTCACTTTGTCTTGGACACATTAGCTCAAACTTTAAGGTTTCAAATTGTTAGCTCAGAGAATATCTCGAGCAATTCTTTGGAATGGTTAACTAGGTTAACGTTTCTAACCTTAAACCTCTCGGATACGAGTGGTTGACCTTACCATTCGTCCCTATTACTCCTTGAAAGGTAAGTCTTTCCAATTTTCAACCTTTTGCAACTTTTCAGTTACGAATGGTTGACCTTATCATTCGTTACGTTCTTCTTTACTTTGAAAGGTAGGTCCTTCCACCTTTAGGCCTTTCGGTCTTGTAGTCTTCTACTCTTCGAATTTTCTAAGTCTTCAAATCTTCTTCCTGAGCTCATTCAAGTTACTATTCGAATCTATTGCTAAGACTAACTAAAGCGTAACCTACTGAGTTATCATTCGAATTGTTTGACTATTTGAAATATGACTTCTCGTGTTACTATTCGGACTATTTGAAGTTTGAGCCGAATAACTCTAAGTCTAGAAAATAAAAATAAGTTGGGGATTAAAATTTCTAATCATTTGGTATCATCAAAATCTAAATACAAAATGTTCCTAACAGTAACAAACACTTGCCAACATTACTTATAAGAAAAAATTTGATGAAAAATGTAATATATACTTTCAAATTGGAGTTTGAAACTTATGCATGTCTATTTTCCATTCCACGTTTACATGCAATACAAATCAAAAGATTATTTACAACGTTTGAAGTAATAAATGAGAACACATGCTAGCACTGGGTCTGATATATTGCCTCCTTAAGATGTTTCAATGTTCTTTGATGATTTAAAAATCCCATGAACCAGAACTCATGCTTGTCCTCAGTAACTACTTGTATGTACTTCTGTGATGGTTTCTTCACATTACGGCTCTCGTGGGCAATCTTTATCTTTCTAAGTGGGATCATGACCTTGTAACGAACTCTTAGCGATTTCCCACTTGAATTAGAAGAAGAAGAAGAAAGCTTAATGGATCTCTCACTACAGAAAGCAATCTTGTCAGTGGAGATAAAGAGAAGGCCTGCAATGGGACCAGATGTTGTTGATAGATAGCACTGACAAGTCTTTAGAAGCTCTTCACCTTCCTTAGCATTGAAATTCCACTTGAAGATTTTGCTAACTCCACCTACTTGGAGAATTTTCTTCCCAAGGCTCAGCTTCCCTTTTACAGTTTCAGTAATCTTGTTTCCTAATTTCACTGCACAGTGAAATAAATAGCATTAGAATAATTTTGCCTCTTGGGTACATACCCAGAGTTATTCTAAATGTTTGTAATTAATTGTTGGCCGTAATTGGTGGCTAGGGGATTGTTGGCGGAGGCTGGTGAAGGGCCAAGCCCGAAACCTTATCTCTCGAAAATGCAATGGCGGTCTATAAATAAATAAAATTGTGTTTTTGCTACTAGCTATAATTTTTGGCGTTGTAGTAAGCGCTTAATCGTAACAAATTGGTATCAAACATGCCGTTGAAACTGACAGGGGCTGAGAGCGGAAATTGTTGGGTAATTGGTTGCGGTCAATTCTATGGTGGCTAGGGGATTGTTTGGCTGGTGAAGTGCCAAATCCAGCACCCAACCTCTCAAAAATGTAATGGCAGCTTATAAAAAAAATAAAGTTGCGCTTTCACTACTAGCTATAACTTTTGAAGCGGTTTGATCCTAACAAATTGGTATCAAACATGCAATTAAAACTGACAATTGCTGAGAGGGGGAATTGGTGGCGGCCTATTCTATGGTGGCCAGGTGATTGTTGGGCAGAGGCCGATGAAGGGCCAAATTCAGCACAGTGCTTCTCGAAAATGTGATGGCAGTCTATAAGAAAATAAAGTTGTATCTTCCGTACTAGCTATAACTTTTGGCGTAGTGATAAGTGCTTTATCCTAATAAATCAGAACAACCAAAAAGAAAATGTTACCAACTTACCATGTTCTCGGATGCCTTGTGCAAATTTATTCATCCTGTGAGCCACTGAATCTGCTCTACTACCTGCATTTGTTTGCATTTCATTAGCTTCTTGTCTTAATGGTTTTATCAGCTTTAATTTATTCTTCTTCAGAGTGAATAAAACTTACTGAATCTGATCTTTGAAGGTTCATTTGACAAAGCCAGGGCATGGCATTGGGCTCCATGGCAAGCCAGAAGCCTTCTCTGTGACTTCCCAAATGAGGAAACTACAGAGCAGTTTGGAATTCTTACATCTAACAGTGGATTCATCTTTCAGCTTGCTTCAATTTCTTGCAATGTCTGCTACAGAAGGAGAAGAAGATTGCAGAAATAAATATAATGAAAGTTTTGTGTGATAGATCAGCTTCCATTCCTGAGACTATTTGTAGGAGAAAGGTGTAGGCCCTGTTTGGTAAATAATTAGCCTATCAGCCAATTTTGGCTTATTTGATCACTATTATTTGTTTGGTTAATAAGTTTTTTGTAACTTTAAAATACTAAAATTCAAAAGGCTACTCAAAACAGCTTTTTCAATTAGCTTTTTGATAAAAAAAAATTATACCAAACAGCTATCAGCTAACAACCAATCTATCAAACAACTTTTTACAATCAGCTAATGTTATTAACAAATCATACCTTTTAATTCAAACAGTCAACCCAATCAGCCAATAAACATTTACCAAACAGGCCGTAGTGTTTTAGTTGCATGAATCCTTTTGCTTTTAGATCATCCTTGCATGTGCTGATTACTTGGTGATGTACAAACTCTACTTTATGAAGAGGCATTGTTGCTTTTTTATGTAAGCAACTTCTAATCTATAAGAGCCAGTGGACCCATTGTACACCCAAAAGTTGGAATATACGAGTGTAAATGTGTAATATAATTGAAATGGCATGCTAGTGTTTGAATGCCATGATCCTTTTACCTACAAATAGTCCAACAAATAAAAATCAAAGTGATAGTCAAATAGTAACTGGCCTACTAATATGGATCTTGATGTTCCCTCTATTTTTAGTAATGATTAAATAAGCACACAAAAATATGTAATTAAATTACTGAATTAAAACAGACAAAATTAGACTATTTTATATTCTTAAAATGAATTAATACCTAATTTAGTTCTCAACTATATTGGTTTTTCTCGATTTAGTCTTAAAAGGTTTTTGTGCTTAGGTCATTAACTTTGATGATTTTACTCAATTGAGTCTTTGGCTATTAGAATCAAAGACTAAATAGAAAAAATTCACTATAGTGAAGGACAAAATTAAGTAAAACAACTATAGTTGAAGACTAACTTGGATAAACTACTATAGATAAGGACTAAATTAGGTATTAATAGATGTGAAATTAAGAAGTTATCTTAACAGATGACTCAATTGAGTAAAACCACCAAAGTGAAGGACTTAATTATTACAAAAATTTTGTTAAGACTAAATCGAGAAAACAACTCTAGTCAAAGACTAAATTAGATATTAACTCTTTTAAAAATAATGTCATCAAAGTGATTAATGGGTTAAAACAGTTACATGGCAATTTGCTTAACCCTTCATTGACACATTTCATTTGAACTCATGAAGAGGAATCAGGACGAATTGAAAGAGCTCCTTCATTGATCACAATGAGGTCGAAGAGGAGCCTATGTCAAGCTCTTTTTTTTTTAATGGTGGTTTTCCTACTAATAATTAGGATTTGACATTATCTGACTCAGCAATTTTCACCTCAATGCCATGTCATCATTAATCAAAAGATATATTTGCCCACAAATGCAAAATTCCCGATCTATGACCAGTCCTTATACTGTGGACCATGGGTCATGGTTGATACTGCAGTTGTGTTGAACTGATACTGCAGTTGTGTTGAAAGGATACTGCAGTTGTGTTGAAAGGGAACTGCAGTTGCGCGGAACAGAGGACGTGTCATCCATCTGGAACTGCAGTTGTGTTGAACGGATACTGCAGTTGTGTTGAAAAGATACTGCAGTTGTGTTGAAAAGATACTGCAGTTGTGTTGAACAGATTAATGGCCTCTGTTCCGTGCAACTGCAGTTTCCTTTTAACACAACTGCAGTATCTTTTCAACACAACTGCAGTATCCGTTCAACACAACTGCAGTATCAGCTATGATCATGGTCCACAATGCATTGTGGACCATGGTCCACCATATAATTTGCGATCTATGACCCCACATTTCGGTAGTCGTTATACCATGGATCATGGTCCACAATGCATTATGAACCATGGGTCATGACTGATACTGCATTTGTGTTGAACTGATACTGCAGTTGTGTTGAACGGATATTGCAGTTGTGTTGAAAGGGAACTGCAGTTGCGCGGAACAGAGAACGTTTCATCCGTCTGTTAGAAATTTTAACACCTATTTAACAGAAATTTTAACACCTTAGATTTAACGTTCAATTTGACGATATTACCCTTAGCTTTAACACCTATTTAACAGAAATTTTAACAGAGGACTATTTGTGGTAAAAAATGAAAGTCAGAGGACCATTTGTCGTCGAATTGAAAGTCGATGACTAAAAGGAGTACTAACCCAATAGTCAGAGGACCATTTGTGATATTAACTCAAAAATAAATTGAAGTTGAAAAAAAAAAGTATAAGAAGAAAAAATAGAAATGTGTTAGGTGCACCTAAAAACATGCACATGGTCAACAGTTTAACTCTTGGAATATGCTCTCAGCCTACCCAAATTGAACCGTAATAGCATAATAACCCACCTAATGAATTGAGGCAAATTATAATACAGACAATGGTTGACATTGGAATATGGATCATGGATAAATATTCATTTTAGTATCTTGAATTTTTATTTTTAATATATTGAGAGTTCATTTTTTTAGTAGTATACCTTAAAATGAACATTCAATGTAATTAAAATGTACCTTCAATATATATACTATTATTGAACATTATTCAATAGTTTATCTTATAAAACAAACAACGGTCCATAGTATAATGATGGGGAAAATAGTCAAATCGACCTATGAACTTTATACAAAAGTGCAATTAGATCTATAAACTTCAAAAAGTACAACTAAACTCTCAAACTTATTATTTTAGTACATTTAAATCCAATAACCGGTAATATGCCTGAAATAACCAGTCAACAAGATTCCAGCGACGATTCCGGCGACAAAAATTTTCGACAACACTTTAAATTAAAAAAAAAAAATCCGGCAACTTTGTGACCGATAAACAATGGTCGCATTCTGGAGGAGACGACCGGTCTAGAAACCTCCTCCATGGAGGAGACGACCAGAAGGTCATTTTCTCCATGGAGAAGACGACCAGACTGCGGTCACCTTCTGTACCGGAGAAGACGACCTGTCGTCTTCTCTGATGGAGAAGTCCGGAAAATGGTGTTGGCAATTTTTTTTTTTACGGTCGGAACAGTAGTCCATCATTGAAATTTTACTAGGTTACCGGTAAACCAAAGTTAATTGACTCATTTTAAAAAGTTTGAGAGTTTAATTGCACTTTTTTGAAGTTTAGGGCCTAATTGCACTTTCGATTAAAGTTCAAGGGTTTATTTGACCCTTTTCCCTATAATGATTGATGAATTGAAAGATGTTAAATTGTAGACATCTACAACTTTTTTTTTTGGTACAAGGAAATCAAAACACATAGTAAAAGCTTGCTAGCTTGAAGGTGGAATCCCTTAGTCTCATGAGGCCTAAGGTGTTGACGACTCAATCTGTGCTTGCTACGGTGCTTGTGCACACAATCACTAGTACAAAACAAGTGATTTGCACTTGTTGTACAGAGTGATTAGTGCCTTTTTACGTTAGGAATTTTTGAACAAGACGCTAATAGTCATGACTATAGGCATCTATTCTTTGTCTACAACAGATGCTTATTGTACTAAATATAACGGTTTTAGGCGTCGATTTCTAAGAAAGGAACAGATGCTATCGTTCTTGTTTATATATATATATATATAAGGCTAAAGTGTCATCCTGTACCATGAACTATATCGAATTGTTCATGTCGCACCCTAACCTTCCAGAACATATATTTTGATCCACTTAACATTAATTTTTTTTCGTCTAGCATTTTAGCAGCTTGGAGGTAATAATAAGGTTGGAGGTAATAATATGCTAACATGCACTTTTTTTTCGTCTAGCACTTGACAATTCTCCACATCATTGTCCGCGAGGGATAACAATTGCCACGTGGCACGAAGTCGACCACGACGGCGGAGGCAGTAATGGCCGTGAAACGTTGTCATTCCGTTTTGGATGAGGGGTTAGTGGTGTGAATTTGGGTTTCGCCAGGGAAGATGCCAACTTTTCTAGGTCTGGGTTTGGATTTCACTTCTATGACGTCGTTTCAATGTCGCAAGCATTCTTCTTGGATGGTGTGATTCCAAAGGATTCTATATCTGATGAAGAAGAGGAAGAAAGTGAGATAACCAAAGTGTCATGCAGGGTCCTGTTTGTAAGCGATACGCTGAAGATGTACGCATTGTTGAGGAAGTTAGTTGATATTGTCATTAGAATAGGTCTTTTATCTGTTGTAACAGTCCCCTGGTTTAGCTGATGTATTTCCCTGTATATATAGCCTGCACATATAATCAATAATACAAGCATTCATTGTTCTCTATTATTGAATCAAGAGCATGCTCTCTTACGAGAAATTAAACCTGAGTTTTTTTTTGCTTTCTTTTTTCATGGCAACTCCCACTGACACTTCCATCCTCCCACTAAATGCTCCCACCCATTTCCCTATCAAGCTTACCACCTCCAACTTTCTAGTTTGGAGAAGGCAGGTTGAGTCCACGCTTATCGGACTTGATCTTGCAAATTACGTCGATGGCACTGGCACCGTCCCGGCAAAATTTTCAGATGAAGCCCGCACTGTGATTAATCCTAGTTATATTGTCTGGTTTCGGCAAGATCAAATCATAATCAGTGCTCTTTTAGGGAGCTGCTCCGAAACTCTACAACCACTCATTTCTTCTGCAGCGACAGCTCGCGAAGCTTGGACGAGGTTAACCACGAGTTGTGCTGCCTCCTCCCGTGGTCGGATCGTTTCGCTCAAAGCCAAGCTGGCTAAAAATCCAAAAGGGTCCAGGTCCATTGAGAAATATATGTGTGTTATGCGTTCTATATCAGATGATTTGGCTCTTGCGTAGAGCCCGGTTCCTGAAGACGATCTTGTAGTTAACATCATCACCCAGTTAGGGGAAGAGTACAACCCGATTATTGCAGCTATCCGAGTGAGAGAAAATCCTATCTCATTTGGTGAACTCTCTAATGTTCTCACGGATTATGAGCGCATCTTAAAGGAGAATGACCAACTTCAGCAAACCACAATGGCCACTGCCAATGTTACACAAAAGAGGTCTCCTGCCAATGTATCTTCTTCTGGGCATTTCACTCGTAATCAGGGAGGTTTCTCCAATAATCGTAGAGGTCGAGGTGGCTATAATGGTTCTAATTTCCGTTCTAATAATGGTCCTACTTTGAATAATTCAGGATCTATGCGCTATTGCAAATTTTGTGATTATCCCGGACATGATACCCGCTTTTGCCAGAAATTGGCCAAATTTTTGAAGGAAAATAACATATCTGTACTCCTTCCTCTTTACAATCCTTTGAGGATTATTCTGGTCCTGACGAGATCATGCTAGGGGATGGTAACACTTTAAACATTTCACATACCGGTAATACCTTTCTTTCTACTCCAAGTTGCAAACTTTCTCTGGCTAATGTCCTCTGCGTCCCTAGTTTACAAAAAAATTTAGTCTCTATCTCTAAATTATGCAAATCTAATAGAGTTTCTGTTGAATTTTTTTATTCCTATTTTGTTGTGAAAGATCTCTCCACGGGAGCACATCTCATGCGAGGGGAGACCGTGCATGATGTCTACTGCTTCCCTTTATCGTGTCAACCGCAGGTTAATGTTACCAACATGGTTTCTGTGTCAGATTGGCATCATAAGCTGGGTCATCCTTCCAATAAAATCCTGATATCTATTCTACACTCCAATAAGTTGCCCTTTGATCCTAACTCTGCTTATAATCATTATTGTACCTCTTGCAATGTTAATAAAAGTCATAAGTTACCATTTTCGTTTAACTCAATGGTTAGTTCTAAACCTTTGGAGCTTCTTTACACAGACGTTTGGGGCACTACACATGTCTCAATTGATGGTTATAGCTATTATCTTCTCTTTGTGGATCATTTCACTAAGTATATATGGCTTTATCCGCTTAAGCGCAAATCAGAAGTTTATAGCGTTTTTCCACAATTTAAGCAGCTAGTTGAAAACTTTTTGGGTCAAAATATTATTTCTATCTTTTCTGATAATGGGGGGAGTACAAAAAGCTAGTACCCATGCTCAATAAATATGGCATTTCTCATTTTACTACTCCACCACACACTCCAAAGCATAATGGATCTGCCGAAAGGCGTCATAGGCATATTGTAGAAACTGGCATGTCTTTACTTCATTTTGCATCTTTACCTGTGTCATATTGGGTGCATGCTTTTCAAGCAACTGTTTATCTAATTAATCGATTACCTACGCATGTGCTTAATAATTTAACTCCGTACCAAAAATTATTTCAACGGTATCCCAATTACACTAAACTTCAACCTCTTGGTTGCGTTTGTTTTCCTCGTCCTTACATGCGTACTATATTAGATCCCAAATCCATTGCTTGTGTGTTTCTTGGGTACTCTTTGAGACAGTCTGCCTATAAATGCTTAGACCCTGTCACTGGTCCTATATATGTGTCCCGACATGTTCGTTTTGTTAGTCATGCTTTCCCATTTTCTACTCTCTCTACCAATGGTTTGACCCACACGAAATCTTCAACAGATACTTCTACTCCTCTTATCATTTTTAATGCTGCCCCGCTCCGCGTTCAAATACCTCCCGTCCCGCCACATTCTTTAGATGACACTGTGTCTGCCTCGTCTCAAGCATCTCCTATCCGTCAATCTTCTTCCTCATCTTTTACCAAGATTAGAAAAGATTCAAACCCTGATTATATTCTATATTGTCAAAATGCAGGCTTGTATTGGAGTCAATTATCATCCAATTGCCAACAGAAAAGGGAGCGGTTTCCTGCAGCTTTCTGCTAAAGATCCTGAAAGCCGCCAGCCGGAGAATGTAGCCTCAACGGAGTGATTGTGCGGCTTAACAAAGTGCTACTACACTCCTCTTTGTTGTACGTGAAGGAAGGCTGCTACACAAACGATTGGAAAAAGAAAGAAGGCAATCGGGAAGAAAGAAGATTGAAGGCGATGGGGAAAAGAAAAGAAAGAAGGAGGTGATGGAGAGAAAGAAGGATGAAGGCAATAGGAAAGCTAGTTCGAATAAATGACCTCGTGTAAAATTACATTGTTCACCTGCGTTATTACATCTCTCAATTTGGAAAATGTCTATTCACAATTCTCCAAAATTGTATAAGAGGGGGAAGACTGGAGATGAGATTAAAATTAGAAAAATAAATTTAGTAAACAAGTTCTCCGATTCTCAATTTTTCCAATTTGGTAACAGACCCCATATGAGTTGTTTACTTCATTTCTCTATTTTTTTCTTTTCTAGTTTTCCATTTCTCAAATTTTTCATTCTCCATTTCTACAACTTTTCATATTTCTCCAATTTTTTAATTTCATTTTACAAATTCAATTTTTAAATAAATATCAATAAATTATTACTAAATGTGTAAAGCTAACGAAAGTTAACATAAGTATATTACTAAATAAATTGTAATTATTCCAATTAATACATAGTTTGGTTACAAAACAAGAACATCAGTGATTACAATCCCCTCATATAGCATTTGTTATGTCTTCTCGAACTTCATGCATAACATGTTGTGACATATCTAATTCTATAAGTTCATTTCCACCACTAACTCCACTACTACTAGACATTTCCATGTCTTCCCTTTCATATTCGTTAATAATTGATTCATAGCATCATTCATCCATATAAAATTGTGCATTGCACAACAAGCAATATTAATTTGGATTTGTCTTCGCAACGGTTAACCATGAATGTATTTAAGAATTGGGAACCTCGCTTTTAGTAATCCAAAAATACCTCTCTATGACATTACGCAAGGACGAGCGTCAATAGTTGAACAGAGCTTGCTTATTTCGTATACGTCCTCATCTATGGAATTCATTTAAATGATAGCTCTCCCCATGATAAGGTGCCAAAAACCCATGAGTATTTTGATAGCTGGCATCGACAACATAGTAATTACCTATATAAATGTTATGTACACAATTAATAACCTATTTATACTAATTACCTATATAAATGTTAGAGTCATTTCCATTTTTGGTCCTACTGTTATTGGGGCATTGCCAATTTTAGTCCACTTCATTAATTTTTGCCACATTGCGGCCAGTCTTATTTAGTCCTTGCCACTTTTAGTCCACCATTAAAATTTTTGTCAACTTGCCGTCCAAAGTAGGGGTATTTTTTGTATTTTCATGTTTTGGTAATCTCCTTGACCCTTTGCAGTGGTTTTCCTTACACATTTTCATCCATTGAAGAGGTTCGACGAAAGCTATGTGAGCCACATTACAAAGCCATGGCTTTTACCGGACCTCTTCATTGGATGAAAATATGTAAGGAAAACCACTACAAAGGGTAAAGGAGATGATCAAAGCATGAAAAGATCAAAATACCCTTGTTTTGGACGGTTATTTGATGAAAATTTTAACGGTGGACTAAAAGTGGCAAGGACTAAATAAGACTGGCCGCAATGTAGCAAAAATTAATGAAGTGGACTAAAATTGGCAATGCCCTAATAACAATATGACCAAAAATGGAAATGACTCTAAATGTTATGTACATAATTAATAACCTATTTATACTTTTCAATAAAGGAATTTAGCCATTTCATTTAAAAAAAAAAAAAAAAAAACAATATCATACATTGGGAAGAACTAGGAAATCTATATTCAGGTTTTGAAATTGCATTAAAAAGATGAAAAAATCATTTGCACTTCCCTCCTATCCTGCGTGTATGTAAGTAAACATCATATTATGTGAACAAACGACCATGACATTTTGGGACAAAATTAAGCCCTTTCTACCAAAATACATCTTTTGTTTTCATGTTGGTGCCCAATCTGCCACATGTGTTCCATCATTAATGGCGACTATACATTTCTAGAATAAAGATTGTAATAATATTACAACAACTGACAACAACAACAACAACAACAATAATAATAATACCTCGAAATAAGGATACCTTTGTATTTCGTAAGATTTCTTGTTGAATAGGTCCTCAATTTTTTGGCCTAATCATATCATTCCCTAAGTGTACAAGCGCTCGTACTGTTATCTTCACACATTTATGTACAACTATAGTCGAATGACGAAACCTTTCAGCTACTATACGATGTGTGCATGCTTGGCATACAACATTAAGATGTACCTATAGCCAATTGTTCTGTTGCACTAACATTTCTTGTATCATGTAACACTCCCATGTTCTTCAACCTCTTACATAGAAGAAAGAATACATGTAGCTTCACCCTTAATTGTTCATAGCATCTTGTAAGGTCTCCAAATAATAATTTTCCCATGTATTACTTACATGTGTGTGTGTAGAGTTTCTACACAGCATCCTGT
The DNA here is from genome assembly GCF_003576645.1 of Ipomoea triloba. Lineage (NCBI taxonomy): Eukaryota > Viridiplantae > Streptophyta > Magnoliopsida > Solanales > Convolvulaceae > Ipomoea > Ipomoea triloba. The sequence continues at coordinate 13,485,540 of NC_044926.1, read as the reverse complement.
CTTAATTGATTTCATTCCAGGTAGAGGACTTAAAAACATGTGCATTAGGGTGTCGTTTTATCCTATCGTATAAAATATAAACAAAAAAGGAAACAATCAGGGTACTATCCTACCACTTTTCATTTTCGTCATGCGTATTCCATGAGTTACTCATCTACAATTTTCCTGAATTTTTCAAAAAATATTCATAAAAATCACGAATACGAAACAGTTTGAGGTTCTAATGCGGAACTTCAAATTGAGGTTCTACAATTAAAACTATAGAACATCAATTTGAGGTTCTACAATCAGAACCTCATAATGAGGTTCTTCTGGAACCTCAAAATGAGGTTCTAAAATCATAACCTCATTTCAAGGTTCTACAGTCAGAACCTTAAAAAGTGGTTTTGTGAGAGCCACTTCAATTTGAGGTTCTACAATCAGAACCTCAAAATGAAATTATACTAGAACATTCATCAATTATCAATTATTATAGTAAAAGAGAAATGAGATAATATTCATCAAAATAAGTAAAAATAGCTTTATTTAATTATTTGTGGACTTGGATAAGATCCTACCAAAAATTTTAGAGTGTCCGTGTTCAGTTGTCGAGATAAAAGGTTCACTGGAGAATGTAGGCTCATCGGAGTGAATGTGTGGTTTAACGGAGTGCTGCTACACTCCTACGTGATGGAAGGCTGCTACGCGAAGAATTGGAAGAAGAAAGAAGGTAATGGGGAAGAAAGAAGACTGAAGGCGACAGGGAAAAGAAAAACAAAGAGGCGGTGAGGAGAAAGAAGGTTGGAGGCAATAGGGAAAACATAAGAAAGAACGCTACTGCAATGACCTCATGTAAAATTTCATTGTTCACTCGCATTATTCCATCTCTCAATTCGGAAAATGTCTATTCTCAATTCTCTAAAATTGTATAAGAAGTGGAAGAATGGAGATGAGATTAAAATTAGAAAAATAAAATTATTAAACAAGTTCTCCATGTTAGAATAAAATATACAATCATAATATACTGTAAATGATTTAACCTGATAGCGGAACCCATAGGATCGAGCATCTCCAGCCATAGTTGTTGCATAGGTAGAAACTTTGGTTGAGAGTGATTGTCTACCACTTGTCTCCTAAAGAACTAGATGGTGTAGTTGTATGAACTGTATCAGGAGCAGTGGGAGGACCATGCATATATAGCCTACATGTCATCATTATAGGCTAAGTAACGATTTCCGTTACTTCTCTTTTAAACCACATCATAATGGCCGCCTATTACTTGCACCACCTAATAAGCTTTAACATATGGAAAATGTTACACTCCAATTCTTAATTTTTCCAATTTGGTAACAGACCCCATAGAGGTCGCTTACTTCAATTATCTGTTTTTTCCTTTTCTAGTTTTTCATTTCTACATTTCACCAATTTTTCATTCTCCATTTCTATAGTCTTTCATTTCTCCAATTTTTTAATTTCATTTTACAAATTCAATTTTTAAATAAAAAATCAATAAATTATTACTAAATGTTTAAAGCTATCGGAAGTTAATATAATTATATTACTAAATAAATTTTAATTATTCCAATTGATGCATAGTTTGGTTATAAATCAAGAACATCATTGATCACAATTCCCCTATATAGCATTTGTTATATCTTCTCGAACTTCATGCATAACATGTTGTGACGTATCTAATTCTATAGGTTCATTTCCACCACTAATTCCACTACTACTAGGCATTTCCATGTCTTCCATTCATATTCGGTAAATAATTGATTCATAGCATCATGCATCTGTAAAAAAAACATTGTGCATTGCACAACAAGCAATAAGAATTTGGATTTGTGTTCGTAACGGGTAACCATGAATGTATTTAAGAATTAGGAACCTTGCTTTTAGTAATCCAAAAACACCTCTCTATGACATTACGCAAAGATAAGCGTTGATAGTTGAATAAAGCTTCCTTATTTTGTATCCGTCCTCATTTACGAAATTTATTTAAATGATAGCTCTCCCCATGATAAGGTGCCAAAAACCCAATAATATTTCAATAACTAACATCGACAACATAGTAATTACCTATATAAATTTTAGGCACATAATTATTAACCTATTTATAATTTTCAACAAAGTAATTTATTCATTTCATTTTAAAAAACAAAAATATCATACCTTGGGAAGGAATAGGAAATCCATGATCAGGTTTTGAAATTGCATCTAAAAATATGCAAAAATTATTTGCACTTCCCTCCCATCCAGCGTGTACGTAAGTAAACATCATGTCATGTGAACATACGATCATGACATTTTGGGTTAACATTGAGTCATTTCTACCATGATACATCTTTTGTTTTGACGTTGGTGCCTAAGCTACCACATGTGTTCCATCAATGGCGCCTATAAATTTCTACAATAAAGATTGTAATATTATTACAACAACTAACAACAACAACAACAATAATAATAACAATACCTCGAAATAAGGATACCATTTCGTATTCCATAAGATTTCTTGTTGAATACGTCCTCAACTTTTGAGCCTAATGATATCAATCCCTAAGTGTGCAAGCGTTCGTACCATTATCTTCACACATTTATGTACAACTACAGTTGAATGATGAAACCATTCAATTACTATACGGTGTATGCATGCTTGACATAAAACACTAAGACCCATAGCAAATTGTTTAGTTGCACTAAAATTTCTTGTATCATGTAACACTTTCATGTTCTTCAACCTCTTACATAGAAGAAAGAATACATGTGGCTTCACCCTTAATTGTTCATAGCTGATGAGACCGGAATGCAACAAATAAATGATCCATTAAAAGTCTCGAGTGGCCCGGTAACAAGATCTAAGTCAAGGAAGATTCAAGAGGCTTTTAACACTTTTGTGCAAACAGATTGGAGTCCAACATCTTTTTGTGAAGAAGAAGATCAATCTGGAAAAATAATTCTATTCAATTGTCTTCACATAAAAACTTTTGAAGACAATTCAGACTTCAGTATCAGATCAAATTTCCCGGTGTGAAATTATTTGCAAGGTGTATTTTTTTT